>NW_026712286.1:7302519-7857519 GCF_030504385.1 Musca domestica
CGAAATACTTAAAAATAACTTCTTCAAAAAATCATCTTTTAATTGTTTTGAGATATTTATACAGATGTCCTTCGAAAAAAATGTTTCAAAATATTCTTTAAATTTTAAAGAAATTTTCTTAGGATTTAAAAGACATTCTTTAAGAATTTATTTTTAAGATCTTCGAAACTTTTAAAAAAGTTTCTAAAAAAAAAAATGGAAAGTCTTGAAAATCAGATTTTTACGAATTCTTTTTAAAACAATTCTTTTAAAGATTTCAAAGAGGGTCCTCCTGATGGTCCTCCAAAAGTGGAATTTTTCAAACGGCTAACAGTTCTTTAAGCCTACAATCGTAGGATAATTTTTTCAAAGACCAACGGCTTATAAAATGTGGATTTCTTAAGAGTATCTTTTCGAGAAACTGCCATTGAGAACTGGGCATTTTTGAAATGTATTTCAAGGAGCAAAAGCTATAATTTTTTTTAGAATAATAAAATTATTTACAAAATTCGATGTTTCATAAAATATTTTTCTGGGATCAGCAGCGCAAAAATTTGTTTTTTTTTTTTTTTAATTTTTTCAGGGGCCAACTCTCTTTCAAAACTTAATGTCCTTCAAAGGTGAATTCTTAAAAGGTCTAATATCACTTTAAACCTTAAACCTTAAATCGTAGAATTATGTTTTCAAAGACCAACAGCTTAAAAAATGTTGATTTCTTAAGAGTATATTTTCGAGAACTCTCCATATTTGAAATCTGTTTCAGAGAGCAAAAATTTTTAGAATTCTTTAGAAAAATTAGATGCTTTCCAAAATTCGATGTTTAATTATATATTTTTTCAGGACAGCAGCTTAAAAGAAAAAAAAAAATGTTTTTTTATCGAACTTTTTTCAGGGACCAGCACTCTTGCAAATGTTATTTTTTTATTCTTCAGGTCATCTATGGAGATGAGATGTTTTCCAGGCCCATATGTAGAGAAATCATTTTGTAAACAGCAAGTCCTCCATGAAAAGTAAAAATAAAAAAATTCGTTTGTGTTAAAAAAACACAATTTTTTTAAATAATCTCAAATGTTGTTGCTGAAAAAAAAAAAAAAATAAATCAAAAACATTTTTGTTAACATCTGAAATGAAATAACATTCATATCTCATAACAAAAGAAATAATATTTCATTCATTGCTTTCCATGTTCTTTTTTTGAAAATATCTACATGCATGTTTTAAGGATAATATACTCTTACTAGTGCCAGAAAGAGTAGAAGAGAGGGGGAGAGAGAGAGGGAGAAACAACATTTGCATTTCATCATAGCTGGTCCTATTTACATGGCTACAATTTCAATTAACAATTCAGTTGTCTCCTATTTGCATTTTCCCAGCTGAAGCCAGAGTCGAAGCTGGGTGGCAGTGAAAACAATGAAATTGGACAGGTATACCAACAAAAAAAATGCAAATAGGACAAGAGGACAGGACGGCAATAAAAAAAGACGTAACATGGAAAATGTTCGTTTTTGTCTTTTTTTGAGGGAGGATGGTTTGGAGTCGGCAATTTATTTTGTTAGTGTATTTTTTTTGACTTGGAGAATGCAGAGGATTTTATGTTACATTTTAATTTTTTTTAATTTTTACTCAAAGAGATACCTGTTAGGTAAGAAGCAACAGAGGTGTGAGAGAGAGGAAATGAAATAGAAATACAATCACATGCTGTGCCAGTTTTAAAAGGATTCGAAAGACCAGTTACGCATGGAGAGAAATGGGTAGGCTGGCCACATTTTGGCCTTCTCTCTGTATGAAATGGAGACACATGTGGCTTAAAAGATATAAAAAAATCCGAAATTGGATTTGTCATATCAAACGAAATTGGAAATGGGGATAAGAAATTCAAAAAAAATTAAAATAAAAAATAAATAAAAAAATAAAAGCAAGTAAAAAATAAATAAATAACTACAAAAAAAAATATATATTTTGACAATACGATTGTTGGATTTTGACTCATTATTTTTTTTTTTTTGTCTTTAAAGTAAAATCCTCAAAAATGATTTTTTTTTTCCAAAAAAAAAAAAAAAAAAAATAATAATAATAATAATAATAAATAAATAAATAAAATAAGTTAAAAAGCAGTAAATTCGGCCGGGCCGAACTTTGAATACCCTCCACCATTCGGAACAAATTTGGAAAAAAAAAAACTTAAAAAATTCTGTTAAAATATTAAAAATACCGAATATAGCCGTTATTTTAGTGCCTATACGACGTGGACCTACAAAGGCATTGTTTGTCATAAGTCATTATCATATCTAAATTCGAAACTTGAAGTAAACGGTGAATAATGTAGCTAAAATCATCAAAATATCGTATATAGGGAGGTACCGTTAAACCGGAGCTGTGCGAAGACCTCGACCAGCATAGACAACTTTCTGTTATAGGCTGTAGCATCCATTACGAACTTCAAATACGACATCTCAAACAATTTGGGTGGTTATTGTACATAAACTCGTCAAAATACCGAATATAGGGAGGTACTTGTATGTGGAGCCTATACGAAGACCTGGACCTGCATAGACAAATTTGCGTCACAGACTGTAGTTCCCATTACGAACTCTAAATACGTAATTTGAAACAATTCCGGTGAATAATGACGCTAAAGTCATCAAAATACCGAATATAGGGAGGTATCGTTATAAGGGCGCTATACGAAGACGTGAACCTACATAGACAATTTTTTGTCTTAGGCTGTAGTAACCATTACGAACTTCAAGTTCCAGATTTTAAACAATTCCGGTTAATAATGTCGCTAAAATCGTCAAAATACCGAATATAGGGAGGTACTGGCATATGGGGGCTATTCGAAGACCTGGACCTGCATAGACATTTTTAAATCTTAGGCTGTAGTATCCATTTCGAACTTCAAATGCCAAATTTGAAACAATTCCGGTGAAAAACGTCGCTAAAATCATAAAAATACCGAATATCGGGAGGTACCGTTATATGGGAACTATATGATAACGTGGACCTACATGGTTCCTTTACGAACTTAACCTGCCTACTGGCAAAATATACATGTGTGCCAAATTTTAGTCTTCTATCTCAATTCGTTCGAAAGAATATATATACTTTGCTGGGTCTGACATGAGTATTTCGAGGAGAATGACAAAGTTAATATACCCTCCATAGTATGGTGGAGGTATAAAAAAAATAAACCTTGAATTTTCCTAAATTTCATTTACAACTTTTCATTAGCTCCTACCACACAGAAAACCCAGTCCTCTTAAAAATCATCCAATTTATTTTTTCTCTACAACGTAATACTGATAATTTCCATTGCTTTTGCATAATTCCCACATGTAAGTTTCACATTCAAGTGAAAGACAATTACTGTTTATGGTTTTCCATGGAAAGCCAACCATCCGCAACATTGATGGGGAGAGAGAGAGAGTGAAAGAGAAAAAAATCATTTTTCGTTAGCATCAGGCTTACAGCCATTTTCATGGAACCTTACCTACCATTAGCAATGCTGGGCTCGAAAAATTTGCCAGTTTGGCAAAATATCATTTGAAACTGATGATAAGAGTCACATACACACACATACACAAATTGCATATTCCGAACTAAAAAAAAAAAATACAGTGAGAGAAATAAATTCAAAAAATTCTTCGGTATAAGTTTTAACTTTCCACCTTTACTTGCCAAGTCCAGTCAATCATAGATTTCCCCTCTACAAAATTTTCAGATTAAAATTCCTACAAAAAAAAAATCCCATAATTGTTGGAAGATTTTTTCGACTTTTTTCAAGTTTATGCCTGAAAGTAACATAAAAAGTTTTAAGTAAAATTAATAACAGAAGAAATATTCTATATTAAATTTCCCGATAGGTCTCGGAATAAACCGTATGTCTGGGTAAACTATTGAATATTACATTCGAAATTTATGTACAAAAAGTGAAAATTTTAACTTTGGTTTTTTCTGTTAATTTCCTTTGAAAATCTCCAACAAGGCATCATTGTAGAACGATAACGTCAAAAACAAAAATATTCTTCATTAAATTTCACTACAAGTCACCGAAGACAAGAAATTTCTATTTTCATTGTATATCGAAAAAATATTTGCAATAATCAAAAAATCCAAAAATATTCCCTATTTTTTTTTGACGAATTTTTCCATGGACTTTTTTCGAGTTGAGGCCTGAAAGTAGCATAAAAGTTCATTTCAACCAGAAAGTTTTAAAAGAAGAAATATTCTATACAAAATGTCCTGACAGATCGTGGAATAAATCATATGTCTAGTTACAACAATTTTTATGAAAATTACATTCGAAATTTATGAACTAAAAGAGAAAATTATGTCTTTGTCTTCTTTTACTTCTAATTTTCTTTGAAAATCTCCGACAAGACATCATTATAGAAGGATGACGTCAAAGACAAAAATATTCTTTATCAAATTTCACTATAAGCCACCGAAGACAGAAAATTTCTTTTTCCATTGTATATCGAAAGAATATTTGCATCAATGTTCCAAAAAAAATTCCAAAAATTTTTCCTAATGTTTTGGAAAATTTTTTCGACCTTTTTCAAGTTTATGCCTGAAAGTAAAATAAAAAGACGTTTTAGGTAAAATTTTTTAACAGAAGAAATATGCTATATAAGATTTCCCGATAAGACTCGAAATAAACCGTATGACTAGGTACAATAGTTTTTAAGAAAATAACATTCGAAATTTATGAACTAAAAGTGAAAATTATGACTTTGATTTTTTTTACTGCTAATTACCTTTGAAAATCTCCAACAAGGCATTATTGTAGAAGGATTACATAAAATACAAAAGTATTCTTCATTAAATTTTACTATAAGTCACCGAGGACAAGAAATTTGTATTTCCATTGCATATCGAAAAAATATGTGAACAGATGTTCAAAAAAAAAAAAAAAAAAAATTGAAATATTCCCTCTATTTCTGATGATTTTTTCCAAGGACTTTTTTTCGAGTTGACGCCTAAAAGTCAAATTTTCCAAAAATTTGAAAAATTTTTTAAATTTTAATTCTTGGCAATTTCTTTCATATTTTTTTCAGTGTATTTTTTTTCTTTTTTTGTTAAACTTTATTTGCCACTAAATTTGTTAATGACCACATGAGTGTGAAAAAAGTTGGTTGGAAACTGATCCCACAGCCAAATGCTACAAATGTGTCATGTAGAAAGTTATATCTCGTGGAGTTTGTTTTCCGGTTGGGAATTGATGTTTTTCATGTAATTCGTTTAAGAGAGTTTGAGAAACGGGAAAAAGTCAGCTGATATTTTTCAATTTTTTTGTAATTTGATCTAAATTTGTTTTTCTGCCTCTTTAAAGGACCTCCTCTGTAGGCACATGATGTTCCATACATGAAAGTCGCTCATAAGCTCTTCTATAGATGCAATTCCTTCTATGGAACTTCTAAAGAATTAAATTAATTAAATTAACCCATTAGGAACCCACCCCCATTCTATTCATAAAAAATGATCGCTTTTGCCATATCTCAAAAAAAAAAAATAATAATAAATAAATAAATAAATAAAATAAAAATACACCATTGCCCTTGAAATGTTATAAACTCTTGGAACTGACGAACCATATAAAGCTCTATATCTGAGATTTTCCCATATAGGGTACCTTCAAATGTCTTCTATATCACCTGTAATCCATGTAACTAATGCCTTATCGGAAAATCAATTTTTAGAAAAAAAATCAAGGTAATTAATATGAAATATTCCGGCTAATGTTTGCCGTAGATTCTTTTTTTTTAAATTAATTATGTCCATGAAAAGATATCAAATCGTGGCCCGTTTGAAAAAAAAAATAAAATAATTAAAAATTCATTTGGCTGGGTAAAGGTGTTTTTGAATTACCATTTTGATAATTAGGTTTCATTTACAGCTCAGTTCGCTACGATTCCGCGCAGCAACGAATATGAAATTCTATCTCCTTTGGGTGATCGCTTTAATAGTTTTTCACAAAGCCCAGTCCAGGAAAGTGAAATTTACCAAACTCGAGTGTTTCGAACTCGACAAGCCCTTTGCCACAATTAAGAAATGCCAACTGAAGGCCCTCTCCCGTTATAGATCGGCGCTGTTTGTACATGTGGCCCTGCATCAGGTTCCGGTAAATAATGTTTCGGTAAGAGAAAAGGCAAACATTTCAAAATGTCTCTTTCATATATCGAATATTTTTTTCTACTCTCAAGGTCAATGCGCGATTCTTTCGCAAGGGCAGCAACGGCTATCGCCTGTTCATGTACAACAACACTCTGGATTTCTGTGCCTTTCTCAAGAATCCAAATCGTTTTATGTTTTGGAAAATAGTATTCACCAATTTAATTTTGCCATTCTCCAACATAAATCACACCTGTCCATTCGATGTAAGTTGAGAGTTAATTTTATAAAAAATTTGAATTTAATTGTTTTTTATAAAATTTTGAAAAAATCTTCTCTCCTACCCAGCATGACATCATCTGTGAGAATTTGATATTGGATAGTGAAATGTTCAATCTCATACCATTTGCCGATGACGAGTACATGTTCAGCTTTAAGGTGGGCGCCTACAATCACTACAAGGCAGAGATCAGGGCATATATTTTGGTGAAGGAGGACAAGGTTTGAATAAAAACAAAGCAATAACAAAAATAAACAAAACATATGGCATTTAATAAAATAAAGAAAAACAGTTGTCGTATCAAAAAAAAAAAAAGATCAGAGAGTCCATGAGGATCAGCTGGAGGCCAGGTAGTCCATATAGACGAGCTGGAAGCCAGGGACTCCAAATACACAAGCTGGGGGCCAGGGAGTCTAAATAGACGCACTGGGAGCCGGGGAGTTCATAAAGACGAGCTGGAGTCCAAGGAGTCTGCATAGACAAGCTGGAGGCCAGGGAGTTCATAAAGACGAACTGGAGGCGAGGGGGCCCATATAAACGAGCTGGAGGCCAGAGAGTCTTTATAGACAAGCTGGAGGCTAGGGAGTCTTATAGGCGAGCTAGAGGCCAGAGAGTTATTATAGACGATCCGAAGGCCAGAGGGTCTTTATAGACCAGCTGGAGGCCAGAGAGTCTTCATAGTCCAGCTGGTGGCCAGAGAGTCTAAATAGTCGAGCTGGTGGCCAGAGGGTCCTTATAGACGAGCTGGACTGTTCAGGGGGTCCTTATAGACGAGCTGGCGAGGCCAGAGAGTCTAAATAGTCGAGCTGGAGGCCAGGGAGTCTTTACAGACGAGCTGGAGGCCAGGGAGTCTTTACAGACGAGCTGGAGGCCAGGGAGTCTTCATAGACGAGCTGGTGGCCAGAGAGTCTTCATAGACGAGCTGGAGGCCAGGGAGTCTTCATAGACGAGCTGGAGGCCAGGGAGTCTTCATAGACGAGCTGGAGGCCAGGGAGTCTTCATAGACGAGCTGGAGGCCAGGGAGTCTTCATAGACGAGCTGGAGGCCAGGGAGTCTTTATAGACGAGCTGGAGGCCAGGGAGTCTTTATAGGCATGCTGGAGGCCAGGGACTCTTTATAGGCGAGCCCGAGGCCAGAGAGTCTTTATAGGCGAGCTGGTGGCCCGAGAGTCTTTAAAGACGGGGTGGCGAGGCCCGAGAGTTTTTATAGACGCGTTGGGAGCCGGGGAGTTAATAAAGACAAGTTGGAGGTCAGGGGTCTTTATAGAAGATCTGAAGGGCAGAAAGTCTAAATAGACCAGTTGAAGACCAGGGATTCCAAATAGAAGACCTGGAGGTCAGGGAGTCCATATAGACTAGCTGGAGCCCATGGAGTCTATATAGACAACCTGGAGGCCAGGGAATCTATATAGAAGAGCTGGAGGCCAGGAAGTCTTTATAGACGAGCTGGTGACCAGAGAGTCTATATAGACGAGCTGGAGGCGGGGGAGTCCATATGGTCGACCTGGAGATGATCGAGTCTTTATAGACGAGCCGGCAAGGCCAGAGAGTCTTTATAGACGAGCCGGCGAGGCCAGAGAGTCTTTATAGACGAGCCGGCGAGGCCAGAAAGTCTTTATAGACGAGCCGGCGAGGCCAGAGAGTCTTTATAGACGAGCCGGCGAGGCCAGAGAGTCTTTATAGACGAGCTGGTGAGGCCAGAGAGTTTTTATAGATGAGCTGGTGAGGCCAGAGAGTTTTTATAGACGAGTTGAAGGAAGTCTAAATATAAAGACCCACTGGAGGCCAGGGAGTCCCAAAGGCCCACTGGAGGCCAGGGAGTCTTTATAGACGATATGGAGGCCAGGGAGTCTATAAAGACCCACTGGAGGCCAGGAGGTCTATAAAGACCCACTAGAGGCAAGGGGGTCTATAAAGAACCGCTGGAGGTCAGGGGGTCTATAAAGAACCATTGGAGGCCAGGGGGTCTACAAAGAACCATTGGAGGCCAGGGGGTCTATAAAGACCCACTGGAGGGCAGGGGGTCTATGAAGTCCCGCTAGAAGCCAGGAGGTCTATAAAGGCCCACTGGAGGTCAGGGAGTCTTTATAGACGATATGGAGGCCAGGGAGTCTATAAAGACCCACTGGAGGCCAGGGGGTCTATAAAGAACCATTGGAGGCCAGGGGGTCTACAAAGAACCATTGGAGGCCAGGGGGTCTACAAAGAACCTTTGGAGGCCAGGGAGTTCCAAAGGCCCACTGGAGGCCAGGAGGTCTATAAAGGCCCACTGGAGGCCAGGGAGTCTTTATAGACGATATGGAGGCCAGGGAGTCTATAAAGACCCACTGGAGGCCAGGGGTATCTATAAAGGCCCACAAGATGCCAGGGGGTCTATAAAGACCCACTGGTGGCCAGGGGGTCTATGAAGTCCCGCTAGAAGCCAGGAGGTCTATAAAGGCCAACTGGAGATCAGGGAGTCTTTATAGACGATATGGAGGCCAGGGAGTCTATAAAGACCCACTGGAGGCCAGTAGGTCTGAAGTCCCGCTAGAGGCCAGGAGGTCTATAAAGGCCCACTGGAGGCCAGGGGGTCTATAAAGGCCCACTAGAGGCCAGGGGATCTGTATAGATCCACTGGAGGCCAGGGGGGTCTATAAAGACCCAATTGTGGCCAGGGGTATCTATAAAGGCCCACTAGAGGCCAGGGGGTCTATAAAGACTCATTGGATGCCAGGGGTATCTATAAAGGCCCACTGGAGGCCAGGGGTATCTATAAAGGCCCACTCTAAGTCTAACTAGATGAGCTGGAGGCCAGGAAATCAAAATAACTGGAGGTCAGGGTGTCCGAGGATTCCCCCTGTTTCCCTTTTTTTAATTTTTCGCTCAACATAATAAAGAGATCTACAAATTCCTAGCTTCGGACAATCGGTATTTACAACATTCAACTGAACGGTATAAAATTTACCATTGTTCCGCCCCAAAAACAAAATCAAATTTCAACTTTTTTTTCAAAAACTAAAATCAATTCTTTTCATTTACAATGGAAATTTGTGGTAATATCTGCCCTTCCCACAAAATTTAATCTTCAATCATATCTCCGAAAAAAAAATCAATTAAACAATTTCAATAAAATACAAAACAAAAGTCATTCGGCCATGGAAGTTCATATTTTTGTAAATATTTATTTATTTCATTACAAAATTATGTAGCAGTGATTCAAACTAATTTCAAAGCCAGCTCAATCCGATTATGTGTTCCCTCAGTCGTTTGCCATGAGGGGCTACGTAACGTTGACTCTGACCTTTACGATTTTGAGTTTGGCCTATGCATTGAAAGCCAAATTGACTCGGGTTGAATGCCTGGAATTTGACAAAGCCTTTGCCACAATACCGAAATGTTATTTGAAGGCCCTGTCCCGTTATCGATCGGCGTTTAGCCTTCATGTGGCTCTGCATCAGGTTCCGGTTACCAATGTGTCGGTAAGGAAATTTACACAGAAAATATTTATACAAATAACATATATTTTTTCCTCCCCCTTTCAGTTCAATGCCGCCTTCTTTCGCAAGGGCAACAACGGCTATCGGCTGTTCATGTACAACAACACGGTGGATTTTTGCAGTTTTTATAAAAATCCAAATCGTTTTATATTTTGGAAAATTGTCTTCTTCAACATCATAGCGCCGTCTTCGAACATCAATCACACATGTCCGTTTGATGTAAGTTCGATTGGTTGCGTGTGTGTTTTTTCTTAATTGTCTCTTCTTTTTGGTTCTAGCACGACATTATTGTGGAGAAACTAATTCTAGATAGTGAAATGTTCAAAATGATCCCATTTCCGGCAGATGAGTATATGGCAAAGGTAAAAGTTGCTGCTTACAATCATTTTAAGGCCGAAATCAAGGCATATCTACAAATATCTGAATAAATGACATGGGTGTAATAAAAGAGGAAAATTTTAAATAAAATTTAATTATTTACTCTCTTATATATTGATAAAGAGAAATTGAGAGTGTCTCGTTTGAAACACAGCGGCAAGGCAGGCGTGCTCTCAGCTAGCATAAATATCTCCACAGTGTGGAGTCCACACGCACAAATAATTTGAGAAAAATGGCAAAATAATGTAAACAGAGAGTAATACAATTAGGAGAACATATTCTCTTTCCAGCTCTGGTATAAAATATAGGTAAAAAAAAATAAGGGAGATCAACAGACTATCAACGTCAGCACTGCTCAAAACCATGAGCTAGCACATGAGTCCGTAAAAGAGAAGATTGAAGAGAAAATGTATATTCTATTTTATTTTAAATTCTAATATTTTTTTAAAATTCTTTTTAAATGTGAAGTTGATCCAAAGGTTTTAGTGAAGCTAATAATTAACAGTAACGAAATAAATAAATTTGTTGATGAGTTCTAAAAAAGCAAAGAGAAATTGTCTAGTGAGCAGGCTCTTGTTTTTAAGCAGGGGTGATCTACGTATATGAAGCCTCTCAAGTGTCCTCTATAGCAGGTCCATTTAGATAGCTCCACAAGAGATCTTGTTTATGTAGAATTCTTTTAAGGAGTCTTGTATACACAGAGATTTCCCCAAGAAATCTTCTACAAAAATAAGTACTTTCAAGAGGATTTCTGTAAATAGAAGTTCTCCGGAATATGTAATAGAAGATCTGACTAAAGATTGAAAACGAGGCATGCACGATGATTATATGGCAAATTTGAAAGGTGCGGCATACAATCTTATTAAGGCCAAAATCATGGCTGGTCTACAAATGGCAGAGGTGTAATAAAGAAGGAACAATTGCAATAAAGGCGATTTTACTCCCTTATAAATTCAAAAAGAGAGAGGGGGAGTGTCTCCTTTTAAATACAGTCATAAGGCACGCCAACTCTCAGCGATCATAAATCTGTCCACAGGCATACATATTTTTGGGAGTTGACACTCTGTGGTCAGACCCGATGTAGATTGTAGATAATAAAGAGAATGTTTGGTGGAGAGAGAGCTAAAGTCTTCTGAAGGTACCATCTATGTATAGAAAGCCTCTACAGGTGTCCTTTATAGAAGACTTCAAAAGAGATCCTGTGCATGTAGAATGCTTTCCATGTAGTACAGGGTTGCCCATATTCGACGGACCCATCTGGCAACGCCATAACTTTTGACAGAGATGTCACATCGTTTAATGACATGCCGCGTTTGAAGCGTCAGTCCAAGCAGATTTTTACCAAAACACATACAAACATATAAAAGTCGACCAAGGCGATCGGCCGAGAATATCGCTGCCGTACGAGCCAGTGTTGAGAGGTCCCCAAAAACGCCGTTCTCAGCAGTTGGGCATGGCTCGGTCCACTTTACAACGGATTATTCGCATTGATTTGCATTTGTTCCCGTACAAAATTCAATTTACGCAAAGAATGTTGCCTGCGGAGAAGCCTCGTCGATTGGAATGGGCCCAAAGGTCCGTCGAATATGGGCAACCCTGTATTCTATAAGTAGAAGGGTAATAGAAGGGTCCTCCAAGAAATCTTCTACAGAAAGAGAAAACTTTTCAAGAGAATATTTATAAATAGTAGGTCTGATAGAAGCTCTGACTACAGGTCTGGCACAAGGTTTCTCAAAGGATCTTAAATAAATTAATGGCCTCTTCTATCTTGTGGAGTACTCTTAAAAGATCTTCCATAGAATTAATGTGTGACAGAAGGGGTTCTACAGATATATGACCGCTCGAGAGGTATTCTCCAATTGGAATGTCCTCGATAGGTTTCCCATTTTTAGACATTTCTTCTACAATCAATTCCGAAGCAGTCCTGAGGTATAAAACCATTGCCCACCTATTTCAAGGAAAAGACTACGAGCTATGGGGGAACCTTCGCCGCATGATCTCAGTGTACATCAGCTATGAGCAGCCTCGAACGAAAAAGTGTAAACAAAGCACACGTATTCTCTCTCGATTTTCATGTGCCATTGATTTGGCAGGGCAACATATATTGTAAGCAAGCCTGGTATACATTCAGATACGGATCTCCTTGTCATCTATATCTTCTCAAAAAGGCTTTATTGGCTCTGGCGCCTCTCTACTTCTCTACAAATATCTATCAGATTTCATCTCTCTCTCAACTTTTATTACTTCTTCCATACCTTTCTCACGCAGGATGATCACAATGGAAATATATCCGAGTGAGGACCGAAAGGTCTCTGAGTGAGGTGGGAAGGTTGCAATTGTGATTAATCATCTTTTAACCTAACCTTGTATAGAGCCTCTCAAGAAGTCTAATTTAAAAAAGCCCTTTTACATAGAAAAAAGGCTCCCTTAAAAACGTCATCATTACGTCGAACCATTGAAGGAAGGTCCATGAAAAGGAACATGGAATGCCTCTCAAGAGGTCTTCTATCAAAAAAAAAAAAAAAAAAAAAAATAAGAACTTTGATAAGATCTTCTAAAGTCCAGTTTTGATGAGGTCTTCTTTAAATTAACATTTTCCAAGAGAAAGGCTTCTCTAGGTAGAGGAAGGACCTTGCAACAAGTCTACCACAGGCAGAGGAATTTTATTCAGAGATAGAAACCCCTTTTAGAGTTATTCATAAAAAGGAAATTTTATTTATTTTATAAATATAAATCCTTCCAGGAAATATTCATCAGATTGAACAGGTCTCAAGGGGTCTTGTATTGGAAAACAGGTTCTTCAGTAGGCTTTCTAAAGGTAGAAGGACTTTGAATAGATCTTCCAGTGATAGCAAGAGTATCAAGAGGCCCTACATTGATACACAAAGTTTCCTATACAGAGAGAGAGAGAGGGGAGAGACAGAGAGAGCGCGCTCTGAGGTAACGGATTTCCAAAGAAAACCGGAAATTTTTAAAAAGCTTTCCTATAAATAGATGTTTTCCAAGAGTAAACATTTCGTAGTTAGGGGAAATCTCAAGAAATTTTTAATAGGGAGAATGTCTCTTTAGATACTTTCTAATGATAGGGAACCTTCCCTTTATCCAATTACAATTACATAGCACTGTATGCTAACTGCCCCCTTCCGCCATACCCCCAAATATTTGTTATTGAATAGATTATCTCCATAATTGGAACAATTCAATTAAATACATAACAAGGTTTATTCAGGCGTAAAAATCGGCATCATAAATACTTATATTGAAAATATTCCATTTACAGTTTTTTTTTTTTTAATTATTTTTTTTTTTTAATTTATTTCATTTAATTTTAGTGCCCACTTGATTCCGACCCATTCATTTGCCATGAAAGGCTATCTGATTTTGACTTTGTTCCTAACAAGTTTCAGCATTGCGTTAGCATTGAAAGTCAAAATTACCCGGGTTGAATGCCTGGAATTTGACAAACCCTTTGCCACAGTTCCGAAATGTCTTCTGATGGCCTTGTCCCGTTATACCTCCGCCTTTAGTTTTCATGTGGCCCTGCATAAGGTTCCGTAAAGGTAAGGAATTTTAAATTTTAATTCAATTAATTTTCTAATTTAATTCACCACGCCCCCTTTTTTCCAGGTCAATGCCGCAAGGGCAACAATGGCTATCGTCCCTTTATGTACAACGACACCTTGGATTTTTGCCGTTTCTACAAAAATTCCAATCGTTTTATATTTTGGAAAATTGTCTTCTTCAGCATTGTTGCGCCCTCTTCGAACATAAATCACACATGTCCGTTTGATGTAAGTTCGATTGGATTGCTGGTGTATGAGTGAGTGATGATACTTCTCTCCCTATTTCCAGCATGACATTATTGTGGAAAACCTAATATTGAATAGTGAAATGTTCAAGATGATACCATTACCCGAAGATCAATGTATGATGAAATCCAGAATAGCTGCTTATGATCAATATAAGGTGGAAATCCGGGCTTATTTACAGATTTCAGAATAGACACGGAAATGGAGAAGGAAGACATGTTGAACAAGGGTAGTCGAAGGGTAGTTTTAGCCGATTTGAATTGAGTTTTGTTTAAGGAATCCATGATCTTTGATCCACCGATTTTGGAACAAATTTAATAACTTAAATTATAATCTATGGACTAGGTTCCGAGGGAATGGTCCAATATTGTCCATTTCGTATCGAACCTAATAAATATGATAAAAATATTGCGACATGCCAGATTTGGACTATATCAACTACTTCCTTCACTTTAAATGAGATATGCGATAATTTTTGAAAAATGTTGAAGTATGTGTGAGGTACCAAATATAGTGGTCCGCAGTATTCCATTTTCATACCTCAGCTAATACAGATAAAAATATTGGCATAGGCAAAATTGCAAGAAAATCGAAATCGAAAATATCCAATTTTATGCGAAATCATTAATTCCTATAAATTTCATATTTATATCAAATTTTATTTAGATATAGCAAGTTGTACAGAATCGCTGAATTTTTTCGCAAGTTATGACAGATAAAAATATTGGAAATTGTCACCCTTTGTGGGTGAGGTACCAAAATATGTGTTAGCAAAAATGTTTGTAGTGTGAAATTTGAAGAGAGTTGTATGATTATTTTGCTTTCTTAGGGCGTTTTGGTTTTCAAAATCTTGAACCCTATTTGGAGCAGGTATCAAATAAATGGTCCGATCTCTACCATATTTATAACAGATCTTGTATTGGTGGAAATATTGAGGTATACCAAGTCTTGAATGGAATCTGATGTTAATTTCGATGTTTATGAGCTAAATGGATATTCAAAATTTTGACCTGGGTTAATTAAAATATTGTGATGTGTGTAATACTAAGGGACCCAGATGCTTTTTCGGGTCTTTATAATCGTTTTAATTATTCAAAACGTTGACCCCTTGTGGGGGAGGTACCAGAAGGAATAATCCGACCTGTACCACGTTTATAACGGATCTTGTACCGATATAAATATTCATATGTACCAAGTCTTAATGAAATCGGATGTTAATTTCGTGTTTTATGGGATTTTCAAAATTTTGACCCTTTGTGCGGGAGGTACCAGAAGGGGTTGACCTATATATCCCATTTTTACAACATACCTTCGGTTAATAAAAATATTGTGAAGTGTGTAATTTGAAGAGACCCAGATTGTTTTTTCGGATTTTATAATCGTTGTGGTTATTCAAAACATTGATGCTGGGAGGGAGGTACCAGAAGCAATGGTCCGATCTCTACCATCTTTATAATAGATCTTGTGTTGAGATATGCTAAGTCTGAATGGAGTTAGATGTTAATTTCGTATTTTATGAGCTTCAGGGATATTCAAAATTTTGACCCTTTGTGGGGGAGGTACCAGAAGGGGTGGACCGATATATTCCATCTTTAGTTGGAGACAATAGGACTCATCGACCACATTTTTTAAGAGTTATAATTATTCTAAAATTTGACCCTTTGTAGGGGAGGTACTTTATGAAGTTGACCGGTAATGCCCATTTTCGCACCTCACCAAACACTCATACAAATATTAGGATTCGCAAAGTTGGAGCAAAATTAGACTATCGTTTCCCTTTCTGTGCAGTAAAAAATATATTTTTTTTTTTGAAAATGTCGACCTTTTTTGGGAGAGGTACCGAAAGGGGTGGACCGATATTTCCTATCTCCGAACTAGATCTAAATTTGAGAATAATATTACGATGTACCAAATTTGGATCAATTCGAAGGCAAATAATTCTCATTGTCTTGGTAATGTTAGTCACATATGGTGTTCGGTTTGGGCAGCCATGCTGCTGCAGAGAGCTTGCCAAAGAGTGAAAATACATTTTGAACTGGTTTGCATTTACACAGACGCACCGCTTGATTATTCAGCAGGAGTTCCGGCTTGATGTTCTACACGAGCTTCGGCTCGTTCATCTACATTAACTTCAGCTCACTGTTCCGCATGAGCTTTCGAGCCCCCAGTGAGCTGCCAAACCCGAACGAGTTCCGATCCATCTGCGACGGCCTGGACATCAGCTGCAGAACATACAAACAGTGGGCCGATTTCGAAAGATTATACCATGAGTTGCCAACTCGTCTCTCAAGACCTGGAAATCAATATCCCAACCACCTACATCGTAAACCCTGATTATCTATCACTCGTCGGGAGATGACCATTCATTGAAATTTCCGTTTACCTTCAAATAGTCAACATTCCGAACGCTGATGCCACTCTGAACAAAATCGCTTTTATGCCTGATTTTTCTTATTTGTCAACATCTGACGATCACCTACGAGTACCCGATCACCTTGGAATTGTCGGCTAATCACACTTCACATCAAAACAACCGAGTACCAATCGTGAAGAACACGAAACAGTTCCCGTTTATCAACAAAACGTTCACCCTCTTGCCTATGAGCCATCGTGAACGTTGATCATCTACCAAACAATTCAACTTTGAATTCCCGAGCACCCCCGAAGTCCATCCATCACCATCCTATATTCCATTTTCATCTTTCGTATTTAAATTCAGGTAGATTGTAATGTAGTATTAAAAACAATAAAATTTTAAAAATTTCATTTTCACACCCTCAGGGAAGGGTGAAATCTACTTTTCTTATTTTTTTTAAGGATTAGTGTATCCGTAAGGAGACCCTGGATATAGTTGAGCTAATCTCAGCCGACGAGAAAAACAGGTCAAAGTCATTAAAAAAAATATTTAAAAAAAAAATCACAATTTTATAATCTACTGGACCTTCTAAAATATTCTTAAAAACCCGAAGTTAGTCTTCGAGTCGTTAAATATTATTCTGCAAAAATCCACAATAATTATTAAATATTTCCAAAAAGACATACCTACATATCCTGGAAAATTATTTGGAAAATCTATGATAATTGGTCTATTGGTCCTTAAAGAAAAAGCTGGGCTACTGGAGTCATAAAAAAATGAAATTTACTGAAGCACTGTCGTAGTTGATTTTAATTTGAAGCTACACAAACATGTGTCCGCTTCAAAAAATAGCTCTAATATGATTTTCAATTTCCTATTACATAGTATAGTGTGCAATCTGCCCTCCCCCATCCCTTTTTTTCCACCGTTGAACAACTTTTAATTGGATTTTGAGCAATGCTTTTGCATTAAAGGCCAAAATCACACGGGTTCAATGCCTGGAATTGGACAAACCCTTTGCCACAATTCCGAAATGTCATTTGAAGGCCCTGTCCCGATATATGTCAGCATTTAGCATACATGTGGTCCTGCATCAGGTTCCGGTGAATAATGTATCGGTAAGGAAATGAGGATAAAAAATATAAAATATTTAATATATTATATATCGTCCCTCTATCCCCCCTCAGTTCAATGCCGCCCTCTACCGCAAGGGCAACAATGGCTATCGCCCCTTTATGTACAACAACACCGTCGACTTTTGCCGTTTCTATAGAAATCCCAATCGTTTTATGTTTTGGAAAATAGTCTTCTTCAACATCATTGCGCCGTATACGAACATAAATCACACATGTCCGTTCGATGTAAGTTCGATGGGAGTTGTGTATGCGTCTGTGTGAGTGAGTGTGAGATAATGGTTCTTTCTCTATTTCCAGCATGATATTATTGTGGAAAACCTGACATTGAATAGTGAAATGTTTAAGCTGATTCCCTTTCCCGAAGATCAATATATGGTGCGGGTCAAGGTGGGTGCCTACAATCATTATAAGGCCGAAATAAAGGCTTATGTGGAGATTTTAGAATAAGTACGATAAAAAAGGAATATATATAAATATACGAAATAGAAAAAATCTGTAAATTGCATATTCATTAAACAAGTTAAAAGGTAGCAGTCGAGTTTTCCAACTGATATATAGCCTCAGCTAATGTCCGATTATTTTAATATATTTTGATTTCTGTTATGATTATTAAAAGTGTTGACACTCTATGAAGTAGATTCCGAATCAAAGGCGTGGATTTTTAAAATATTTTTTTTCAAGGCCTACAAAAGGCGTGGATTTTTAAAACAATTTTTCCAAGGCCTTTAGAAGGCGTGGATTTTAAAATTAATTTTTTCCAAGGCCTACAAAAGGCATGGATTTTAAAATTAATTTTTTCCAAGGCCTACAAAAGGCGTGGATTTTTTAAATATTTTTTTTTTCAAGGCCTATCAAAGGCATGGATTTTTTAAATAATTTTTTTTCAAGGCCTATCAAAGGCATGGATTTTAAAATTAATTTTTTCCAAGGCCTACAAAAGTCATGGATTTTTTAAATAATTTTTTCCAAGGCCTTTAGAAGGCGTGGATTTTAAAATTAATTTTTTCCAAGGCCTACAAAAGGCGTGGATTTTTTAAATAATTTTTTTTCAAGGCCAATCAAAGGCATGCATTTTAAAATTAATTTTTTCCAAGGCCTTTAGAAGGCGTGGATTTTAAAATTAATTTTTTCCAAGGCCTTTAGAAGGCGTGGATTTTAAAATTAATTTTTTCCAAGGCCTATCAAATGCATGGATTTTTTAAATAATTTTTTCCAAGGCCTTTAGAAGGCGTGGATTTTAAAATTAATTTTTTCCAAGGCCTTTAGAAGGCGTGGATTTTAAAATTAATTTTTTCCAAGGCCTTTAGAAGGCGTGGATTTTAAAATTAATTTTTTCCAAGGCCTTTAGAAGGCGTGGATTTTAAAATTAATTTTTTCCAAGGCCTTTAGAAGGCGTGGATTTTAAAATTAATTTTTTCCAAGGCCTTTAGAAGGCGTGGATTTTAAAATTAATTTTTTCCAAGGCCTTTAGAAGGCGTGGATTTTAAAATTAATTTTTTCCAAGGCCTTTAGAAGGCGTGGATTTTAAAATTAATTTTTTCCAAGGCCTTTAGAAGGCGTGGATTTTAAAATTAATTTTTTCCAAGGCCTATCAAAGGCGTGGATTTTTTAAATAATTTTTTCCAAGGCCTTTAGAAGGCGTGGATTTTAAAATTAATTTTTTCCAAGGCCTTTAGAAGGCGTGGATTTTAAAATTAATTTTTTCCAAGGCCTTTAGAAGGCGTGGATTTTAAAATTAATTTTTTCCAAGGCCTATCAAATGCATGGATTTTTTAAATAATTTTTTCCAAGGCCTTTAGAAGGCGTGGATTTTAAAATTAATTTTTTCCAAGGCCTTTAGAAGGCGTGGATTTTAAAATTAATTTTTTCCAAGGCCTTTAGAAGGCGTGGATTTAAAATTAATTTTTTCCAAGGCCTTTAGAAGGCGTGGATTTCAAAATTAATTTTTTCCAAGGCCTTTAGAAGGCGTGGATTTTAAAATTAATTTTTTCCAAGGCCTTTAGAAGGCGTGGATTTTAAAATTAATTTTTTCCAAGGCCTTTAGAAGGCGTGGATTTCAAAATTAATTTTTTCCAAGGCCTTTAGAAGGCGTGGATTTTAAAATTAATTTTTTCCAAGGCCTTTAGAAGGCGTGGATTTTAAAAATAATTTTTTTAAGGCCTTTAGAAGGCGTGGATTTTAAAATTAATTTTTTCCAAGGCCTTTAGAAGGCGTGGATTTTAAAATTAATTTTTTCCAAGGCCTTTAGAAGGCGTGGATTTTAAAATTAATTTTTTCCAAGGCCTTTAGAAGTCGTGGATTTTAAAATTAATTTTTTCCAAGGCCTTTAGAAGGCGTGGATTTTAAAATTAATTTTTTCCAAGGCCTTTAGAAGGCGTGGATTTTAAAATTAATTTTTTCCAAGGCCTTTAGAAGGCGTGGATTTTAAAATTAATTTTTTCCAAGGCCTTTAGAAGGCGTGGATTTTAAAATTAATTTTTTCCAAGGCCTTTAGAAGGCGTGGATTTTAAAATTAATTTTTTCCAAGGCCTTTAGAAGGCGTGGATTTTAAAATTAATTTTTTCCAAGGCCTTTAGAAGGCGTGGATTTTTTAAATAATTTTTTTCAAGGCCTATCAAAGGCATGGATTTTTTAAATAATTTTTTCCAAGGCCTTTAGAAGGCGTGGATTTTAAAATTATTTTTTTCCAAGGCCTACAAAAGGCGTGGATTTTTTAAATAATTTTTTTCAAGGCCTTTAGAAGGCGTGGATTTTAAAATTATTTTTTTCCAAGGCCTACAAAAGGCGTGGATTTTTTAAATAATTTTTTTCAAGGCCTATCAAAGGCATGGATTTTTTAAATAATTTTTTCCAAGGCCTTTAGAAGGCGTGGATTTTAAAATTATTTTTTTCCAAGGCCTACAAAAGGCGTGGATTTTTTAAATAATTTTTTTCAAGGCCTATCAAAGGCATGGATTTTTTAAATAATTTTTTCCAAGGCCTTTAGAAGGCGTGGATTTTAAAAATATTTTTTTCCAAGGCCTACAAAAGGCGTGGATTTTTTAAATAATTTTTTTCAAGGCCTATCAAAGGCATGGATTTTTTAAATAATTTTTTTCAAGGCCTATCAAAGGCATGGATTTTTTAAATAATTTTTTTCAAGGCCTATCAAAGGCATGGATTTTTCAAATAATTTTTTCCAAGGCCTTTAGAAGGCGTGGATTTTAAAATTATTTTTTTACAAGGCCTACAAAAGGCGTGGATTTTTTAAATAATTTTTTTCAAGGCCTATCAAAGGAATGGATTTTTTAAATAATTTTTTTCAAGGCCTATCAAAGGCATGGATTTTTTAAATAATTTTTTCCAAGGCCTTTAGAAGGCGTGGATTTTAAAATAATTTTTTTCCAAGGCCTACAAAAGGCGTGGATTTTTTTAATAATTTTTTTCAAGGCCTATCAAAGGCATGGATTTTTTAAATAATTTTTTCCAAGGCCTTTAGAAGGCGTGGATTTTAAAATTAATTTTTTCCAAGGCCTTTAGAAGGCGTGGATTTTAAAATTAATTTTTTCCAAGGCCTACAAAAGGCGTGGATTTTTTACATAATTTTTTTCAAGGCCTATCAAAGGCATGGATTTTTTAAAATTAATTTTTTTCAAGGCCTTTAGAAGGCGTGGATTTTAAAATTAATTTTTTCAAAGGCCTTTAGAAGGCGTGGATTTTAAAATTAATTTTTTCCAAGGCCTACAAAAGGCGTGGATTTTTAAATAATTTTTTTCAAGGCCTATCAAAGGCATGGATTTTAAAATTAATTTTTTTCAAGGCCTATCAAAGGCATGGATTTTAAAATTAATTTTTTCCAAGGCCTTTGGAAGGCGTGGATTTTAAAATTAATTTTTTCCAAGGCCTTTAGAAGGCATGGATTTTTTAAATAATTTGTTTCAAGGCCTATCAAAGGCATGGATTTTTTAAATAATTTTTTAAGGCCTTTAGAAGGCGTGGATTTTAAAATTAATTTTTTCCAAGGACTTTAGAAGGCGTGGATTTTAAAATTAATTTTTTCCAAGGACTTTAGAAGGCGTGGATTTTAAAATTAATTTTTTCCAAGGCCTACAAAAGGCGTGGATCGTTCTAATTAGACTTTTTTCAATGACAAAGACTTTTTTGAATACTCCCTGGCGTATGAGTAGGGTTATTGCTCATACGCCTTTTCACCGACGTCTAAGTTTCACCACTATAGAGGAATTTTATGTCATCTCATTATCAAAATATTCAAAACTTCTAAAACTTCTAAATAACTTTTGGATTGGGCTTCACACACACCCAAGCAACAGTTTGACAATGGCAAGCGATTTTCGCCGTATCAAATGATATACAACCTCTCTAGCCATATGGCTGAGGGTATATGTAGGGTATTTTAAAGTGGCTATAACTTCTTAAATATCGACATTTCGTAGTTAAAGGGAGTTTAAGGTCATATTTGAAAAAAAAAGACCCTTTTGGCTGCTCTCTTGGGGGTTAACGTTGTTGAGAAAAATAATTCTCGTGTTTTAATCGTCGATATCCCCCAGAACACTATATACCTAAAATGCACGGATGTCAAGTAATCTTAGACCAAATATTTCAAAAAATGTGAGGAAGGGTTAAATTTGTCACTCTCTTTAGTCTACTTTCAAAACGCCAATATACGTATCTTCCTATTTTAAGCTCTACTTTCGTTGCTCAACCTTCATAATCTTTACTACCTTTATTCTATCAATTATAAATTAAATATATCAATTTATTTTATATTAATTCATACTTAGCTCATCTGTTTAAACATTTGAGGGATGCGCCTAAAAGTATGCTTCAAAAAACGCTGAAATTATGATGTTAACAATTCACTTTATAAATGGCTCTAACATGATGTGTGCACTAACCTATGGCGAATGAACTCATATATTATTTCATCCAACATCTCTCCCCTCCTCTCCATATCCATATCCCCTCTGATTTTCCTTTCCCCTCTCCTTTTCTCTCAACCCCCTTTAAATGCTTAAATCAACTCCTAACATTTTCAGCGAACATGTCGGCTATTAAGTTAATGACAAAAATGTTATCAGGATCCAATGTTTGTTTTATGAGTTGTTGTTGGTGCTGGCGTTGCTGCTGTTGTTGTTGTTGTTATTATTGCTGCATATTTGTCTTAATTAAAAACACAATCAAAATGATGACTGCTTAAGAGTCCGCTGTCAACAAACAACAACAATGGCAACAGCATTGAAATTACTCAAATAATTCCACACATAAAGCGATGGATGTTGCACCATGGGATATGGTTGTGGACTTGGAACAAAGGGTTGCAGGAGTTCCACGTGGGGTATACTCAATATTTTTTATAACCTCCACATTGAAAAGGAGGGAATATTAGGTTTGTTATTCCGTTCGTAACATCTCTAATTATTCAGTAACTCCCGATATTCGGCATTTTAATCATTTTTTGCGATTTTTTTTTAATTTGATATTTGGAATTTTTACTGGTGGTAAACACCTGTGACAAAATATTGTCTTTAAAAGTCCGTCTATGTTCTTCTATAGCACCCACATAGAGGGTGAATTAATTGTTTTAAATATCCCATGATTGATGGCTGAGAGGTCCATAAAAATTACTGAAAAATTCATGTTTAAAAGCCTGGAGGTCCTTTCAATTTTTTTTAAATATTCCAAAATTGAAGGCATATAAATCTTAAAAAAAATTACATCCGTATATTCGATATTATTTCCAATATCCTGTAGTTTGTAGGGAATCGCATAGTCGGCACGCATGTCCATAGCTTACCTATTGATTATTTTTCAAGAGTGTTTTTCCATATTTTTTTCCGCGATATTTTTCCAGCCTATTTTTTTCAGAATGTTTTCATGTAAAAATTAGAAAAAAAAATATTTTTTTCTAGTTTCCTTCTGTTCCTGGAACGACTCATATGCCGTGATGTTGATTAATTGTTAACACATGAATGAAATTACTTGAATTGCAGTAATTACCTCCCAGCAGACAGGCAGTCTTAAAACAAATATTGGCAGACGGCATAAGTAATGGCTTCGATAGCCGCTGACAGAGAGTGCAATCTATTTTATTTTGGTGTATACTTTTCTAAAAGGCTTCAAGGGAAATAGGACGCCTTAAAGGAATTCTACTGCAATGGAAGACATTATGTCTATGGGTCCAGTAAAAATATATTTTGTATACATAAATATCTAGCTGTTAAGAGGTCATTGTCTATAAACCTAGAATTCCTTGAGGGATTTTTTTGAAATCTAAGTTTAAGGACCTACCCATTTGACTCATTTGAATAATGAGAAATTAGAAAAAGCTTGAGTTTGAAGGTCCTTAAAAATATTTTAAAAATTCACGTTAATTTACTAGAGATCCTTGAAAAAAAAATTTATGAAGCTTTAGTTTAGAGGTCCTTAAGATATTGTAAAAATCCACGTTAAACCTAGACCTAGACGTCCTTAAAAAAATTGAAATTAAAAAATATTTTAAATAGCTTGAGTTAAGAAGTCCTTAAAAATATTTTAAATGTCTATATTAAATACATACAGGTCCTTGGAAAACATATTTTAAGATGCTTAAATTTAGAGGGTTTTAAAAAATATTTTAAAAAACCGCGTTAAATATCTAGAGGTCCTTGGAAAAAATATTTAGAGAAGCTTGAGTTGAGAGGTCCTTAAAAATATTTAAAAAATCCGCATTAAATACATATGGGTCCTTGAAAAAAAAATTAAGAAAGATCAGTTTAGAGGTCCATAGAAATATTTTAAAAATCCACGTTAAATATCTAGAGGTCCTTGGAAAAAATATTTTGAGAAGCTTGAGTTGAGATGTCCTTAAAATATTTTAAAAATCCGCATTAAATACATATGGGTCCTTGAAAAAAAAAAATTAAGAAGGTTCAGTTTAGAGGTCCATAGAAATATTTTAAAAATCCACGTTAAAAGACCAAGAGGTCCTTGAGGATTTTTTTTAAATCCACATTTAAAAGCCCAAGAGGTCCTTGAGATTTTTTTTTAAAAAATCCACATTTAAAAGACCTAGAAGTCCTTGAAAATTTGTTTTAAAAATCCACGTTAAAAGATCAAGAGGTCCTTGAAAATTTATTTTAAAAATCCACGTTTAAAGACCTAGAGTTCCTTGAGAACATTTATTTTAAAAATCCACATTAAAAAACCTAGGAAGTCCTTGAGAAAATTTATTTTAAAAATCCAGGTTAAACGGCCTAGAGGTCCTTGGGAAAATTATTTTAAAATATCCGCGTTAAAAGACCTAGAGGTCTTTGAGATCCTCAAAAAACCTAGAAGTCCTTGAGAAAACTTATTAAAAAAAATCACCTTAAGAGGACGAATAGTCTTCAAAAACAGAGATGTACAAACCCCGCGTTTGGAGACATTGAAATATTTGGAAAATTATTTATTAAAAAACAAGGTTTAGACTACGAAATAGAATTAAAAAAAATAATTGTAAAAAAATCCAAATTTGAATAGTAAATATACCACCAAAGATAATTTGACAATCCACATTTAAAGCCTTTGAAAAAAATCTATTTAAAAAGTCCACGCTTAGAGTGTAACGTCCATAGAATGATGTCCAAAGATCCTGTCATAGATTTATGTAAAAAAATTCAAGTTCAGGGCCTTAATTATTCATTCAAAAATCCATCTGAAATCCACATTTAAAGGCCTAAATGTCCCTGGAATAATCTATTTACAAAGTCTACTTTTTTTTTTTTAAAAAAACCTTGCAAAAGTCTATAGGTCCTTTCAAAAATTAATATAAAAAATCCACATCTGGAAGCCTAAAAATCCTTATTAAAATCTATCTAAAAATTCACGTAGAAAGGCGTAAATGCCCTTGATAATATTTTTTTACAAAATCCTTAAGGCCTTCGGAAATATTTATTTGAAATGTATACTTTTGGCGGCCCAAAGGTTCTTAAGAAATCTTTTAAAAAAGTCCCCTTTATTGGAGCCTGAAAAAAAATTATTTCTTTCTGAAAGATCCTTAAAAAGTAAAGACCAAAAGGTACTTTCCACGTTTAAAGACCTAAATTTATTAGAAAAATCTATTTACAAATTCCACGTTTAGAAAAATAAAGGTCCTTGCAAAAATTTATTTGAAAAATCGATGTTTAGAGTTCTAAAGGTCCTTTCATAAATGTATGAAAAAATCCACTTTAGGAGGCCTACAAATCCTTATAAAAATCTATCTTAAAATCCAGGTTGAAAGACCTAAATGTCCTTGAAAAAATATATTTACAAAGTTTACGCTTAGATGCCGTAAGGTCCTCGGAAATATTTATTTATAATATCTGCGTTCAGAGGACAAACGATCTTTTGAAAAATCCATTTAAAAAGTCCACTTTTTCGAGGCCTGAAAGTCCTTGAATGAGTGTTTTTTTAAATCATAGCATTTGAACCCTTAAAAATCCTCGCTTTTTTGGCTGTTTTTCCTTGAAACTAATTTATTTTTAAAACAAAAATCTTTAAAATTCCTCATCGCTTGAGATGTTTGTTCTTGAAAAAATTGTCTCTAGTAATTCAAGTTTACGGATACTTGAAAAAATTTTTCTTTCATAATCTACTCCTTTTAAGCGTTGGTCCCTGAAAAATATTCCACTAACAAATCTATAGTTATTTGGCTACTGGTTCTTGAAAAAATATTCTTTCAAATTCCAAGTTTCGTTGGTTTTGGAAATCGGAACGATTGTCCTTAAGATTATTAAAAAAAACTTTAAAAAATCAAGTTTTAAATCCACCAACAATATTTAAAAAATTTGCGTCTAAAATTCTCAAAAGAAATTTAAAAAATTGACCACAGTTTCTTAAAAGTATCTATGATCCTTAAAAAATTAGAAAAAACACATTTAAAATTTTTCAAAAATATTTAAAAATCTTTAGCTTTAGAAAGCTTTATGCGTTCAAAGGATCCTTGAAAATATCCAATTTTAAAGGATAAATAGTCCATTTAGAAAAGTCTTGTTGTCCTTGAAAAAAATATTCCTGAGGACCTAGAATAAATATTTTTAAATAACCCATATTAAAAATCCTAAAGGTCCTTGAAAATGTAATAGTTTTTTAATTGAAAAAAAAAATATATATATATTTTATATTTATTTTATATTCCACATTTATAGGCCTGGAGGTGTTACAAGATACCTATCAAAAATCCTCATTGAAAGGCCAAGATGTCCTTAAAAAAATGAATATTTAAATAGTAAATTTCCCACCTCCTTGCTTCCACCATTTTTTGTTTTGATTTAATTTATGTTAATCATTTTCCAAAAACTTTTTCCTCATTACTTCCCACCACTCAAGTTCCATTCATGACCCGCCGTGGCCAGTACACTTTTGCATAACTTCTTTCTGATTCGTTTAGGGAAATGACAGAGTGCAGCGATAGAGATTTCTCAAGCAAAAGACCAACAGTATTTCGTTGACCTCTGGCAGAAGAACGGGAAAATCTAAAGGGAAATCTTCTAAAAACAAGCAGGAAGCATGGCATGGCAGTGGAAGAACGAAAAAAAAAACAATGAAACGAAAATGAATTAAAGCTAAATTGTCGCATCGGAGGAGAGGAATAATTTGTATTCAACTCAAAACCCAGCAATTTTCTTAACCTCATTTCGATTTTATTTTTCATTTTTTTTTTTTTTTTTTGGTGGAGGCAACTTTCCCCAAGACCCTCATTCGTCCATTTTTTCCATATTTCATTTCTTATTATTCCCGCCGTAGACCATTATTTACCCAAAACATATCATTAACAAGCCATAAATTATAAAAATGGCAAAGTAACTCCATTAACAACTCTGTCTGCGGCAACACTGCCACCCCACTTCCCCAAGCCCACCCGCGGCCGTGGGGGAAAATTCCTAACCAGAAATTGAATATTTATGATTATTTACACACTACGTCGTTAGTCTGTGGAACATTTCCAGCAATTGCCAACAATTACACACACATACACATACACAGTCATATTTGATATTTGCAAAAAAATGTGATTACATCCCCACATGCCCCCCTCCCTCCCTCTCCCCCACCATGAAACCGGAAACGTACACAAAATGTCTGGATAATGTAAATGCTTGCACTTGTTTGAGTCTTAAGTGTTTCATTTTTATTTTCTTCCTTTCTTTTGGTTATTTTTTTTTTCTCTCGTCGCTCAGTTATTATTTGTTTGTCTCTCGGTCTTTGCATGCAAAATCATGCCTCGAAGTCTTTAAAATCACATTCACAACTTAAAGAGTCTATGTCCTTCCAGCTGGATGGATGGCTAGCTGGCTGACTGGCAGGCTAGCTCTACTCCTTGTTTGCTACTCTCTTCCATTCAAGGATTTGTAATAAAATGATGAAAACGAAATTATTGTAATTTGGTTGTGTGCATGAATGACGATACGTAAGTGTTTGTGTGAGTGTGTGTGTGTGTGGGTGTGGGTGTATGCAAGAGCATGATTATTTGAATACATGTCTTTGAATATGTTCTCAAACATACACAGACTTTAGACTTTCCGGAAAGAAACCGGTTACACAAAGATACAGTATCCGGACAAAGTATTGTGGAGAGGGAATATCAACAGGAATTTTCAAGCATTTCTAGATCCATGATTTTGAATTTTTTTATATACATTTTCCCAAGGACATCTAAACCTTTTACAGTGGAATTTTAAAATTTAGGCCATTAAAAAGGGATTTTTTTTAAATAATTTTTTTCAAGGACTTCGACTTTAAAAATCGGGTAAAATACATTTTTCCAACGACCTCTAAACCTTTTACAGTGGCATTTTATAATTTAGGCCATTAAAAGTAATTTTTTTTAAATATTTTTTTTTTCAAGGACTTCGACCTTAAAAGGCTAATAAAGAATATTATTTGATGTCTATTCAGCCTTCAAACCTGGAATTTTTTCAAGGAATACTCGACTTTCAAATGTGGATTTTTTAATGAAAAATTTCAATATCTATTGTCGCCCCTAAATTTGGATATTTTAATATTCTTTCCAAGGACTATTGGAGTTTTAATATGAATATTTTAAACAATTTTTTCAAGGAGTATTCGACCTTTTATTTTAGTTTTTTTTTAAATATATTTTTTTCAGAGACTATTCGACCTCAAAACATGGCTTTTTCAAAATATTTTTTTTTTTCAAGAAACATTCGACCTTTAAAAATAGATTTTTGTTAAAAAAATTAACGAATATTCAACCTTTATTTAAAAAAAAAAAATTCAAGGACCTCTATGCCTTTATACGTTGATTTTTTAAATAAGTTTTGTTGAAAGATTTTTAGAGCAACGAACTTAAAATATTTTTTTTTTTCAAGGACCTAAAGGACTTTAATTGTGGATTTTTTAAATAAATATTTTCGTAAAATATTTTTTTTTCAAGGACCTAAAGGACTTTTATTGTGGATTTTTTTCAAGGATTTCTAGATCCATGAATTTGGATTTTTTAAATACATTTTTCCAAGGACATCTAACCCTTTACAGTGGAACTTTAAAATTTAGGCCATTAAAGGGAATTTTTTTGTAAATATTTTTTTTCAAGGACTTCGACCTTAAAAAACGGATAAAAGATATTCTTTGAGGTCTATTCGGCCTTCAAACGTGGAGTTTTTACATCGATAATTTCAAGGAATATTCGAATTCTAGATGTGGATTTTTTAAATGAAAAGTTCCAATATCTATTGGATCTTTAAATGTGGATATATTAATATTTTTTCCAAGGACTATTAGACTTTTTAACGTGAATTTTTTAATTTTTTTTTTGTCAAGAAATAATCGAACTTTCATTTTAGATTTTTTAAATATATATTTTTTTTAATGACCATTCGATTTATAAAAGTGAATTAAAAAAATTAAGGAATATTCGGCCATTATTTTTTAAAATAATTGCAAGGATTTTTCAAATAAGTTTTGTTGAGGGATTTTTAGACCAACAAACGTCAAATAATTTTTTTTTTTTCAATGACCAAAAGGATTTTAATTGTGGATTTTTTAAACAAATATTTTCGTAAAATAATTATTTTCAAGGACCTAAAGGACTTTTATTGTGGAGTTTTTAAATAAATATTTTCAAAAACTTTGGAACCATTAGCCGGGTAGTTTTTAAGTAATGTTTTGTCAACGACCCCTAGGCCTTTTAAAATGGATGTTTTCAATATATTTTAAAGGACCTCTAGGAGTTTACTTTTTTTTAATATTTTTTTAGGATCTTTAGGCTTTTAAACTTGGATTCTTGAAATATTTTTTTCAGGGACCTCTAGTCTCTTAGACGGGAATATTTTTTATATTATTTTCAAGGACTTTAAGACCATTAAACATGATTTTTTTAAATAATTTATTTTTCAGATTTTAATGGTAAATTTTTCAAATATGTTTTTCAGGGACTTGTCAATGATTTCTATGTCTTTAAACGTGGATTCTTTAAATAATTTTTGACAAGGACTTCTAGGTCTTAAAATGTGGATTTTTTAAATAATTTTTGTCAAGGACTTCTAGGTCTTAAAATGTGGATTTTTTAAATAATTTTTGCCAAGGAATTCTAGATCTTTAAACGTCTATTTTTTAAATAAAAATTTGTGAAGGATTTCTAGGTCCTTAAACGTCTATTTTTAAAAAAAAATTGTCAAGGTCTTCTAGGTTTTTAAACGTGGATTTTTTTAATAATTTTTGTCAAGTACCTCTAGGTCCTTAAACGTGGATTTTTTAAACAATTTTTGTCAAGGATTTCTAGGTCTTAAAATGTGGATTTTTTAAATAAATTTTGTTAAAGGACTCCCAGGTCTTTAAACGTGGATTTTTTAAATAAATTTTGTTAAAGGACTCCCAGGTCTTTAAACGTTGAATTTTTAAATAATTGTTGTTAAGGACTTCCAGGTCTTTAAAGGTGGATTTTTTGAATAACTTTTGTCAAGGACTCCCAGGTCTTTAAACGTGGATTTTTTAAATAATTTTTGTCAAGGACTTCTAAGTCTTTAAACATGAACTTTCACATCATTCTTTTTCAAGGACCTCTGGACCTTTAATCGTGAATTTTCACATAATTTTTAAGGACTTCTAGGTCTTTAAACGTGGATTTTTAAAATATTTTTTCAAGGACCTCTAGGTCTTTAAACCTGGATTTTTAAAATATTTTTTCAAGAACATCTAGGGCTTTAAAACTGAATTTTTAAATATTTTTTCAAGGACCTCTGGGCCTTTAAATGTGAATTTTCATATCAATTTTTAAGGTCATCTAGGGCTTCAAACGTGGGTTTTCGAAGCAATGTTTTTAAAGACCTTTAAGCCTTTTAACTAGGCTTCTTTTAAATATTTTTTCAAGGACAGCTGGGTCTTTGAACGTTAATTTTCGCATCATTTTAAAGGACATTTAGGCCATAAACGTGGGTTCTTTTTTTACAATTTTTTTTAAAGACTGGCCTTTAAATTTATTTTTTTTTTAATTATTTTTAAACTTGGCCTTTTTAAGTCATTTTTTTCAAAGACCTCTGGGCCTTTAAGGACTTTTAAAGTCCTTTAGTCCTTAAACGTCCTTGTCCTTGAAAGAAAACTAGGCTTTTAAACTTCTATTTGTTAAATAACTTTTTCCAGGACATCATGGTCAGAAGACTTAGATTTTTTCAAAACATTTTTTAAGGACCTAAATGCTTTAATCACAATTTTTAATTAATTTTCTTAAGGACCTCTGTGTCACCATACTGTATTTTTTTAAATATATTTTTTCAGGGATTTCAGGGCCTTTAAACGTGGAATTTTGAAACCAGTTTTTGAGAATTTCAGGGACTTTATACTTGGATGAAGCCTAAAAAGCCTCTAAACGTTGGAATTTAAGCAGATTTTTTAAGGACCTGGTGACCTTCAGCCATGTTTTTTATGTTTTTTTCGTTAATTTTTTAAGGACCTTTGAGCCTTCAATCGCTTTGTATTTAAATATTTTTTTTAAGGACCTCCAGCCCTTTAGTAATTTTTCGAAGGATCTCTAGCCTTTAGTCGTGGTATTTTTAAACATTGTTTGCAAGGACTTGCAGGCCTGTGAACCTTAATTTTTTCAGTATTTTTTGTGGACTTCCCAGGCTTTAATCGTGGAGTATTTCAATAATTTTTTTCAAGGACCTCCAGCCCTTTATTCATGTATTTTTTTTAGTAATTTTTCGAAGGATCTCTAGGTCGTTAGTTGTGCAGAATTTCAATATGTTTCTTTCAAGGTCTTCTAGGACTTTTATCCCATGTTACTCCATCATGTTTTTGGCCAAAACCTGTATTTCCCATTTCACCTAAAGACATCATCGACAATAAGCGTTTAGCTGGCAATTTATTTCTTCTGTATGTCGGATGAGTGTGTGTGTAGTCTCTTGTTTTTCTTTCTTTGCATTCATTCTTTGTTTTCCTTTCTTTTTCTTAGCTCGGTTTCATGTTATTCTTTTTTTTTCTACGTCTTCAAATATTTATTCGTTTATGAAATATTTGCTTAAAACAAAGAACTGTTGAAAAGCAGCAGGCATAAGGCCTGCTAAGTCCTGTATTTGCGTTAGCTTAAGGCGCACACCTTTGCAGGGAATGTGAGCGTGAAATGTAAACCTTAAGGTGGGACGTGGAAAAATAGGAAATTAATTTTATAAAAAAAAAAATAAAAAATATATTTTTATTGGTTCAAAGTTCCTTCCTTTCTGATGGCGGATCTTCTAATATAATTTCCAACCAATTCCCCCAAAAAATTTTCGTCCCACCCTATACCCCGCCTCTTAAGTACATTGTCGCAAATATATTGTAAAGAAGTGTTTACATTGTAATGCCCATGTAAAATATACACAAATACCAGGAAATAATAGAAGGAATTACATACTCTACATCTGAGTGTGTGTGCATGTGTATGTGTTTGTAAGAAGTGCATATTTTGTTTTCTTGTGTGGCTTTGCCTTCGCCTCTGTTCCATATTTGGTTAATGTTTTCCTGTTTTCTTAGTGTCTTCTTTGTTGTCTCCTCTAGAAAGAGGGAATTAAATATATTTTTGTTGGTACTGTTTGTCGAGAGATATGAAATGCTGTGTGTGTGTGACAAATATTTTCTCTTTAGTGTCACTGGTATCCGGTAGGGACCTCATCCGAACATAGATTGTTTAAACATCTTTCTTTATTGATACATGCTTGAAAATGTGTAGTTATGTTTGTAGGCAGCTTGTCTTAAAAATATATTTCAGGGTATTAAGTACCAGAAGAAAATAAAAGGCTAATGAAATCTAAATGGAAGGGATTACGTTCTCTTTGAGGGATTTTTCTTCCACAGGGAAGACCTTTGTTGGGAGCTATAATGTCCCAAAGATTTTGGACTGATCTTAAAAAAAAATCTTAAAGAAAGAACCTAGTAGGACCTTACAATTTTTTAATATTATAGAATGGATTTCTTTCTAATATTAATTTATAATTTCTAATATTTTTTTAAGAACTTTAAAATGAATTTTCTAAATATTTTTCGAAGAAATTTTAAATTTTTTAAATATTTTTGGAGGACCATACTCTTTGATTCTTCTTCATATGATTTTAGTGGGCCTTAAGCGTGGATTTTTTTAATATTTTTTAGGGATCTATAGACGTGGATTTTTTAAATATTTTTTAGGGATCTATAGACGTGAATTTTTTAAATATTTTTTTAGGGATCTATAGACGTAAATTTTTAAAATATTTTTAGGGATCTATAGACGTGGATTTTTTAAAAATATTTTTAGGAATCAAATTTTTTTAAAAATATTTTTAGGGATCTGTAGACTTCAATTTTTTAAAAAAATATTTTTAGGGATCTATATACGTCAATTTTTTTAAGATATTTTTAGGGACATAATTTTTTTAAAAAAAATTTTAGGGATCTGTAGACGTCAATTTTTTAAAAAAATATTTTTAGGGATCTATGGACGTGGATTTTTAAATATATTTTTAGCGAGCTATAGACGTGGATTTTTTAACATCTTTTTAGGGATCTATAGACGTGGATTTTTAAACATCTTTTTAGGGATCTATAGACGTGGATTTTTAAACATCTTTTTAGAGATCTATATACGTGGATTTTTTAAATATTTTTGTAGGGATCTATAGACGTAAATTTTTTAAATATTTTTAGGGATCTGTAGAAGTCAATTTTTAAAAAAAATATTTTTAGGGATCTATATACGTCAATTTTTTTAAAAATATTTTTAGGGATCTATGGACGTGGATTTTTTGAAATATCTTTTTAGGGATCTATAGACGTGGATTCTTTAAATATCTTTTTAGGGATCTATAGACGTGGATTCTTTAAATATCTTTTTAGGGATCTATTGACGTGGATTTTTCAACATCTTTTTAGGGATCTATAAATATCTTTGGATGATATTAAACGCAGATTTTCAAATATTGCTGGAGAGTTTTAAACGAGGATTCTTAAATATTTTTGGATAATTTTAAACGCAGATTTTTTAAATGTTTTTGGATGACTTTTGTAAGAAATTGTTTTTTTTTTTTCAAATGTCAGGATTAAAAAAATAATTGTTAAAGGCTCAACAGGCCAACAAACAGAGAATCTTTTCTCAATTTGATTTTTTATAATTTTTTTTATATTCGAAATTTTGGAAACTTTTATATCAACAAATAAATTAAATCTGTTACTTTACATTGGGCGTCATTTTCTTGGAATTTGCCACCGTTTGAGAATAACGTATTTACTTCTTCAATAAAGGAGCGTCTGTTTTTTCAGGTTGGACTCCATTGGAACCTTCAATCTTTCGAAAAAATTCAAATCTTAGCATTTTTGGAACTTTTACTTCAATAATTAATTTTTTTGGATTGTGCCTTTAGTTGAACCGCCAGAATAACGGTTTCAATAGCCACAAATTCTATGCTTTGCCCTTTTCTCTATTGTATATTTCGTGGCTAAGTCTTTCAGAAATAACAATCTTTATTTTCATGTTGGCCGTCATTTCGCTGCTTTTTAAATGGAGTATTTGCTGACTTCACTAGAAGTTAAAGGTTCAAAAAAAAAAAAAAAAAAAAAACATTAATTTCAACGTTTATCCCCACAACTTACTTTAAACTTAAAACTCACCTTGGGCGCCATTTTAACTATTTTTTGTAATAAATTATTCTCTGCTCTCAGTAAAAATGCCAGAATTAAATATTTATGTTTCCTAAAATATCAATTATGTGCATTACCTACGTTTGAAAATTTCGGATCTATAGCCTCAAGAACTGAAAGTCTGTATTTTCATGTTGGGCGCCACTAAGAACTTAAAACTTTCGAGAACAAATTCAAATCTCATATATAATTGTTGCACATTTTTGATAACGTTGACTTCAGCAACTTATGTAAAGAAAAAATAATTCCCGTTGGGCGCAATTTTTATTATTTTTGTTTACAAATTAATCACTTTGGTCAGTTATTGTTTCCGTTGGTGTCGGGCGCCAATTAGTTTCTGAATCTTGTGGAAAAAATTCAATACATATTTCTTTTAAAAGTTATAGGGATATTCACGATTATTTTCCCAAAGACTTATTATTGTTTATGTTTTATATTTATAAGAACAATTCTACAAATAATCTTTGATTTTTGTAAGAATATGTTTTTGTTATGGCCAGCCTATCAAACAATCATGAATCTTTATACAAAATATTTCTTTAAATTATTTTAAATTAATATTCTCTAATTTTTTACAATATTCTGCAGGGCTCCATTCAAATGCATTCATTCATGGATTTCCCTAACATTCTCCCACATAACATTCTATGTTTTCTCTCTCGCTCACATTGCAAGAGAATAACACACAAATACGTTTTTTTTGCTCCACTCAATATTAAATGGTTAATGTTATGCCCACACACACCACAGAGAGGCTGTGGCTCTGAGAGAGCGAGAGTACTCACATCACCAATTCGCCTTTTAGTTGTTGTGCTCATATAACCTGTTGTTGTCGATAATGAGTACACACAAACAAACAAAACACACACTCCCACTGTATACCAACAATGGATAAACAATAACAGCCGACAACGACGTCGGCGACGACGACAACAACCACTGGCAGATGAGTACACAAAACAATGGAAACGAATGTTAACAACGAGTAGGCACACACACACGCACGCACGCACACTTGAACGCAATCTTGGGGCAAAATGCAGCAGCAGCAAATGTTGAAATTTGACTTTTCCTTGCGCCAGGAACACGGACACACACTCACACATACATTGTGAATATTGTGGTATCCTCAAATCAGCAACAGCAACAACATTAACACACACACACACCCAACCACCCACAAACTCCGAACACTTCCATAGCAAAAGCCAGACATAGACAAACCAAAATGACTTGGGATTATGGTTGTGATGGGCTGTGATGTGTTCTGTTGGGTTGTGGCTGTGTTGTGGGTGGATGGGTAGGGAGAAGTCGAGGCGAACTGGCTGCAGAATTCGTTCGACATGTACGATGAAATTCTGGCAAACGAGCAGTCAGTTGATAACGAAACTTCAACGGTAACGGTTGTCGTAGACGGATAATAGCGCCAAAAAGAAAAATTTAGCAAAGAAAAAATTCTTCTTCCAAAGGCAGCAAAAGTGAAGTGTTAGCCACAAAAAAAAAAAATCCCTAGACCTCCCCGCCGACTGCCTACACCGCGACAAGCTCTAGGGCAACTTTTCCTTGTGTGGTGTGGTCTTAACACACATACTATCAAACGGCAAGCAACACCAACCAACAATGAAATAAAATAAAGAAGAATAAGAATCAAATCTTTTGTAATCCCTGTAAGTGTAAGCTTTTGTTTTAAAGCAGGTGTTTCTGTGTGTGTGTGTGTGAAACATCTTAAATGATAAGCAGCAGTAAAGTAGAAGAAAAGAAAGCCAACAAAATAACAACAACCAAAAAAGCAAAGAAACATAACAAAAGAATAATTCCAGAGTGTGTTAAGCCTGGAAAATATTTAAGATTTTTTTCCAAAAATTTTCTTTTGGCTTCTTTGAGATAAAGAAAACCAAACGAAAACAATTTTAATCAAACCCTGGCAAGCTGTGTTGGAAGCGTGTTGAAAATCCATAATGCTGCCATTGAGTGTGTACTGCTGTTGCTGCTGCCGTTAACGATAAGCGGTGTGAAACTTAGTCAGTCAATTAAAAATCACTTATACGCCACACGGTGCTCAAGACCCCTCTGCTCCTTGGTTTCATTGACGTAAGGTTGCTGAAGTCGTTGGTGTTGTTTGTGTTTTTTTTTTCGTTATTTTCTGGCGGAAATCGGAAACGGAAATTAAGAAATTATAAAAGTGCGTGAGTGGATAAATTGTTTGATAAATATCATCGATTAAATTGTGGGTGTTGGTGTGTGTGTTTTCACAGAGAAATTTTTCATAGAAAATTAACTGGCGGAAAATTAATAAAACGACAAAAGTTATTAATCAGGGAGTTCCCCTGGAGGTACTGTTGCCGATTTTTGTTAAATTGCTGCAGGTGATTTAAGGTAATTTTTTTTTTTGTAATAATTGAAATGTAGGAAGTTTCCAGGAAATATTGTAATTCCTGTAATGCATACAGCTTACTTTTCTTGTGGTTTTATTCAGACCTTGAAAACGACCATAGTTCAAAGGTTATGGCTGAAATTAGTATCCAGGGATGCAGGGATGTTTTTTTTTAAATTTCAGATATTTGTTATTTCAAAAAAGTTAGGCTTATTTATATTATTGATGTTGTCTTTATATTATAAAACGATTATTTAAATATTTTTTTAATAAAAAAATATTTCTCCACTAAAAAACAAACTTTGTTTTTTATGAAAACAACAATAATGAAATTAAGCCTAACTATTTTTCGAAAAAAAATATAAAAATGTACCTCTTTTTAAAGAATTTTGATACTATAATTCCGGATTTGAATAAAAATCTCAAGAGCCCATTGGCAAAATTTCCCAGATTTTTGAAGAACTTGTAACAAGGATCAATAGATGAATAAGGCAATTTTTTTGTCTTTCAAATGGATATTTTTCGAGTACTAGTGCATGCATTTTTCAAGGGTCAAAGGATATTTTATCAGCGACCAATAAGTGTGGATTAACTACGAATATTTTTTCAGGATTAACTATGAATATTTTTTAAGGACGAATAGATCCATAAACGTGATTTTTTATGGGACTAACGCACCAATATTACTAACCATTTCTGCTGGACAGGCTGGATCGGCTTTAATCGAGGGTTTTTTTTTTTTGAAAATTATTCTTTTCGTGGACTTTTATGAGTATTTGTTCAATTGTGGATTTTAAATAAATTTTTCGTCCGGAACATATGGCAAAAAATAAGGTTCCATCAGACCAAAATACAGAGTTTATACAATTTCTTCTTTTTAAGGACCTTAGATCTTTGAGGTAGAATTCTATTAATTTTTATTTAAGATCTACTAAAAATCGAGGTTTTTAAAGGATTTTTGTAAATACCCAAAATTGTTGGGTTTTAAAGGATTTGTGTTAAGAATCGACTGAGGAGTAATGTTCAGCAATCGTATGCTCTTTAGGAATTTTTTGTAAGGACCAATAATCCTGAAATTTTTAAACATATTTTGTAAAGACCAATTGATCGACAATTTACGGGTTTTAATCAATTTCTTAAATGTCAACTGGTCAATGGTTAAGTATTTAGTTCGTGAAGACCAATAGGCTAAAAACCCGGATTTTATACGATACTTTTCGGAAGGACCTTTAGACCAAATCTTCCTTGGATTTTTAAGGAATTTTTGAAAGGACTGACTTTGTAATTTTTTTGTATGAAGATCGAATCGCTAATAATAGTGAACTTTTTTTACAAGGACCACGAGGACTTAACCCCAAGCATTTTAGAAAATTTGTGACAAATAGAGCAATTTGATAGAATTATAAAGCTGAGGATCAACAAGATGGAATTTTTTGATTGTTCATGGTATTTTTGTATCGTATGATCAATAATCGAAGATTTCTAACGGAAACTTTGTAGGACAAAAATCGAGGTTTCTTAGTTTTTTTTTTTTTAAGGATCAACAGACAAATATCCAAGGTTCTTAGGTATTTTTATATTTTTCTTATGGATTGATAGACCAATAATATTCGACTATTTATGAATTCCCTTGTTGGGATCAACAGGTCCCTACCTATTTGGGATTATTTTTTTTAAATCGGAGGATAAAAATTAGTGTTTTTTAGGATTGTTTTTTCTTTTAACTGTTAGACTAATTTTATAAGGACCAAAAAACGATTATAAAGGATATGTTCAGGGAAGTGCAATAATCGTGGTTTAAAAAAAAAAAAATTGTCCATTGACCATTCTTTCGAGAAGCAATATACGTATCATCGCTGTTCTTCTCCTTAGAGAATATTTTTCAAGGGCCAGTAGACCGAAAATCTTGTATTAAATCCTCCACCATACATAGTATGGAGGGTATATTAATTTAGTCATTCCATTTGTAACTCATCGAAATAATAATTTTAGACCCAACAATGTATATATATTCTTGGGTAGCGAAAAATTCTAAGACGATTTAGACGTGTACATCCGCCCGTCTGTCTGTTCTAATCACCCTAGAGTAAAAACAAAGCTAATAGAAAGCTAAAGTTTTGCACCGATCTGTCTTTTGTCTGCAGGCAGGTCAAGTTCGAAGATGGGCTATATCGGTCCACGATATCGTATATCCCCCATACAACGGTACCCCCGATATTCGGTATTTCGATGATTTTAGCCACATTTTTCAATGGAATTGGCTTAAAATCTACACAAGGAGTTCCCTCTGAATACTTTACCCCCTGAAAGAGAATTGTCTACATATAGGTCTATGTTTTAGTATAGCAGATATTCGGCATTTCCAGGATTTTCGCGACATTATTCACCGGAATCGCGCCAAATTTCGTATTTGAAGTTCGTAATGTGTACTACAACCGATGACGGAAAATTGTCTATGCAGGTCCAAGTATTGTTTCGAATTTCGTATTTTCAAAAAAAAAAAAAAATATACCTTTCCAGCAACACTTCTTCGTATAGCCCCATACAAAGGCTTTTGTTTGAGCTGTATTTTTCGACGGAATTTTTTAAGAGCTTTCGAGGAAAATTTTTAGGATATTTTTAACAATTATCGACCTTTGATAATATTTTTGATGAATTTTTCGGGAGTATTTTCAGGTCTCAGGTCAGGTGCTGATTTCTTATTAATTTTGCCCATCCCTTAATTTGTAACAGAACTGGACCTAGAGTAGAAGTTGGAAATATTCCATCACTTTCTGTTACCACTCTGGGGGAGTTAAAAATTTCTAGAAAATTGAAAACTTCATATGAGACGCAAGGAATATCGGATATGATTGAAGCTTTCCACACTGTAGCACCTCCACGACAAAGGGTCAAAAAATATGAATATTCAGTAGTCTTAAAAATCCAACATGATTCCACTATTTTCCAGAAAGAGGATGGGAAACATTGTTGCACTTCCTCTGGCATCTCCCCAACAAAAGGCCTACTCTTGTGGCACCAAAAAAAAAAAAAAAAATAAATAAATAAATAAATAAATAAAAAAAATAAATAAAATAAAATAAATAAAAATAAAGTAAATAGCTGTAAGGCCGGGCCGAACTTTGAATACCCTCCACCATTTGGTACAAATTTTCAAAAAAATAAAATCCGTTAAATTCCGATGAATATTGTCTCAAAAATACCGAATATCGGGAGGCACTGCTAATGGGGGTTATACGAAGACGTGGACCTGCACAGACAATTTTCTGTCGTAGGCTGTAGCATCCTTTACGAATCTCAAATACCAAATTTGAAACAATTCCGGTGAATAATGTCCCTAAAATCATCAAAATACCGAATATCGGGAGGTACCGTTATATGGGGGCTATACGAAGACGTGGATCTGCACTGACAATTTTCTGTCATAGGCTGTAGCATCCATTTTGAACTTCAAATACCAAATTTCAAACAATTCCGATGAATATTGTCTCAAAAATACTGAATATCGGGAGGTACTGTTATATGGGAGCTATACGAAGACGTGGACCTGCACAGACAATTTTCTGTCACATGCTGTAGTGTTCATTACGAACTTCTAATAAGAAATTTGAAAAAATTTCGGTGAAAAATGTCGCTAAAATCATCAAAATACGGAATATCGGGAGGTACCGTAATATGGGGGCCTACATTACCCATTTTTAATACTAAAAGTCCTGCAGACATAATATACATTTGAGTAAAATTTTATGAATTTATTTCAATTCGTTCGGAAGCTAGAGTGATTTCCTTAGACGGATAGACGGACAGACGGACGGATATCGCTAAATCGACATAGAATTTTATGCTGATCAAGAATATATATACTTTGTGGGGTCTAAAATATATATTTCTAGGTGTTACAAACGGAATGACAAACTTAATATACCCTCCATGACATGGTGGAGGGTAAAAATATACACAGATTTCGATTTATAAATGGCACTCTTAAAATCTGGGAAATTGTTGGGAAAAACTTTTTGTTTTATTTCTGAACACATATCGGTCATTTACCCACTATGTGCCGAAATTTAAAAAAGTGCCAAATTATACCTCACATTTGGTCCAAATTCCGTGTTGAAACTTCGAAAACTCTTTACTCGGACGATTATTTTCTTGAGTCAGCTATTTCAAAGATATTATATTTCCCTAAAATGTTCCCCTAGACACCCCATTATATCCTTTCCCCTATGTCGAATAAAAAATGCCCGGAGACAATAAGTACATATCATTTGCGTACTTTATATGTGTGTGTGTGTGTGCGTGGTGTTTACACACCAAAACACACGTTAAAATAAAGACCGCACAACCAATGAACCATCCAACCGCCGACGCAGCAGCAGCCAAACGACGAACGTGCTCAAGTGGCTTTTTAAGAATAATCGTGTTAAGTTATGTCTGACTTTATTATGGCCAACGTCTGTTAACATCTGAGCGTGAATATTATAAAGATAGCAGCAACAACAACAACATTTACAACAATGAGGAAAAACAACATCAACAGTTACAAACAAATGAAAAGAAAAGGAAACTGACAATAAAAAAAATGCTAGAGTCTCTTAAGAGTGCGAAGACGGCGAGTACGTTATGTACTTAGTAGGCAGTCAACAAAAAATATGTGGATGTACTAAGTAACCAAACAAAAGTAGCCAGGTTGTAATTGTGTGGGGCTCTTCAAGAAGGTGTGTGTGTGTGTGTGTGAGAGAGTTTTCAGCTTCAGTAACAAAAATAAAATCACATTCAACGACTGAAATAATTGCCAAGTATCACCACCACCGGCAACAATGAGGCCTCTAAAAATAAAATTCCCCCGTTTTCTCTCTCTCTCTCTCTTTTGTCAGTGAGCTCAGTGTGAGAGCTTTGTTATCTTCATCTTCAAGTTTTCCCTCTTATTTGCCGTTTGCCCCAAGTTGAAGTTCACAGTTTGACTTTGTCCGAACAACATGTAGACAGCTTAATTTGTCTTGAAGTTCAAGTCAAATCTTAAAGTTAAACAGACAATTTTTCTGGGTACTTTTCTATGGGGTCTTTAATTAAGGGTTTTTTGGGGGGAATTAGGGAAAAAAGAGATGTAGGAGAGTGAGAGTAAGAAGTTAGCTTAAGTCGGAGATGAAAAATAAAAAGCAACAGTAGTTGGTGGAATTTTTTGGATAGCCTATAATATGACATCCAGTATGAGTTTATGTTTTTTTCGGCTTTATATTGATCCTCCAACGTTCATATACCATTAATGGCATTATGTTTATACCCTACAACACTATGTGTTGGGGGTATTATAAGTTTAATTGGGACAAAAATTATGTATCACCTCGAAATATTGGTTTCCCACATAGGAAAGTATATATGGATCTTCCTAGCTCGCCGAGCTGAGTCGATCTAGCTATGTATGTCCGTCCGTCCGTCTGTCCGTCTGTCCATGTTAATTTCTAATCACTCTACAGGTCGCAATTATGGCCCGATCTTCACGAAATTTAAAATGGAGATGGGGTTAGGGTCAGAATAGAGGCCTATTTCTTTCGGAGATGATCGCCAAATGTTTAGGGGTTGAAATGGACCAAATACTGAAAAAATATCGGAATTTGCAGTAGCTATACAGGTCGCAATTATCGACGCGGAATTTCGTATGTAGCTAGAGTTTAGGGCGGGGAAGAAGCCTACCAATTTGGGTGGTCATCGGATAATATTTAGCGGGTAAAATAGACCATATCTTTTGTGTTGAAAAAATTCAACATTTTTCATTAAACCGCGAATATTTTAAATCCCGGCGAAATCACAAAGCCATGACAAGGTTACTTCTGATCTTTACATTGATGTTAAGATCCAACAAAACGGATATATAGCAAAATATGTGCGATATATGTGTCTATCAAAGAAGATATGCTTGAAAGATCTCTTATATGTCGAGAACGGCTCTCTCATTAATTCAGAATGGCCTCTTGGCAGGAAAGAAAAAACGTCTAAAAAAATCGCATAAAAATATCTCTTTAAAGAGGAAAATATTGATTTTCTAAAATTTTCTCATATCTTTTCAATTTTGTCATATTTTTGGCATATTTTCATTTTGAATTAAACATTTGGTAATATTTCTACAGCTAACAAAACTAAGTAGTTAGGATATCAGGATATCATATACAGATCGCATTTATGGCCCGATCCTTATGAAATTTTGCATGGGGATAAGATGAGGGTCAGAATAGAAGCTTACTCTTTTTGGAGATGATCGCCATATATTTAGGGGTTGAAATGGACCAAAAAACTGCAAAATTGTCAGCAGGTCGTAATTATCGCCCGATACTCACGCACATTTGAATGGAGGTTACCGCACATTACAAAAGCCAAGCAGTTTTGGATGGCCATCCAAAAATATTCAATGTGTGAAATAGTTTGCCAACTTTTGTAGACAAAATACGAAAATGTCCATTCCAGAGACTTTTTGGAGAATTCACAAATAAGGAAAGACGCACTTCTGACTATTTCGTTTAAGAATATAGTCAAATGTCTGTATCTCATATAGATGCGTTTCGGTCAAAAACCAATAATAAATGTTAATCTTTTGCCACTTCTGAGAGATTATAGGTCTTTGGGAAATATTGGTTTCAGTTCTAGGAAGACCATTTACGTGCAACTTCTACCAATAAATTGGAAATGAGCAAATTAGTTTAAGTTGCTATTATTCGAAAATTAGAGAACGGAACCTGATGGTTTTCTTTTATTATTTGTCACAATATCTTGTGGAATTCTTTCGAGTATCTCGCCTATATAAACTGTATGGTTTATTATAGTGTTGTAGGGTATTCAACGGTCGGCCCCGCTCGACTGTAGCCTTTGCTTACTTGTTTTCAGTTGTAGTTCCTTCAAAAAAACCAGACGATTTTTTTTTTCTAAAAATAAAATTTCTTTGCAAAAATTTATTCCTTTCTATCTAGGAAGAGATAGAAGGTTAGATAGATGGCAATTCTGAGGTATATTTGAGGTTTGAAGACCATAGAGGGATAGCATATTTCTTTGGGTCTGGAGGTCTTCCATTTAGGAAAAAGAGATGTAGGAGAGTGAGAGTAGGGAGTTTACTTAAGGCGGAGATGGAAAATTAAATTAAATAGTAAGTTTTGCAATTTTTTGGTTAGCCTATGATATGATATCCTTTATGGGTTTATGATTTTTTTTTTCGAATTTATATTGGTCCTCCAACCTCTAGATACCTTTAATGGTATTATTTTCTTCAGTTGTAGTGCCCTCAAAAAGACAGACGATTTTTTTTTTTTTCTAAAAATTAAATTCCTTTCGAAAAATTTATTCCTTTCTATCTAGGAAGAGGTAGAAGTTTGGATAGATGGCAATTCTCAGGGACATTTGAGTTTTGAAGACCATAGAGGGATAGTATATTTCTTTGGGTCTGGAGGCCTTTCATTTAGGCGGAGATGGAAAATTAAATTAAATAGTAATTTTTGGAATTTTTTGCCTAGCGTATAATATGATATCCTTTATGGGTTTGTGATTTTTTTTCGGCCTTATATTGGTCCTCCTACGTCCATATAGCTTTAATGGTATTATTTTCTTCAGTTGTATTGCCCTCAAAAAGACAGACGATTTTTTTTCTAAAAATAAAATTCCCTTCGAAAAATTCATTCCTTTCTATCTAAGAGATAGAAGTTAAGATATATTGCAATTCTGAGGGACACTTGAGGTTTGAAGACCATAGAGGGATAGTATATTTCTTTGGGTCTGGAGGTCTTTCATTTAGGCGGAGATGGAAAATTAAATAGTAATTTTTGGAATTTTTTGGCTAGCCTATGATATGATATCCTTTATGGGTTTGTGATTTTTTTTCGACTTTATATTGGTCCTCCAACGTCCATATACCATTAATGGCATTATATTCTTCAGTTGTAGCGATCTCAAAAAGACAGACGGATTTTTTTCTAAAAATAAAACTCCTTTCGGAAAATGCATTCCTTTCTATCTAGGGAAGGATAGAAGTTTGGATAGATGGCAATTCTAAGAGACATTTGAGGTTAGAAGACCATAGAGGGATAGTATATTTCTTTGGGTCTGGAGGTCTTTCATTTAGGCGGAGATGGAAAATTAAATAGTAATTTTTGGCATTTTTTGGCTAGCCCATAATATGATATCCTTTATGGGTTTGTGATTTTTTTTTTCGGCCTTATATTGGTCCTCCAACGTCCATATAGCTTTAATGGTATTATTTTCTGCAGTTGTAGTGCCCTCAAAAAGACAGACGATTTTTTTTTTCTAAAAATAAAATTCCCTTCGAAAAATTCATTCCTTTCTATCTAAGAAGAGATAGAAGTTTAGATAGATGGCAATTCTGAGGTACATTTGAGTTTTGAATACTATAGAGGGATAGAAGATTTCTGTGGGTCTGGAGGTCTTCCATAAGTACAAGATTTTTCTCTAGAACAAATGCAGAATATTTTGTCTTTATGGATGATCCTCCAGACCTACAGAAATATACTATCCGTATAGGGTCTCCAAACCTCAAATAATTGATTGGGTCTTCTACAGATAGAATATTTCTGATAGAGTTATCCAAGAAGGAAAAAAACTCCATAGGATAGCTAGAGATGGAATACACTTTGAGGCGATTTTTAATACCCTCTGGGTATATATCATTTGATACGGCCAAAACATGCCTCGTCGAAATAACATTTTAGACCCTAGGTCTCTTTGGACCAAATCCGTTTCAGCACATTTGGAATCGATCCAGCAATGTCCGTCCGTCTGTCTGGCTAGTGTATCGTGCACACCGAAGAGAGTTTCAGATTTGGTCCAAACTTGGTACAATTCGAATATGGGCAATATCGGTCCATTACTTGTGGTACCTCCCCCACAAAATTTTCAAAAAAAAAAAAAAAAAAATCCAATAAAAAAAGCTGTAAGTTCGGCCGGGCCGAACTTTTAATACCCTCCACCATTTGATACAAATTTAGCAATTTCAAAAAAAAAAAAAAAAAAAAAATAAAATAAAATCCGTTAAAAATTCTGTTAAAACCTTAAAAATACCGAATGCTTATACGACGACGTGGACCTTCATAGGCAACTTTTGTCATAAGTTATTACAATATTTAAATGCGAAACTTGAAGAAAAATCTATGTATAATGTAGCTAAAATCATCAAAATACCGAATAGGGGGGTACCGTTATATGTGGGCTATACGAAGACGTGGACCTGCACAGACGATTTTCTGGCATGGGCTGAAGTATCCATTACGAACTTCACATGCGAAATTTGAACCAATCGCGGTAAATAATGTTGCTAAAATCATCAAAAACCGAATATCGGGGTGTACGGTATATGGGGGCTATATGAAGACGTGGACCTACATGGCTCATTTTTTTACTTAGGATGTAGTATTCATTACGAACTTCAAATATCTAATTTCCGGTGAATAATGTCGCTAAAATCATCAAAATACCGAATATCGGGAGGTACTGTTATATGGGGGCTATATGATAACTTAGACGTACATGGCCCATTTAAGAACTTAACCTGCCTACTGGCAAAATATACATGTGTGCAAAATTTTAGCCTTCTATCTCAATTTGTAGGAAAGATAGCGTGATTACAACAGACAGACAGACGGACAGACAGACACACAGACAGACAGACAGACGGACGGACATCGCTTAATCGACTTAGAATTTTACGCTGATCAAGAATATATATACTTTGTTGGGTCTGACATGAGTATTTCGAGGAGTTACAAACGGAATGACAAAATTAATATACCCTCCATAGTATGGTGGAGGGTATAAAAACAATAATAATATTTATCTCCTATTATCCTTAAAAAATCATTATCCTAAAAAATCCACCTTCTTAGCCTTAGATAGAGAAGTACTTAAAAACACAGGTTTGTCGAATTTTTAGTCCTTGGAAAAATCCTTAATAATCCTTGAATATCCATTGTCCTTTCAAAAAATCTTAAAAATTCAATGAAAACTGAACTTGGAAAATGCTTAAAAAAAATCCACAGTTACCTTTCCCTAAAAGACAATATCCTAAAAAATCTACGATTATCCTTGTTTGACTTTCAATCCTTGGAAAATCCATAATAATCTATACAAAAAAACCCCTTAAAAATTCGCGACTATTGATCTAAAACAAATCCTCTGTTATAAATATTGTGTTGATCCTTAAAAAAATCCTTGAAAAATTGGCAAATGCTGTCCTTACAAATTCTTAATTAACATTTTCTTATTCCGCCTTTAAAGGATTTGAAATTATGAAACTTTAAGCCCCGTCGCTTCGTTAAGCCCTGTGACAAATTTCATTTTCCACAAATGCCTTGTTCTTCTTTCAAAGGACTTATTTTTTCTAAACTTTGTCCATTATGCCGGGCCATCAGTTTCAATAAATCATTGAAAATTTGTCAGTCTTCAAAACATGAGATATTGATGTTGTTGGTCGTTGTTGTCTTTAACAATTCCATGGCTAAAGAGCTTAACAATGTAATTATTTCAAAGTTCATTAACATTGGATCTACAAAACTTTATTTTTTTTAAATGAACTTGGCCATTTTGTTGTGGCGGCCAACTGGTGTTACGCTTTTGTAACATTAATTGGAAATTCAATCCAACAAAGGATGCTGCTCTGAGTTATTTTCAGAATTTCCTCGGTTAATTTAATTAGACAGCCATGGTGGGCCAGAAACAAACGAAACTGGTGACTGGTTAAACGGAAATGAATGCGTTTCAATTCAATTTGCCATGAATAACATGAAGTGAACTGTACTGCGAGAGAGAGAGAGAGAGAGAGAGGGAGAGAGAGAGAGGGAGAGAAGTGTTTTAAGTCTCTTTCACTCCGGATGTGGTAATTCCCATACCGGTCAATTAGCATTCATGGTCGGCAGTTAGTAGCGAAAGGATGTCCCTCTCAAGAGATTTCCATTAAATGATAAAACCTGAGAGCAGACAAACAAGAAAATCACAGACAAAAGCCGACAGAAATCTTAAAGTAAATAAATAAATAAATCTTGTAGGCATAGCTGAGCTGCTTTTCGTGGCCTACACCGCCCAGCAGGTAGTGGTGGAGTGGCCACTGGAAGTTGCTTTTCTTGCCTCCTAATGATGTAGTTTCTTGTGAAATGTTTCAAGGGAAATGGCCACTTGCATTGAATTCATGCGAAAAACCACAAAGAGCCCTTGAATTTTCTCTAAATGAAGTCTGGAATGAGGAGGATGGCGATATTGAATTAATTATGGGACTGGCTTATTTTTTCTTGATGTATATAAATATGTTGTTATTATTATTATTATTATTATTTATTTCTTTTATTTTTTTTTTTTTTTGAAAATAGGATTATGAGGCAGGGATGGAAATTTCAGAAATCCCTACTAGTACAAAAAATAATACCGCGATATAAAATATATATACAACTAATTAAAAAGTAACAGTAGGTTTTTCCGACAGATATATACCCTCAGCCAATGTTCGATTATTTAAATATATTTTGACTTCTTTTGTGATTGTTCAAATTGTTGACCCTCTATGGACTTAGTTCGGAAGGAATGGGCCAATATTGTCCATTTCGTATCGGATGTAAATAAATCTGATATAAATATTGTGACGTGTCAGGTTTGGACTAAATTCACTTCACTTTATATGAGATAAGTGATAATTTGTAGAAAATGTTAAAATGTGTGTGGGAGGTACCTTTAGTTGAATTCTCAAACTCATTTTTGGGGTTGCCGATAAAAGTCGGTAAAATTAAAATGCTTATAATTTCGGTAATTAATAAAATTTGTTGGAAAGTTAGCGACGAAATCAAAGTAATCGCAGAGACCTATCAATAGATATCAATGTTGCCAACCTTAACTTCTTTTATACCCTCCACTTTAGTATGGAGGGTATATTTAGTTTGTCATTCCGTTTGTAACACCTCGAAATATACATTTTAGACCCCAGCAAGTATACATATTCTTGATCAGCATAAAATTCTAGGTCGATTTAGCAATGTCCGTACGTCTGTCCGTCTATCCGTCAGTCCGTCTGCGGAAATCACTCTAGCTTCCGAACGAAATGAAGTAGGTTGATAAAATTTTACTCAAATGTGTATTATGTCTGCAGGACTTTTGGTATTGAAAATGGGCCATGTAGCTCCACGTCTTCGTAAAGCCCCCATATAACGGTACCTCCCGATATTCGGTATTTTGATGATTTTAGCGACATTATTCATCGGAATTTTTTCAAATTTGGTATTTGATGTTCGTAATGGATACTACAGCCTATGACAGAAAATTGTCTGTGCAGATCCACGTTTTATAACCCCCATGGTAGCTCCCTATATTCGGTATTTTGATGATTTTGGCTACATTATAAACAGATTTTTTTTCAAGTTTCGCATTTGAATATTGTAATAGATTGTGACAAAAGTTGCCTACGCCACCCACGTCGTCGTGTAGACCCTAATATACGGCTACATTCGGTATTTTTAAGATTTTAACAGAATTTGTATTTTTTATTTATTTATTTATTATTATTATTTTTTTTTTTTTTTGAAAATTGCCAATTTTGTTCCAAATGATGGAGGGTATTCAAAGTTCGGCCCGGGCGAACTTACACCTTTTTTACTTTTTAAACATATCAACATTTTTTTTTAATTTTTAAGGGATTCCCTTATTTTTGAATATTTAGAAGATTTTTTTGTTAGAAAAAAAAAAAAAACAGAACAATATTTCGGAATTTTAGGAAGTGAATCAGGATTTGTATGAATCCACTAGCGGATTTTTAAGCGATTTTCTGAATGATTACCCAAAAAGGAGAACATTTAAAGATAATTTTTTGTAAAGACCGAAATGCCAATTTGTTTAAAGCCACATCTCTTGGCCGCAAGAAGGAGGATATAGAATTTCAAACCCTTGCATTTATGGGATCTGAGGAAAATCGAAAAATTTTCCCTGTAATTTTCAATATTTCCTTTGAATAAAAAAAAATACCGACATATAATTCCTTCTAATCTATTAAAAAAAAAAAAAAAAAAAAAATATTTACTCTCTCCGTAAATTATCTTTCCTATTTTCCATAAATGTATTATATTTCCCAAACAATGTTGCCAACACAACTAATTTACTGCTGTCCGCAGTTAATAATTTTCCAATTTTTCTTTTCCATTTTTTTGTAAAACTGAAATTGAACATGTCATAAATTCCGTTAATCACAAATGTATATAAATTGTTATGTTTTTATATTGTGCTTCTGTTGGTGTTTCTTTTTTTTTTTGGAGCAGCTATCAACAGGGAAATGTTTTCAATTAAAAATTAATTTCCGAGGAAAAATACAAAAAACATTGAACGGTTCTTGTGCACAAACACTTAATTAATAAATAAAATAGAATTTGAATGGAAAGCTTTTTTCTTCTTTTCAAAAACACTCAATTCAATTGTGTTCGGATGTGTGAATGTGTTGATTAACAAGCAAAATGTATTTGGACAATTTAAGAAAAAATATGAAATTTTTGAAAAATTTTGCAGGTTTGAAAAAATTGAAGATTAATTAAAATAATAATAATAATAATAATAATAATAATAATAATAATAATAATAATAATAAGCATAATAATAATAATAATAATAATAATAATAATAATAATAATAATAATAATAATAAATAAAAAAATCATGAAAATATTTATATGAAATATATAATAATATCCATTTTTGATGGCCTTCAAAACATACTCCAAAAAGTCCACTCCTAGATGATTAAAAAAAAAATAATAATAATAATTGTAATTATTTTAAATATTTATTTACCAGGACAAACAGGATAATACTTGTGAATATTTAGCGATTTTTTACAGACTGGTGGGTCAATAATCCTAGTTTTTTTAGGATATTCTTATAACCGACAACATATTATCTTGGATACTCTAAAATAATTTAAAGGGTTTTCTTGGCTCCTTCAGAATTGTTTGCAAGATTATATATCCAATATTATACTATTATACCCTCAGCCATATGGCTATAATGGGTATACATCATTTGATACGGCCAAAACGTGCCTCATCGAAATATCGACTTTAGACCCTATTGTCTCTTTGGACCAAATCCGTTTCAGGATATTTGAATTCAATCTAGCGATATGCGTCCGTCCGTCTGTCTCTCTGGTTGGCTGCTGTGCACGATAACTCTCGAAGGGTTTATCCGATTTGATCCAAACTTGGTACATCGTAATATTGTTATCAAACTTAGATCGAGTTCGGAAATGGGCAACATCGATCCACTCCCTCTAGTACATCCTCCACAAAAGGTCAACATTTTCAAAAAAATATTTTACTGCACAGAAAGAGAAAGAAGAATCCGATTTTGCTCCAACTTTGCAAATCCTAATATTTCCGTCAGTGCTAGTTCAGGTGTGAAAATGGACAATATCGCGCCACTCTATCAAGAATCTGAAAATCTGAAAATTTTGAATAATTATGACTTAATTGTCTTCAACTTACACACAGCACAATATTTTTATTAGCCCAAGGTCTGGTGTGAAGATGAAATATATCAGTCTACTCCTTCTGGTACCTTTCCCACAAAGGGTCAAAGTTTTGAGTAACCAAAACGATTATAAAATCCGAAATATGCATCCGGTTCTCTTCATATTTCACACATTCCATTATTTCTACTAAATCAAGATCTGCTGTGAAGATGGCATATATCGGTCAACTCCTTCTGGTACCTCCCCCACAAAGGGTCAAAATTTTGAATATCCTTGAAGCTCATAAAATGCTAAATTAACATCCAATTCCAGTCAAACTTGGCACATATCAATATTTCCTTCAACACAAGATCCGTTACGAAGATGGTAGAGATCCGCCAACTTCTTCCAGTACCTCCCCCACAAAGGGTCAAAGTTTTGAGTAACCAAAACGATTATAAAATCCGAAATATGCATCTGGTTCTCTTCATATTTCACACATTCCATTATTTCTAGTAAACCAAAATCTGCTGTGAAGATGGCATATATCGGTCAACTTCTTCTGGTACCTCCCCCCACAAAAGGTCAAAATTGTGAATATCCATGAAGCTGAAAACACGTAAAATTAACATCCGATTCCATTCAGACTTGGTACTTCTCAATATTTCTATTAGCACAAGATCTCTTATAAAGATGGTAGAGATTGGAAAATTTCTTCTGGCACCTTCCCCACATAGGCTTCAAGATTTTAAATAACCCAAACGATTATAAAATCCGAAATAAATATGCGGTTCTCTTAATATTTCACACATTTCGTTAATTCTACTAACACAAGATCAACTGTGAAGACCCCCACAAAGGGTCAAAATTTTGAATATCCATGAAGCTCATAAAGCACCAAATAACCATCCGACTTCATTCAGACTTGGCACATCTCAATATTTCTATAAGCACAAGATCTGCTATAAAGATGTTAGAAATCGAACCATTTCTTCTGGTACCTCTCCCACATAAGGTTCAAGATTTTGAAAAAAAAAACAAAACGCTCAAAGAAAGCGAAATAATCGTCCAATTCTCTTCAAGTTTTACCCATGCAAAGATTTTTGCTGGCCTAAAATCTTTTGTGAAGACTATATATATCTGCAAACCCCTTTTGGTACCTCACCAACTAAGGGTCACAATTTTCAATTATTTTAGCTATCATAACTTGCGATACAAGTCAGCTATTCTTTACAAACATGGTATAACTAAATATCTCTCAACCAGAAACCTGAGATAATTGTGGAATTTATGATTTCGCCTAAAATTGGATATAAATTTCCGATTTTCTGGTAATTTTGCCCATACCAATTTTTCTACCTGTATTTGATGAATTATGGAAATGGAATGGACTTCCGTCGACTATATCTGGTCATATATCTCACATAAAGTGAAGGAAGTAGGTGATATAGTCCAAACCTGGCACATCGCAATATTTATATCATTTTTATTGAGGTCCGGTACGAAATGGACAATATTGGCCCATTCCTTCGGAACCCAACTCCATAGAGGGTCACCAGCTTGAATAATCATAAAAGAAGTCAAAATATATTTAAATAATTGAACATTGGCTGAGGGTATATATCTGTCGGCCAAATCGACAAAATTCCACTTTACCACGCCCCTGCTAACAATATGATACAAATCAAATGGACAAGTCAATAGAAAAAAAGTAACAGCAGATGTCCGATCTCCGTTTTTTGTGCTCTAATGTTTTTTGTCCACTTTTGATAATTGAAATTTAAAAATACAAATATTTCAACACAAAGACCACATTCATCCATTCAATCCACCCATCCATCCATTCACCCACCCGCAACTTTATGCAATAATCTTTATATATATGTGTGTGTATGTATTCAAATAACAAATAGTTTTCTTGTTAAAAAACATAAAATTTATTTTTATTGTGTACGTTTTTAATACAATTTTTTTTGTTGTTATTTTTGATTTGTTTTTTTTTTTCCTCACTAAAGGGGTACCCCATGGGCATTGGACATGCGAACAAAAAAAAAATAAAATAAAGCAACAAAATAAACACATGTATCTACTCAACAATTGTGTTGTTTTTATTGTTGTTATTATTCTCTTTTGTTGTTGTTGTTGCTGTTTTTGCAGCCAATAATTAAGTCCAATCGTTGAATGTTTTGTTAGCCCGTTGGGAATTTTTATAAGCCATAAAAATTATCGAAATGAACTTTTCTGTGCGAAAAAAAAATAATTATTGATTTTTTTTTTCTATTTTTGAAATGTGCGTGGGAATCAAATATGGATTTGAGGGTGGGGAAAATAAATTGTTTCTGTTTATAAATTGACAGAAAATTATTAAAAACTAGAAAATTGAATTTATTTGAATTTTACCATTTACATATCATACATTCAAAATTATCATGTGTAATTATTAAGAATTAAATATTAGTTAAATATATGTTGACTTCTAATACGATTATTCAAATTGTCAACCCTTTGTGGAGTAGGTTCCGAAGGAATGGACCAATATTGTCCATTTCGTATCGGACCTAAATAAATATATCTCTGACTTGTTTCACAAGTAACGAAAGATAAAAGTATTGAAAATTGTGATCCTCTGCGGGTGAGGTCCCCTTCTGGTACCTTCGCTGATATATATCACCCTCACAACAGATTTTTTGCTAGCAAAAATGTTTGTATGTGTGAAATTTGAGGGTTTTTTCAAAATCTCGAACCCAATGTGAGGGAAGTACAAGAAGGAAAGATCTGATCTCTATCATCTTTATAGCAGATCTTGTGCTGATTGAAATATTGAGATGTGTCAAGTCTGATTGGAATTGGATGTTAATTTCGCTTTTTATGAGCTTCATGGATATTGAAAATGTTGATCTTTTTGTGGGGTAGGTACCAGAAGGAGTGGACCGATATATCTCATCTTCACGACAGATCTTGTGTTAGTATAAATAATGGGATGTGTGAAATATGTAGACAATCGAATACCTATTTCAGATTTTATAATCGTTTTGGTTATTCTAAATTTTGACCCTCTGTGGTGGAGGTACCAGAAGGGATAGTTCGGTCTACACCATCTTTATAACATATCTTTTGTTTATGGAAATATTGAGATATACCAAGTCAGAATGGAATCGAATATTAATTTCGCGTTTTATGAGCTTCGTGGTTATTCCAAATTTTTACCCTTTTTGTGGTAGGTACCAGAAGAAGTGAACCGATATATATAATATAATTTTCACCTCACACCTTTGGTTAATAAAATTATTGGGATTGGAAAAAATATTTAAAGAAAAAATATTTTTAAAAAAATGCATTCCTCTAGTGTTAGTCCTTGAAAAAGTATTTAAAGAAAAACCACGCTTCTGTCAGTCCTTGAAAAAAAAATATTTTTAAAAAATCCACTTTTCCGTTAGTTCTTGAAAAAATATTTTAAAAAAATCCACGTTTCCGGTAGTCATCGAAAAAATAATTTTAAAAATATCTACGCATCTGTTGGTCCTTGAAAAAATATTTAAAAAAAAATCCACATTTCTGTTAGTCCTTGAAAAAATATTTTTAAAAAAATCCACGCTTCTGTTAGTCCTTGAAAAAATATTTTTAAAAAAATCCACGCTTCTGTCAGTCCTTGAAAAGATATTTAAAAAATCCACACTTCTGTTAGTCATTGAAAAAATATTTAAAAAAAAAATCCACGCTTCTGTCAGTACTTGAAAAGATATTTAAAAAAATCCACGTTTCTGTTAGTCCTTGAAAAAATATTTAAAAAAAATCCACGCCTCTGTTAGTCATTGAAAAAATATTTTTAAAAAAATCCACGCTTCTGTCAGTCCTTGAAAAAATATTTAAATAAAAATAAGGCTTCTGTCATTCCTTGAGAAAAGATTTAAAAAAAATCCACGCCTTAAAAAAATATATTTTTAAAAAATCCAATCTACCGTTAGTCTTTGAAAAAATATTTTTAAAAAATCCACGCTTCCGGTAGTCTTCGAAAAAATAATTTAAAAAATATCTACGCATCTGTTGGTCCTTGAAAAAATATTTTTAAAAAATCCACGCTTCCGGTAGTTATCGAAAAAATAATTTTAAAAATATTTACGCATCTGTTGGTCCTTGAAAAAATATTTTTAAAAAAAATCCACGCCTTAAAAAATATTTTTAAAAAATTCACATTTCTGCTAGTCTTTGAAAAATATTTTTAAAAAAATCCACGTTACTGCTAGTCCTTGAAAAATGTTTTTAAAAAATCCACTCTTCCGTTAGTCCTTAAAAAAATATTTTTAATAAAATTATTGGCCTGTGTGAAATTTGAAGACTATCGGACACTTACATCACATTTTATAAGAGTTATAATTATTCAAAATTTTGACCCTTTGTGGAGGAGGTATTTGATGGAGTTGACCGATATTGCAGATTTTCGCACATAACCTAGCACTGATGAAAATATTAGGATTGGTAAATTGGAGCAAAATCGAGCTGCCTTTCTTTTTTTCGCAGTAAAACCATTTTTTTAATTTCGAGCTTTTATGAGGGAGGTACCAGAAGGGGTGGACCGATATTGACCATATCCGAACTCGATCTAAGTTTGATAATAATATTATGATGTACCCAGTTTGGACCAAAGGAGTATCCCTTCGAGAGTTATCGCTAGATCGAATCCGAATGTCCTGAAACGGATTTGGTCCAAAGATACCTAGATCCTAAAACCGTTATTTCGACGAAGGCACATTTTGGCTGTATCAAATGATATATAGCCTCTCTAGCCAAATGGCTGAGAGAATAAAAACTATGGATTTAATCCCTCTGCTCTATTTATTTCACTTACCTACGTTGGGCGCCACTTCACCTCAAAATCATAAATTCTCAATAATCTTATGTGATTGTTACAACAAATGATGTTTCTTTTTATAAACAAATACTCCCATTTAAATAATGTTTATTCCATGACCCTCCCCTTCCCCTCCTCTCGTGCCCTCTTTAATATCACTTCCCCCAAAAAATATTTATTTTCCAACCATTTCGCTTTGGCCTTTTATAGTTTTATTATCTCTCAGATATGTTCCTCAAAAATTTGTCACAATTTCCTTTTTAATGGACCCAAACCCCACCACCCTCTAACACCAGCTGCCTTCCAACTAGTCGGGGATGGGTGCTCACTTGGAATCATTAAAATCTCTTAAATTCACATTTGTTTCTGTTATTGTTGTTGCTGTTGTCTCCATTCAAATGGAGACGACCAACAATATGTGCTTAGCCATAATCTTTTATATAAATTTTATGCAAATAAAAATAGAATTTTTATGCTAAAACATCATTGAGCGACAGTGGTTGGTACAAGGATGTGACACAATATGTAAATGGTATCTCTTGAAGTACTATAATTATTAACAATAAAAAAAATGGGAGAGAGAGAAAAGTGGATGGAAAATATGGGGAAATGTGGAAAAGAAGAAATAAAATAAAATAAAAATTTTTCCATTCCATTTGAGGCCATAGTAGAGAAGTTAAGTGAATTATGAAGTTATGCTTGGTTGGAGATGGAAGGAAAGGTACCGTTATATGGGGTTTGTACAAAAACTTAGATCTGCAACAGTCTATTTTCTTTTATAGGAAGAAGTGTAACCCGTTGCAAACTCTAAATTCTAGATTTGAAATAATTCCGGTGTAGTTAAAATAATCAAAATACCGAATATAGGGTGACTTTGTTAAATCAGGGTTATAGGAAGGCGAGGATCTGTATAACCAATTTTTTGACAAAATTCCTTCCAAGTCCTAGACCAAATATTGGAATAGCTCACCACCACATAAAACTCCTCACTACCTGTTAGTTAGTGTTAGTCCTTAAAAAAATATTTAAAAAAACACGTTTCTGTTAGTCCTTGAAAAAATATTTTTTTTTTAAAATCCCCGCTTCTGTTAATCCTTAAAAAAATATTTTTTTAAAAAATACACGTTTCTGTTAGTCCTTGAAAAAATAAATTAAAAAAATATACACGCTTCTGTTAGTCCTTGAAAAAATATTTAAAGAAAAAATATAAAAAATAAGTTTCTGTAGTCCTTGAAAAAATATTAAAAAAACACGTCCTTGAAAAAATATTTAAAAAAACACGCCCTTGAAAAAATAAATTAAAAAAAATCCACTCTCTATTAGTCCTTGAGAAAATATTTAAAGAAAAAATATTTAAAAAAAAATCCGTTGCTGTTAGTCCTTGAAAAATATTAAAAAAAACCATGCCTCTGTTAGTCCTTAAAAAAATATTTAGAGAAAAACCACGCTTCTGGCAGTCCTTGAGAAAATATTTTTTTTAAAAACCACGTTTCTGTTAATCCTTGAAAAAATATTTTTTAAAAAATACACGTTTCTGTTAGTCCTTGAAAAAATAATATAAAAAAACATCGACGCTTCTGTTAGTCCTTGAAAAAATATTTAAAGAAAAAATATAAAAAACCAAGTTTCTGTTAGTCTTTGAAAAAATATTAAAAAAAACAAGTCCTTGAAAAAATGTATTTAAAAAAATCCACTCTCTGTTAGTCCTTGAAAAAATATTTAAAGAAAAAATATTTAAAAAAATCCACGTTTCTGTTAGTCCTTGAAAAATATTTAAAAAAAAACAATGCCTCTGTTAGTCCTTAAAAACTATTTAGAGAAAAACCACGCTTCTGGCAGTCCGCGAAAAAATATTTTTTTAAAAACCTCTCTTCCGTTAGTCCTTAAAAAAAAATTTTAAAAAATCCACGCTTCCGGTAGTCATCGAAAAAATAATTTTTAACATATCTACGCATCTGTTAGTCCTTGAAAAAATATTTTTGAAAAAAAAATACACGCATCAGTTAGTCCTTGAAAAATTATTTTTAAAAAAATCCACGTTTCTGTTTGTCCTGGAAAAATTATTTTTAAAAAAGTCCACGTTTCTGTTAGTCCTTGAAAAATATTTTTAAAAAAATCCATGCCTATGTTAGTCCTTAAAAAAATATTTAGAGAAAAACCACGCTTCTGGCAGTCCGTGAAAAAATATTTTTTTTAAAACCACGTTTCTGTCATTGAAAAAATATTTTTAAAAAAATCCAGGCTTCCGTTAGTCCTTGAAAAAATATTTTTAAAAAAAATCAATTTTTACATATTTATTTTTTTATATCCTCCACCACAGTATGGAGGGTATATTAAGTTTGTCATTTCGATTGAAACATCTCGAAATATACATTCTAGACCCCAAAAAGTATATATATTTTTGATCAGCATTAAATTCTATGTCGTTTTAGCGATATTCGTCCGTCTATCCGTCTGTCCGTCTGTGAAAATCACTCCAGCTTCCGAACGAAATTAAGTAGGTTGATAAAATTTTACTCAAATGTATGATATGTCTGCAGAACTTTTGGTATTGAAAATGGGCCATGTAGGTCCACGTTTTCATATAGCCCCCATACAACGGTACCTCCGGATATTCGGTATTTTGATGATTTTAGCGACATTATTTACCGGAATTGCTTCAAATTTTGCATTTGAATTTCGTAATGGATGCTACAGCCTAAAACAGAAAATTGTTTGTGCGGGTCCACATCTTCGTATAGCCCCCATATAACGGAACCCCTGATATTCGGTATTCTGATGATTTTAGCGACATTATTTACCGGAATTATTTCACATTTTATATTTGAAGTTCGTAATGGTTACTACAACCTTTGCCAGATCCACGTTTTATAACCCCCATGGTACCTCCATATATTCGGTATTTTGCTGATTTCAGCTACATTATAAACAGATTTTTTTTCAAGTTTCGTATTTGAATATAGTAATAGCTTGTGACAAAAGTTGCCTATGCAGGTCCACGTCGTCGTATCAAATATACATCTACATTCGGTATTTTTAGGATTTTAACAGAATTTTTTGAAAATTGCCAAATTTGTACGAAATGGTGGAGGGTATTCAAAGTTCGAACATACAGCTTTTTTATTCGTTAAATATGGGTTTATTCCTTTTAGACTTAGTATGAGAAGACCTCTACTCAGTCCCCTATGGAAACCAATATCCATTCAATGCTGAGTAAATCAAGCTTCAAAGTTTTAAAGGCCTTGTTGTAGTTATTTTAATTTGCCGGAACAAATTTTCAAATAGTCCATCACTAATTTGATTTAAAGTCTGATTTTATATTCGATTTGCATAGCCCACCCCAAAGAACCTGTCACTCAACATTAATGAGGGGTAGGGGAAATTTACATAAAACAAGCAAATTACGTTTACATCAATAATTTATAGAAACGTGGTCGCTTCTAGATGGAGTTGGGGAAAATTACCATTTAATTGTTGAGTGGATTTCCTTGGAATCCCTGCCCCAAAAATTCACAGTAACCCTACTCAAACATCAAAATAAATATTTTTTTTTTCAGTTTCTCTATTCGTCACTTTAAAATTAAGTATGAAAATTACTAAAGTTCTCTAACGAAAATAGATTTGCATAAAATTTGTTGGGGTTGTTGGAAAAAAAGGGGAGGGGGGGGGGGAAACACACCAAACCACATGACCCTTCGTAAAACCAACTGAGATTAGAAAATGCAAATTCTTAAAGGTTTTTTTTTTTTGTTGGAGAGAAGAAAAAATATTTTCTCCTTTTTCATTTTGCTGCTGTTGTTGGCACTGTGTAAACAATCTATTATGGAATTTCTAAAACTGTTATTGACACTTGGAAGCTTGGCATACAAAAAATAGAAAAAAAAAAAACAACACACAATGCCAATGGCAGCCACAGTTCGTGCTGGGGCCAAAGAAGCAAACAGCCAGCCCACCAATACAAAATGCGTATGAAAATGTCACAAAAAATCCATTGAATTTTTTCTTAAAATTCAAATGCAAAACCACAGCAATTTCTTTGCTTTTTGCCCATGTTCCCCCCTTTCACCTCGCCTCCGATCTAAAAAAAATCTTGAAAATATTTTTGAAAATTTACATATCTTTAACATGGTTGACATATCTCCATAACGTATCATCAACATCATCATCGTCGTTATGCCCGGCATACATGAACGCCCCACCTTAGCCGTCGAATGACAGCTCATAAAAATGCAAATAATCAATAGAAAGCCGATAGAGAGATTGTTTTCCTTTTCGCTTCTGCTGCTGCTGCTGCTGCTTATTTATTCACAGCCTCGTTTTGCTGGGAGTTCCTTAAGGAGATCAAAGTGCTTACAAATGAATGCCACACAAAAATTTTGTGGGGAATAGAAATAATAAAAATAAATGTGCTGTACATTATGTATATCGGCTCAGATTTGTTGTTGTTGTCTTTTTTTTTTTTTTTTTTTTTGCTCGCCCAAAAGCCTAAATGTGATTGACAAGTAGAAAGATATTACCATGATATTGCATAGATATCACATGGAATGACAGCTGTCAAATAGAAAATGAGGGAAAAAATCTTGGGGTTATGATCTAGAGGTAATGGGGAAATCTGATATGGAGTCAATACTTCTTTAATGGTAGGTTTTTGAGGAATAGAATTTTTTTGGAAAAATATTTTTTAAAAAAATCTACGTTCTTGGAAATCATTAAAAAATATTTTTTAAAAAATCCACGTTTTTGGAAATCATTAAAAATATTTTTAAAAAAATCCACGTTCTTGGAAATCATTAAAAAATATTTTTAAAAAATGCATGTTTGTGGAAGTCATTGAAAAAATATTTTTTAAAAAATCAAGTTTGTGGAAGTCATTGAAAAAATATTTTTTAAAAATCTTCGAAAAAATATTTTTAAAAAATCCACGTTTGTGGAAGTCATTGAAAAAATATTTTTTAAAAATCCACTTTCATGGAAATCTTTGAAAAAATATTTTTAAAAAATCCACTTTCATGGAAATCTTTGAAAAAATATTTTTAAAAAATCCACGTTTGTGGAAGTTATTGAAAAAATATTTTTAAAAAATCCACGTTTGAGGAAGTTATTGAAAAAATATTTTTAAAAAATCCACGTTTGTGGAAGTTATTGAAAAAATATTTTTAAGGCAATCCAAGTTTGTGGAAGTCATTGAAAAAATATTTTTAAAAAATCCACGTTTGTAAAAGTCATTGAAAAAAATTTTAAAGTCCACAAAATCCTTAAAAAATATTTTTAAAAATCCACGTTTGTGGAAGTCATTAATAAAATATTTTAAAATATCCACGTTTGTGGAAATCATTAAAAAATATTTAAAAAAAAATCCACGTTTTTGGAAATCATTAAAAAATATTTAAAAAAAAATCACGTTATTGGATATCATTAAAAAATATTTTAAAAAAAATCCACGTTTTTGGAAATCATTAAAAAATATTTTTAAAAAAATTAACGTTTTTGGAAATCATTAAACAATATTTTTAAAAAAACACGTTAGTGGAAGTCATTGAAAAAATATTTTTAAAAATCCACGTTTGTGGAAGTCATTAATAAAATATCCACGTTTGTGGAAATCATTAAAAAGCATTTTTAAAAAAATCCACGTTTTTGGAAATCATTAAAAAATATTTAAAAGAAAATCACGTTATTGGAAATCATTAAAAAATATTTTTAAAAAAATCCACGTTTTTGGAAATCATTAAATCATTAAACAATATTTTTAAAAAAACACGTTAGTGGAAGTCATTAAAAATTATTTTTAAAAAAATCCACGTTTTTGGAAATCATTAAATCATTAAACAATATTTTTAAAAAAACACGATAGTGGAAGTCATTAAAAATTATTTTTAAAAAATCCACGTTTGTGGTAGTCATTGATAAAATATTTTAAATAATCCACGATTGGGAAATTCATTGAAAAAATATGTTTAAGTCAATCCACGTTTGTGGAGGTCATTGAAAAAATATTTTTAAGGCAATCTACGTTTGTGAATGTCATTGAATAAAATTTAAAAATCCACAAAATCCTTAAAAAATATTTTTAAAAAATCCACGTTTGTAGAAGTCATTGAAAAAAATTAAAAGTCCAAAAAATCCTTAAAAATGTATTTTTAAAAAATCCCCGTTCGTGGTAGTCATTGAAAAAATATTTTTAAAGAATCCCCGTTTGTGGTAGTCGTTGAAAAAACATCTTTAAATAATCCACGTTTGTGGAAGTCATTGAAGAAATATTTTTAAGGCAATCCGCGTTGGTGGGAGTCATTGAAAAAATATTTTTAGGGCAATCCGCGTTGGTGGAAGTCATTGAAAAAAACATTAAAAACCCACAAAATCATAAAAAAATATTTTTAAAATATCGACGTTTTGAGAAAGTCATTAAAATAATTTATGTTTGTGGAAGTCAAAATATTTTTTTTTAAATATCCACGTTTGTGGAAGTCATTAAAAAATGTTTTTTTTTTCAAAATCCATGTTTGTCGAAATAATAGAAAAATAATTTTTTTAAAAATTAAAAATCATTAAAAAAATATTTTTGAAAATCCACGTTTGTGGAAGTCAGTAAAAAAATATTTTTGAAAATCCACGTTTGTGGAAGTTATTGAAAAAATACTTTCAAAAAATCCACGGTTATGGAAGTCACTGAAAAAATATTTTTAAGGCAATCCACGTTTGAGGAAGTCGTTGAAAAATATTTTTAAGGCAATCCACGTTTGAGGAAGTCGTTGAAAAATATTTTTAAAAAATCCACGTTTCTGTTATTCCTTGAAAATATTTTTAAAACATCCACGCGGCATCTTCGGAAATCTTAGAAAAAAATATTTTTAAAAGATCCACGCCTGTGGATCTACGAAAAAATATTTCTTAAAAAATCCGCGGGAAAAGATTATTTTTGAAAAGATCCCCTCTTGTGTGTGCTATTTATGATTCCAGAATTTCAAATTGATTTCACTTCCAAAAATATCCAATTTTTCATCAATTATTTATTGACATGCAAATGCACTTGCCTTAATTAATTTATTCTGTCCAGATTAAAGTTCAACATTCCCGCAAACGCTCTACACGTGCATTTTCCAATCCTCGCCAATCATCAGCTTCCATTTGGTTAACCGATTTCCAAAATTAAAATGGATTTCCATAAAATTTTGCACTAACAAAGCTGTCATAATCATTTCGATTTTGAGCAGATTCCCAGAAAAAAAGCTTAGCTGTGCCACCAAGTGTTATTATCTGTGTATTAGCTATTCGAATATTTGCAACATCAACAATAACAAAAAAAAACATTCTCGGAATTTTTTGGCCAATGGCTATGACCCTGAAAGACAAAAAAGCAACCACAACCATATTCAATCGCAGAAAGGAAACAAAAACTCATTCTTTGATAACCAAAAAAAAAAAAAAGAAAAAAATGCCATTTAGCCATATGGAAATTGTTGTCAATGATATTAGGTGGCCATGATTATGGCCAATGCCACTGACGATGATGATGATGATGGCGCTGATGTGGTTGAAGCTATAGCCTTAATGCCATACAAATCCATTCAAAAAACAAGAATGCAACTATTTTCCCCAGCATTTTTTTGTAACAAAACAAAAAACATTTTTTTGATTAGAATCCAAAAACCCCATTGATATTGAAATACGCAGTGATAAGGTCCATATGTTTGGGTTGGCTTGTTGTTGTTGCTGTTTGTTTTGGCTGGTATCCCTCTCGTAATGGCATTGCAAACAAACATTTCACTTGTCAAATCCAAAAACAACAACCACTTACCCATATGCCGGCCTGCCAGCCTTTCTTTCTGACCATATTTTTATTGTTGTTGTCGTTGTTGTTGTTGTTGTTGAGCCCATACCAGTGTTCGATATTAAGTAATGAAACAAAATTAAAGTGAATTGGTTTTTGTTGTTCGCTTCAATTCAGTTTGGCTCGGCTCGGTGATCTATGAATGTTGATAACACTACACAAAAATATGCTGATGTCCGCCTTTTTCGGTTATAAATGGCTAGGGGAAAAAGGGGCAAGGAATTACTGGAGAGGGGGTAAACAATAGAGCATTGGGATAATGGACTTCTACAAGTTCATGGCTATGTTCGGCATGGACAATAACGAGACAACCAATCAAATATTGATGACAAAACCTTATGGAAGCGAAAGGAGAACAACTCATACTACCCAAAAATAATGGAAGCCATATTTGAGACATAAGAAAGTGATAAAAAATATGTTGGCATTATTTCCACAAAAAAAGAAATATCAATCAATAATTCCAAGGTCATCTGGAGTTGATGAGATCATGATCATATGAAAAAGTCTATTTTAAAAGAAATGACTTTGGAAAAATTTTGTTTATAAAAAAAAAACTATTCGAAATATCCTTTATTAGCTATTCCATTTATAGAAGGCTCATGAAAGGCCCTCTGCACATAGAAGTCCTTTTGGCACCCCTACGCTCTTTGGTGTCCATTTTTTTCAAGGAATTTCCCCAAAACCCATTTAATAACTATTTTTTCAAAGAATAACAGAAACGTGGATTTTTTTAATATAAATAAAATATTTTTTCAAAAATATTTTTTCAAAGGACTAAAACGTGTATTTTTTAAAAATATTTTTTTCAAGGACTAACAGAAACGTAGATTTTTTAAAAATATTTTTTTCAAGGACTAACAGAAACGTGGAATTTTTAAAAATAGTTTTTCAAGGACTAACAGAAACGTGGAATTTTTAAAAATAGTTTTTCAAGGACTAACAGAAACGTGGAATTTTTAAAAATAGTTTTTCAAGGACTAACTGAAGAATGGATTTTTTTTAACAAAAAAATTTGAAGGACTAATATATTTTCAAGGACTAAAATATTTTTTCAATGACTATCAGAAACATGGACTTTTTAAGGACTAATATATTTTCAAGGACTAAATTATTTTTTCAATGACTATCAGAAACATGGACTTTTTAAGGACTAATATATTTTCAAGGACTAAAATATTTTTTCAATGACTAACAGAAACTTGGACTTTTTAAAAATATTTATTCAAAGGACTAACAGAAACGTGGATTTGTTAAAAATATTTTTTATTGACTTCCACAAGCGTGGATTTTTGTTAAATATTTTTATTGACTACCACAAACGTGGATTTTTGTTAAATATTTTTTCAAGGACTAACAGAAACGTGGATTTTTTTTTAAATATTTTTTCAAGGACTAACAGAAACGTGGATTTTTTAAAAATATTTTTTCAAGGACTAACAGAAACGTGGATTTTTTAAAAATATCTTTTTTTGACTTCCACCAACGTGGATTTTTTAAAAATATTTTTTCAAGGACTTCTACAAATGTGGATTTTTTAAAAAAATATTTTTTCAAGGACTTCTACAAATGTGGATTTTTTAAAAAAATATTTTTTCAATGACTTCCACAAACGTGGATATTTTAAAAAAATATTTTTTCAATGACTTCATCAAACGTGGATTTTTTTTTTTTTTGAATATTTTTTCAATGACTTCATCAAACGTGGATTTTTTTTTTTTGAATATTTTTCCAATGACTTCCACAAACTGGATGTTTTAAAAATATTTTTTCAATGACATCCACAAACGTGGATTTTTTAAAAATATTTTTTCAAAGACTAACAGAAACGTGGATTTTTTAAAAATATTTTTTCAAGGACTAACAGAAACGTTGATTTTTTTTTAAATATTTTTTCAAAGACTAACAGAAACGTGGATTTTTTAAAAATATTTTTTCAAGGACTAACCGAAACGTGGATTTTTTAAAAATATCTTTTTTTGACTTCCACCAACCTGGATTTTTTAAAAATATTTTTTCAAGGACTTCTACAAATGTGGATTTTTTAAAAATATTTTTTCAAGGACTAACAGAAACGTGGATTTTTTAAAAACATTTTTTTAATGACTTCCACAAATGTGGATTTTTTAAAAATATTTTTTTCAAAAGACTACCACAAACGTGGATTTTTGTTAAATATTTTTTCAAGGACTAACAGAAACGTGGATTTTTTTTTAAATATTTTTTCAAATGTTAACAGAAACGTGGATTTTTTAAAAATATTTTTTCAAGGACTAACAGAAACGTGGATTTTTTAAAAATATCTTTTTTTGACTTCCACCAACGTGGATTTTTTAAAAATATTTTTTCAAGGACTTCTACAAATGTGGATTTTTTAAAAAAATATTTTTTCAAGGACTTCTACAAATGTGGATTTTTTAAAAAAATATTTTTTCAATGACTTCCACAAACGTGGATATTTTAAAAAAATATTTTTTCAATGACTTCATCAAACGTGGATTTTTTTTTTTTGAATATTTTTTCAATGACTTCATCAAACGTGGATTTTTTTTTTTTGAATATTTTTCCAATGACTTCCACAAACTGGATGTTTTAAAAATATTTTTTCAATGACATCCACAAACGTGGATTTTTTAAAAATATTTTTTCAAAGACTAACAGAAACGTGGATTTTTAAAAATATTTTTTCAAGGACTAACAGAAACGTTGATTTTTTTTTAAATATTTTTTCAAAGACTAACAGAAACGTGGATTTTTTAAAAATATTTTTTCAAGGACTAACCGAAACGTGGATTTTTTAAAAATATCTTTTTTTGACTTCCACCAACCTGGATTTTTTTAAAAATATTTTTTCAAGGACTTCTACAAATGTGGATTTTTTAAAAATATTTTTTCAAGGACTAACAGAAACGTGGATTTTTTAAAAACATTTTTTTAATGACTTCCACAAATGTGGATTTTTTAAAAATATTTTTTTCAAAAGACTAACAGAAACGTGGATTTTTTAAAAATATTTTTTTCAAAGGACTAACAGAAACGTGGATTTTTTAAAAATATTTTTTTCAAAGGACTAACAGAAACGTGGATTTTTTAAAAATATTTTTTTTCAAAGGCCTAGCAGAAACGTGGATTTTTTAAAATATTTTTTTCAAAGGACTAACAGAAACGTGGATTTTTTAAAAATATTTTTTTTCAAAGGACTAACAGAAACGTGGATTTTTTAAAAATATTTTTTTTCAAAGGACTAACAGAAACGTGGATTTTTTAAAAATATTTTTTTTCAAAGGACTAACAGAAACGTGGATTTTTTAAAAATATTTTTTTTCAAAGGACTAACAGAAACGTGGATTTTTTAAAAATATTTTTTTCAAAGGACTAACAGAAAAATATTTTTTAACGTTTGTGGAAATCAATAAAAAAATATTTTTAAAAAATCCACGTTTGTGGAAATTAATAAATTAATTTTAATTTTAAAATAATAATTAATATTAATAATTAATAATTAATAAAAATCAATGAAAAAATATTTTTAAAAAACACACGTTTGTGAAAGCCATTGAAAAAATATTTAAAAAAATCCACGATTGTGGAAGTCATTGAAAAAATATTTTTAAAAAATCTACGTCGTTTAAAAAAAAATTAAAAATCAATGTGGAAATCTTCGGAACATATATTTAAAAAAATCAGAAAAATATTTTTAAAAAATTCGGATTTTTGGTGATCCTTGGAAAAATCGTTTTTCAATCCAGGATTCTGAATTTTCATTTATTTTTTATTTCCATGGAACTCCAAATGATGTAGTTTCCTAAAACACGTTTTCTCCAACCTCCATCCATTTCTCTTTTACAACTATATTGGACCAATAAATTTATGAGTTATCTGTTATCAGTCCCAATTTGAATATCTAATCGAAAATCGAATAAAGTGTGCAATAAAAGAGCAATAATTTTTTTTTTTAACAAATTAAGCACTTGACAATGGTAATATTCCATGTTTTATGATGCCCAATGAGTCGAATTAATTTGTTTTATGGGCTCTTGTAAATGCATTATTATTTTCAGAATCATAAAGCCGATTTATGGAACTTATATTCATATTAATTAGAGGGTCTGCGAAAACATATGGAATGTTAGTCCAAAAATAGACAAAATATGGGCAAACTCAAGTGAATGCCAGTGATTTAGAAAAAAAAAAAAAATAATATTCCATAAAAATCCAGATTAGAATTTCTTATCACCCTTGGGTCACAAGTGGGCCCCTTTCACTGCGAACCCATCATGAACAATCCTATTTGTCGGCTTATCTATATCTTTGCATATTCCATCAAATGTATTTATGAATGGCCGCCACATTGAACTTGAATGAATAATTCATATTAAAAAAAATTCCGCATAAAATATTTCCTCCTCCTACACCACCTACCCCCTCCATTCCTCTCATGAAATAATTACAAAAACCCATTAATAAGAAAAACCTCGATTTGTGTGTGTGTGCCCCCAGTGATTCTGAATGTGATTTGTTATGATGGCATTTAATGATTAGATTTTCATTAAAAAGAAAAGAGCAACAACAACAACAACAACAGCCACACCAACAAACATCAAATTATCATCATTCACAGGACAACAATCAACCGGTACCAGTGCCAACCGACAACCGCCATCGTCACTCATCAATGTCAATATCGTTTCTTTTTTTATAATCGCAATAATAATGAATGACGGCGCCTGAAGTGTCGCCATCACCATTACCGCCACCTTTGGCGAGCCAGGCTCTCCGCATACAACCACCCACCCACCCACTCACGTTATTTATAACATAATTATCGGCCATAATAGACGTTATTGTAGGTGTTGGAGGTCAGCAAAAACGAAAAGAAAAGGGAGTGAAAAACAGCATGGTCATATTTACGATTTTTGTGAAAATCATGAACGCAACACGTGTCCATGAGGGATAGAAGGGTAAGAGGACATGTTAACACTTCGTGGCTTATGGAAGTCCTTTGAAAAAATATTTTAAAAAATCACAGTCTGGAGATCCTTAAAAAAACTAGAAATCCCTTAAAACATATTTGTGAAAGTCCTCGAATTTCAAATACCGAATTAGAAACAATTCCGGAGAATAATGTCGCTAAAATCATCAAAATACCGAATATCAGGAGGTACAGTTATATGGGGGGCTAGCGTGTTTCTTTTTTTCAAAAATACTTTTTTCCACAGCCGCGGTTTTTTTTTTTTAAATATTTTTACGAAGATATCCACAGGCGTGGATCTTTTAAAAATATTTTTCAAAGAATAACAGAAACGTGGATTTTTTTAAAAATATTTTTTCAATAACTTCTACAAAAGAGGATTGTTTAAAAATATTTTTTTACGGATTTCCACACACTGCGATTTTTAAAATATTTGTTCGATAACTTCCACAAACGTAGATTTTTTAAAATTATTTTTTCAATAACTTCAACAAACGTGGATTTTTTAAAAATATTTTTTTTATTGATTTCCACAAACATGGATCTTTTTAAAAATAATTTTTCAATTACTTTCACAAACATGGAGTTTTTTTTTTCAAAATATTTTTTCAATGACTTCTATGTACGTGGATTTTTAAAAATATTTTTTCAAAGATTTTCATAAACGTGGATTTTTTAAAAATAGTTTTTCAAAGATTTTCATTAACGTGAATGATTTCCACAAAAGTGGATTTTTTAAAAAAAATATTTTTTCAATGGCTTCCACAAACGTGGATATTTTTTAAAAATATTTTTCAGTGACTTCCACAAACGTGGATCTTTTTAAAACTAATTTTTCAATTACTTTCACAAAAGTGGATTTTGTTAACAATATTTTTTCAATGACTTCCACAAACGTAGATTTTTTTAATACATTTTTCAATGACTTCCACAAACGTGGATTTAAAAAAGTATTTTTTAAATGACTTCCACAAACGTGGATTTTTTTAAAATATTTTTTCAATGACTTCCACAAACGTGGATTTTTTAAAAAATATTTTTCAATGACTTCCACAAACGTGGATTTTTTAAAAAATATTTTTCAATGACTTCCACAAACGTGGATTTTTTAAAAAATATTTTTCAATGACTTCCACAAACGTGGATTTTTTTAAAAATATTTTTCAATGACTTCCACAAACGTGGATTTTTTAAAAAATATTTTTCAATGACTTCCACAAACGTGGATTTTTAAAAAATATTTTTCAATGACTTCCACAAACGTGGATTTTTTAAAAAATATTTTTCAATGACTTCCACAAACGTGGATTTTTTAAAAAATATTTTTCAATGACTTCCACAAACGTGGATTTTTTAAAAAATATTTTTCAATAACTTCCACAAACGTGTTTTTTTCATATTTTTTCAATGACTTCCACAAACGTGGATTTTTTAAAAAATATTTTTCAATAACTTCCACAAACGTGTTTTTTTCATATTTTTTCAATGACTTCCACAAACGTACATTTTTTAAAAAGTATTTTTTCAATGACTTCCACAAACGTGATTTTTTTTAAAATATTTTTGCATTGACCGCAAACGTGGATTTTTTTAAAAATAATTTTTCGAACATTTCCACAGGCATGGATTTTTTAAAATAATTTTTTCAATGACTTCCACAAACTTGGACTTTTTAAAACTACTTTTTCAAAGATTTTCATTAACGTGGATTTTTTAAAAATATTTTTTCAATGACTTTTACGAACGTGAATTTTTAAAAAAGAAAAAATATTTATTCAATGACTTCCACGAAAGTGGATTTTTTTTTAAATATTTTTCAAAGAATCATCAAAGCGTAGGTTAAAAAAAAATTAAAAGTAAATTTTTTGAAAAAAAAATCTGTATAGAAGTTGTCACTTGTGACCATCTACTGTGGAGTAGATGTCGCCAGAGGCCATCTGCTATAGAGTAGATGTCGCCAGAGGCCATCTACTATAGAGTAGATGTTGCAGGAGGTCATCTACTATAGAGTAGATGTTGCCGGAGGTCATCTACTATAGAGTAGATGTTGCCGGTGGCCATCTACTATAGAGTAGATGTTGCCGGTGGCCATCTACTATAGAGTAGATGTTGCCGGTGGCCATCTACTATAGAGTAGATGTCGCCAGAGGCCATCTACTATAGAGTAGATGTCGCCAGAGGCCATCTACTACAGAGTAGATGTTGCCGGAGGCCATCTACTATAGAGTAGATGTTGCCGGAGGCCATCTACTATAGAGTAGATGTTGCCGGAGGCCATCTACTATAGAGTAGATGTTGCCGGAGGCCATCTACTATAGAGTAGATGTTGCCGGAGGCCATCTACTATAGAGTAGATGTTGCCGGAGGCCATCTACTATAGAGTAGATGTTGCCGGAGGCCATCTACTATAGAGTAGATGTTGCCGGAGGCTATCTACTATAGAGTAGATGTTGGCGGAGGCCATATACTAAAGAGTAGATGCCACCACAGATCATCTACTATAGAGTAGATGTCGCCAGAGGCCACCTACTACAGAGTAGATGCCACCACAGGTTATCTACTGTCACCGTTTGCCATCTACTCAACCATAAAAGCGGTCGGTGGTCTTCATATCTAACCTCTCTCCAACTGATGATATTACCATTTCGCTACATTGTTTTCTAATGACGTTCCACTTCACACTTTCTGGGGTTTTTCAGTTTCCCGAAAATGAAACAAATAATCACCGAACAAAAACATTGAATTAAGTGACATTTTAAATAGTTTGGTAATGAGGTAAATACACTTTACAACTGTCATGCAAATGAGATTGCGGATAGGTGATACAAAATACAATGACAAAAACAAAAACAACAAAGGTGATACATAGTGTCTGACAGTGAATGCGTTGTTGACCTTCTTTTGTGTATGGCTGTGTGTGTGTGGTGAACAACAAAGCCAACAAGTTGGCCAAACATTGAAATGACTAGTCAGACAATGAATGGGCGGATAAGTGCTTAGGAGGAATGAAATGAAGTGGAAATTTAGAAATGGGTGTCTCCGGAAGGGTTTTGGAAAAGTGGGAGTTTAATTTGGACGAAAAGAAGAGAAGGGAAAATGGGTGGTCTTTTCAGTACAAATTGTGTTAAGAGAAAAAAAATGCCCCAAGCTAATTATCCAGGGTATAATTAGTTTAATTTTTTTTTTGTATTAAAATTGGAACCTTTTTTATTTGAAATTTTTAGATTTTATTAACAAAAATAATTTTAAAAAAAATATTGACCTTATTGGGTACTAAGGACTGAAACTTTTTATGGGACCCTAGTATTTTTTTGGTTTTTTTTTTATTCTTCGTTTTTGTTTTGTTTGTTCCACCAATCTGTTGTTAATGGTAACTTTATCGAACTTTGTTGATTACTCGTGATTTTTTTCGGATGTTTTCTTTCACCTTTTTGTGGAGGTGGTCCCGGTTATATTTTTTTTTATTAGAAAACTTTGAAAAACTCATAACATTTCGATTATTGCTTGTTAGCATTTTTACTTTGTAACTTAATGGGTTAGGTACTGCTAATGGCGGTGGACTAACGAGAAGGGTGAATAAATATTTAGATTTTATTTTATAAATATTTTTCTAATTTTGGGACTTTTTAAAAAGAGAACAATTAAAAAATCTGTAAGTTCGGCTGGGCCGAACTTTAAATACCCTCCACAATTTGGAACGAATTTGGAAATTTTCAAAAAATAAAATTCGGTTAAAAATTCTCTTAATATCTTAAAAATTCCGAATATAGCCGTTATATTAGGGTCTATACGACGACGTGGCCCAGCGTAGGTAACGTTAGTCATAAGCCATTACAATATTCAAATGCGAAACTTGAAAAAAAAATTGGTGAATAATGTAGCTGAAATCACCAAAATACCGAGAATCGGTAGGTACCGTCGTATGGGGGCTATACAAAGGCGTGGACCTGCTCGGACAATTTTCTGTCTTAGGCTGTAGTATCCATTACCAACTTCAAATACCAAATTTGAAACAATTCCGGTAAATAATTTCGCTAAAATCATCAAAATACCGAATATCGGGAGGTACCGTTATATGAGGGCTATACGAAGACGTGGACCTGCATAGACAATTTTCTGTCATAAGCTGTAGTATCCATTACGAACTTCAAATACCAAATGTGAAAGAATTCCGGTAAATAATGAAGCTTAAATCACCAAAATTCCGAGAATCAGGAGGTACCGTTGTATGGGGGCCATAGGAAGACGTGAACATCCTCGGACAATTTTCAGTCTTAGGCTGTAGTATCCATTACGAAATACAAATGCCAAATTTGAAAGAATTCCGGTAAATAATGTCGCTTAAATCACCAAAATACCGAGAATCGGGAGGTACCGTTGTTTGGAGGATATACCAATATGTGGACCTACTTGATCCATTTTCAATATCAAAAGTCCTGCAGACATAATATACACTTGAGAAAAATTTTATCAATCTACTTCATTTCGTTCGGAAGCCAGAGTGATTTCCACAGACGGACAGGAGAATGGACATCGCTAAATCGACATAGAAGTTTATGCTGATCAAGATTATATATACATTATGGGGTCTGAAATGTATATTTCGAGATGTTACAAACGGCATGACACCCTCCATACTATGGTGGAGGGTATAATAAATTAAATGGAATCATTTTAGAAACGGAATATCATTTTTTCAATACAAAGACATTTTTTTCAAAAAAAAAAAAAAAAAAAAAAATTAAAAAATAGATAAAATAAAAAAATTCAAATCGAAATATTTAATGAAGATTATTGCTTAACTCTAGAGCATTATCCCTTTGGCTTAACTTCAGATTAATCTCTATTACAGAAGGTAGTTTTCTTCATGTTGATATGTCGGCTGTCGGCGAAAAAACAAGCTCTTTCAGTGTTGAGCGTTCTCAAGTCAATGAGAATCACACTCTTACTCCTTGTCTTCTCCATAAAATAATTAAAATAATTACTAACTTCTGAGATCTTCGAAATTGCAAATATCAATGTCCACATAATCCATGTATCTCCGAATAGTTTATATTTATTTTGTCATATAAAGTTTGGGCAATTTTGCTAAAGAAAATATTTTTATATTTTGTCAAAGGAAAAACTGTTTTTGATAGAAAAATATGTTGACATATTTCCCTATTTTACCTCATATAATTAATTGTTCGTCGTCTGTCCTCTCTGAGAGACCCTTTAATTTCTTTTTTGCTCTCTCCTCAAATCACCACATTTTGTTAATTGCTTTGAGTAACCCATATAACATCGACTAAAACAACTATTAGACTCCACAAACAAAAAACATCTAATTAAGGCACATTTCCATTAACCACATTCACACACATATATATATAGTCGGATGTATGTGAGTGTATGTGGGATTGTGTTGCTGTATGTGTATCCACAAATTAATGAACTGTAATAAGCGGGTAAACATAAACGTTTACATCGTCCACGAACCGTAATACCCCTCTCAAACTAATTCACGTTCTCAGAGAGGAATTAAATGAAACTCATTCATTCTTTTGAGAGACGAAGAATTATTGAGAAACATTTTTATGGGACCCATAGGATTAGAATTAAATTTCGATTGACAGCCATTGAGGTGACAGGTAATTGAGACTAATTAAAGGTAATTAATTTAATTTGGATTAGAAGTGAATTTCATAGCTGAATTGAAGGATTTATGGAAGACAACTTTAAAATATTTTCAAGGACTACTATTTTTTTCTAAAACAATTTTAAATGTTTCGGATCGAAAATCTTAGTTTTTGATAAAAATGATCATTCTAAAGAAAACAGTTAAAAGGATTAATAGAGGCATGTATTTTTCTAAACATATTTTTTGAAGAGGCGTGAATTATTTAAAAATATTTATAAACATGTTTTTTAAATATTTTTTCAATGACCAACATAAGCGTGGTTTTTTATTATTTTTTCAAGGACCAACAAAATCATCATTTTGTTACAAAATATTTTTTCAAGGATTAAAACAAAATATTTTTTCAATGACCAACAGAAACGTACACCTTTTTTTCAAGGGAAATAGAGGCGTTGTTTTATTTTTAATATGTTTTCAAGGACTGGCAGAGCCGTGGATTTTTAAAAATATTTTTTCATATTTTTTAAAAGATTAACAGAGTCGTGTTTTTTTTCAAATATTTTTCAAGGATTAGCACAGGCCTGGATTTTTTAAAAACATTTTTTTCAGAGGCGTTGTTTTTTTTTAAATATATTTTTCAATGACAAACAGATATGTTGCTTTTTTCAAAATATTTTTTCAAGGTTCAATAGATGCGTGTATTTTTTAAAAAATATTTTTTTTTCAAAGATTAACAGAGGCGTGTATTTTTTCAAAATATTTTTTCAAGGATCAATAGATGCGTTGATTTTTTAATTTTTTTTTCAACGACCAACAGAAGTTTGCCTTTTTGAAAATATTTTTTCAAAGATTAACAGAGGCGTGGATTTTTTAAAATATTTTTTCAAGGATTAACAAAGCCGTGGATTTTTTAAAATATTTTTTCAAGGATTAACAAAGGCGTGGATTTTTTAAAATATTTTTTTAAGGATTAACAAAGCCGTGAATTTTTTAAAATATTTTTTAAATATTAACAGACGAGTGTATTTGTTTTCAAGGATAAATAGATGCGTGGATTTTTTACAAATATTTTTTCAAGGTTCAGTAGAAGCGTGGATTTAAAAAAAATGTTTAATGATTAATAGAAGCGTGGATTTTTTAAAAAATATTTTTTTAATGATTAATAGAGGCGTGGTTTTTTTCAAAATATTTTTTCAAGGTTCAGTAGAAGCGTGGATTTTTTAAAAATTATTTTTTAAATGATTAATAGAGGCGTGGTTTTTTTCAAAATATTTTTTTAAGGTTCAATAGGAGCTTGGTTTTTTTTAAAATATTTTTTTAAGGTTCAATAGAAGCTTGGTATTTGTAAAAATATTTTTTTCAAGAACCAATAGAAGCGTGGATTTTTTAAAAATATTTTTTTCAAGAACCAATAGAAGCGTGGATTTTTTAAAAATATTTTTTTTCAAGGACCAATAGAAGCTCTGAATTTTTAAAAATATTTTTTTTCAAGGACCAAGCGGTTTGTTTTTTTTTTTTTTTTTTGAATCATTTTAAGTTTTCTCTCGAGTCGAGACTTTTCGACATATTTTATTCATTAGGAGATCATTAATAGGTCTATCAATAGGAGACCTTGAAAATGTCTTTTCTTAAGGAGAAACCCTCAAAAAATTAATTTCTGCATAGGAGGCCTTTAATAGGTCTTTCATTGGCCTTTTATAGGTCTTTAGAGGGTTTTTATGGACCAGATATCAATTTTAAATCCTCTATGGCCATGGGAACTTTCAAATGTTCATTATAGACCAAAGGTCCGGAGATTTTCATAAAAACCCTGTAGAGTATTTTTTATGGACTAGAGACCAATTTTAAGTCCTCTATGGCCATGGGAACTTAAAATATTACTTTGAAAATTACGACCTTTTGTGGGGGAGGTACTAGAAGGAGTGGGCCGATATTGTCCATATCCAAACTCGATCTAAATTTGATAATAATATTACGATGGCCCAAATCGGATACTCCCTTCGAGAGTTATCGTGAGCATCAGCCAGCCAGAGAGACTGACGGACAGATAGACAAACGGACGGACATCGCTAGATCAATTACAAATGACCTGAAACGGGTTTGATCCGAAGAAACATAGGGTCTAAAACCGATATGTACCCTCTCTAGCCATATGACTGAGTGTATAAATAAAATAAAAAAAAATGTATTGGTATAAGGTGCGTTTTCCATAAGGAAGGAAGAATTTCCATGAGAAATGTAAAGGTTTTTAATAAAAATTCGTTTCGAATGAATGGATTTGTTCCAAGAAATTTTTCAATAAAATGGACGGTAAGAATCTGACCATTAAATGTAAACAGATGCTTTGTTACAGAACCTAAAGGAATCTCTTAATTGATTTTTTTTCGATATCATAAAGGAAAATCGGTTATCTTAGTAAAATTTTGTAAATTTTTGCAGTTCTGTCTTTTATGGAGTGAGAAAATAACTCAATCTAATAAATTTTTTAAAACAAAGCAAAAAGCTGCCCTGCTCCCCTATTTCCCCAACCAGAGTAACAAAAACAAAAAAAAAAATTGATCCCAAAAAATAATTATCGAATTTTCCGACAATTATTGTGGCAATAAAAAGCACTTCTAGACCAATAATACTCAGCAATTTCTATAAATGTCACATTTCTTTTATGGCAATTCAATGGAAAAAAATTCATCCCCACAACATGTGTCCACACATACATGGCATGTATGTTCCGTTTTGCCTCATTTGTTCGCTCGCTAAACATGAGTCAACAAACTTCTTTACACCATCATTATCGTCGTCATCGTCATCATCTTCCTTCGCATTATTATTATTATTATCCTGCAATGTAAACGTTTATTGAACTATGATGGCATTGTTTTGGGTCACGCCTTTTACCCAACTAAACTGGGCGAAATGGAGAGGAGAACATTCTCACACATACATACCACCATGTATGTGTGTGTTTACAGTATGTTACCATTAATTTTAATGGCAATTGATTTTCCAACACTTTGGCTCTAATGATGTGTGTGTCTGCCTTTTCTCCGAGTGTGAAAGAGGGCTTTGACTTCGCTGTATTTTATATTTTATTTTTTTGCTCTCCTAACAAAGGATGTGTGTGAGCTGCAATGCTCATAGCCCTCAGGGAGGTTGGGTAATAAGTTTCCAGTTGACTTGTTCGCTTATGAGCCAAAATAGCTGGGTAACATCGAAACAACAAGGAGTCATCGGTGGCTGCTACGTTGAGAACGTGAAGCTTCGTTGGTTTCAGTTTTCTTGCCAAGTCGGCGATTTTTGGATTTCATGCCAGGACACATGGTCTTGGTTTGGCTTGGAGAACATGGCAATTAATATTTGCTGATTATGGCAATTTTTTCTTTAATAATCAGAAAAATATATTTATTAATTACACAGTGTAACAAAAATAAATCGTTAATGTAACGGTGGTAATTTTGTGTTTAAAAATTCTATCAAGGGTATGTCCCTTTATCAGTTTTGCGCTAATTGGTTCATGAAAAATGCCCCGAAAGTGGTTTTCAGGTTTCAAAAGTTGGGTTAATCCAGGAAAAAATCAAAACAACCTTGGAGAAAAATAAACAATGGAGTCTCAATTTTTATGGAAGAAAGAAATTCGAGATACCCTCATGTTCTCCAGAAAGAAAATTTATGTCATAGCTTTAATAAAAAACATACATCAGCGTATCAAGGACAATGAAAAGATTTGCGGTTATTACAAGATATTCAAAGAGTCTCTGACCTTTAGAAAATCTCTAAAAGACCTTCGCTTTTTAAAAGACCTTGTAAAGACCCCAGACTCTGCAGGGTCTTTGGAACTATGAGGGACCTCCGGTCTGGGAAAAAATCCTTTAGGAAGTCTTCGATCTATAGAGGAATTATTTTGAAGGTCTCAGGTCTATAGAAGACTATTGAAAGATCTCGGGTCCATAGAAGACCGCTAAAAGTTCTCATGTCCATAGAGGACCTAAAATTTATCACTGGGCCATGAAAAATCTCTCAAGGCCTGGAGAATATATTTTCAATTCAGAGAAAATGTTTTGAGGCCCGATCTAAAAAAGGCTATTAGAAAGATCTAGTTCCATAAAAAAGAAAAACACTTTAAAGATCTCGGGTCCCTAGAAGACCTTTGAAAGTTTTCATGTCTGTAGAGGATCTAAAATTGATCACAGGTCTATGAAACCGCTTTAAAGACATATAAAGGACCCATTACCAAAGGACCAAAGATGTTTTTTTTCGGCCTCCCGTTGCGAGCAGATCTTTTAAAGGTTTCCTATTGATAGACCTTTTGATAATCTCCTATTGAAAGAAACCCTTCGAAAAGTCACGTATTTTTGAAAATAAATTTCCAGTCTTCCAATGAAAAGATTTCCAGTCTTCCCGAATACTTTAAAGAGTCTCTGGCCTTCAGCAAATGTTTAAAAGGCCTTCGTCCTATAAAAAAAAACTTTTCGGAAAGTCTCCGGTCTTAAAAAGACCTTTTAAAGGTCTCCTATTGATAGACTTCTTAATAATCTCCTATTGAAAGAAACCCTTCGAAAAGTCACGAATTTTTTAAAATAAATCTTCCATCTCTGGACCAAGGACAATGAAAACATTTCCAGTCTTCCGGAGGACTTTAATAAGTCTCTGGCCTTTAGCAAATATTTATAAGGCCTTCGTTCTATACAAAAATATTTTGGAAAGCGACCGGTCTTAGAATAACTTTTAGAAGGACTTGGGTATATAGTGGGCCTTTGAAAGTAAAAGTTATACGCATCAATCAGTTTTGCCGAAGTCAGCCAATGATCGATAATTATACCCTCAGCCATAGGGCTAGAGAGGGCACAAATCATTTGATACGTGCAAAATGTGATTCATCGAAATAACGATTTTCTAGTACCTCCCTTGCAAAAGGTCGATATTTTCAAAAAAAAAAGAAAAAAAAAATACATTTTATTGCACAGAAAGAGAAAGGATAATCCGATTTTGCTCCAAAATTTGCAAATCATAATATTTACATACGTGCTAGGTCAGGTGCGAAAATTGGCAATATCGGTCCACTCCACTAAGTACCTCCCCCAAAAAGGGTAACAATTTTGAATGATTATAATTCTTACAAAATATGATGTAGGAGTCCGATTTTCTTCAAATTACACACATCCCAATATTTTTATTATCCCAAGGTCTGGTGTGATGGTGGATTATATCGGTTCACTCTTTCTGGTACCTCCCCCACAAAAGGGTCAAAATATTCAATATCCATAAAGCTCATAAAACACGAAATTATTATCCGATTCCATTCGGACTTGATATATCTCAATGTTTCTATAAGCACAAGATCTGCTGTAAATATAGTAGAGATCGGACCATTCCTTGTGATACCTCTCCCACAAAGGGTCAAGGTTTTAAATAACCAAAACGATCATAAAATCCGAAATAAGCATCTGATTCTCTTTATATTTCACACATTCTATTATTTCTATTAACACAAGATCTGCTGTGAATATTGGATATATCAGTCCCCTCCTTCTGGTACCTCCACCACAATGGGTCAAATTTTTGAATATCCATGAAGCTCAGAAAACGCTAAATTAACATCCGGTTACATTCGGACTTGATACATCTCAATATTTCTATCAGAACAAGATCTGTTATAAAGATGGTAGAGATCGGACCATTGCTTCTAGTAACTCCCCCACATAGGGTTCAAGATTTTGAAAAACAAAACGTTTAAAGAAAGCAAAATAAGCATTCAATTCTCTTCAATTTTCAAACATACAAACATTTTTGGTAACATAAGACCTGTTGCGAAGATGATATATATCTGCGAACCACTTCTGATACCTCATACACATAGGGTCACAATATTCCATACTTTATCTGCCATAACTTACGAAATAAGGCAGCGATTCTTTTCAACTTTGCTATATTTAAATATTTCTCTACAGAACCGACAGAACTGAGATGAATATGGTATTTATGATTTCGCATAAGATTTGGATACAAATTTTAGATTTTCTTGTATTAGTGCGCATTCGGAAATTGCCAAAATATTTCCATAATTTCTTATATTTTTTTTCATTTTCCTCCAAATATTTCATAATAAAAAGGTTGCCCGGGGCAACGAAATTATAAGGACTTCCACGAACACCGGCAATTATCGTCAATGAACAATTACCGCCCAACAAAACATGTTTGAAGAGCAACAACAGCATCAAAAAAAAAAAAAAAACACACATACACACATAAAATTAATAAAAATACGAAAAATTTTATTTTTGGACAACTTGACTTGTCTGGCCTCTGTTATTTCACTTTTGCCTGGATTCTGGATTTTGGAGCAGCTGGAAATGCTTATCAGCCACGACATCGTAATAAGTCTGTCATTTTTTTGAGGGGCTTCTTTTTCGTTGTTATTTTTTTTTTTCTTTTATGTGAATGGTTCTCGAAAGGGAATTATTAATTCAGCTGAAATTAAGATATTCCACTTGACATCTGCCACACAGCCACATGCTCCCAACAAACAATGGGGCATGGTTGGCATTGCATGCCATATGTGTGTGTGTGTGTGTGTGTGGAAAATACTTCAGAATGTCTCAAAATAAGATGAGAAAGACGAAATGAATGACATAATATGTGGCGGATGGATGTACATAACATTTACATATGTGTAGCACACATGTATGTGCTACACATTAAATCATCACAGTGACAGATGGAGGGTTGCAGATTTTATGCACGAAAATTATGATGTGAAAAATGAAGTTGATGGATAACTCCATTCTCTTAACAGCGGCAAGAGAGGGTGAGATTTAAGGAACTTCACAAAGTCATCCTTTATATAGAGGAGTTTCCAATTGGGCTTCTAAGAACCTATTTTGGGAAAAAAGTCTTGTCCACCCAGACTGGGCACGTTATTTTGGGTCCTTAATGACTAAGGATCATTTCTGTATAAAAAATCCTCAGTGTGGGAGGAATTAAAGAACGATGATTATCATGGCGTTCTTTACAACAAAGAACTTGTCTCCTAAGGAAAAATCCTATATTAAGAAAAAATCCACGATTTTAAAGCCAAGAAAAACATTTAATCCAACATTAAAAAATTTAAAAAATCGGCAAGAAATCCTTTAAAATTCACAATTTCAAATAAAATTAACTATTTCCCAAAAATTATCTGTCTAGGTTCTCGTTTGTTTGGTCCTTGAAAAAATTTCCTTTATAAAAGCCACGCCTATAGGAAAATCCTAAATTAAAAAAATTAAATCCAAAATTAAAAAAAAAGTCAAATCCAAAACTAAAACTAAAAAAATTAAAATTTATGAAAAAAAAAAATTATGAAAAATCTTTAAGAATCGTCAAGAAATCCAATAAAACTCATATTTTCAAAAAAAAAAAAAATAATAATAATAATAAATAAAAGAATAATAATAATAATAATAATAATAATAATAATAATAATAATAATAATAATAATAATAATAATAATAATAATAATAATAATAATAATAATAATAATAATATTTTGTTGTTGCAAAATGGTCAGGCTTATCCCTTTATTGTTGTTTTTTATAAAAACAACGTTTGTTTATTAGTGGAGAACGATGGTAACCAGCCTGACCATTTTGCTACAACAAAATACCACGGTATCCCGAACAAACAAGCTACACTGTTCTAATAATAATAATAATAATAATAATAATAATAATAATAATAATAATAATAATAATAATAATAATAATAATAATAATAATAATAATAATAATAATAATAATAATAATAATAATAATAATAATAAAAATAATAATAATAATAATAGTACTAATAATAATAATAATAATAATAATAATAATAATAATAATAATAATAATAATAATAATAATAATAATAATAATAATAATAATAATAATAATAATAATAATAATAATAATAATAATAATAATAATAATAATATTAAGAATAAGAATAATAAGAATAATAATAATAATAATAATAATAATAATAATAATAATAATAATAATAATAATAATAATAATAATAATAATAATAATAATAATAATAATAATAATAATAATAATAATAATAATAATAATAATAATAATAATAATAATAATAATAATAATAATAATAATAATAATAATAATAATAATAATATAATAATAATAATAATAATAATAATAATAATAATAATAATAATAATAATAATATAATAATAATAATAATATAATAATAATAATAATAATAATAATATATAATAATAAAATAAATAATAATAAGAAACATAATTGGTGTTTAAGAAATATTCTTCAAAATACAATTGTCGGTAAAAGAAAAAATATTCTTTGAAAATTCTATGTTGACTACGGGTTCGGAATGTCTAATGGGTATGACATTTTTTGACAATCCACGTTATTTGGTCTTTAAAAAAAAAAAAAAAAAATATATATATATATATATATATATATATATATATATATATATATATATATATATATATATATATATATATATATATATATATATATTTAACAATCCCCGATTATTTGATATTTAATTTTTTAACAATAAAATTAACATTAAAAAAACACGTTTTTAACAATCCACCTTTATTACGTCCTTAATTAAAAAAAAATCCACGTAATTTTGGTCTTTAAAAAAATATTTTTAACAATCTACGTTTGTTTTCGGTCTTAGTTTTTTTAGCAATCCATTTTAATTTGGTCCTTAATTAAAAAAAAAAACGTTAATTTGGTCTTGAAAAAAAAATATTTTTTTAATCCACCTTTATTTGGTCCTTAATTTGGAAACCCACTTTAATTTGGTATTTAAAAAAAATATATATTTTTTAACAACCCACGATTATTTGGTCCTTAATTTTTTTTCCAAAATCCACGTTAATTTGTTATTTAAAAAAATATTTTTTTAAAAACCCTATTTTAGTTTTTCCTTGTTTTTTTTTTTTTTTTTTTTTTTTTTTTTTTTAAACACGTTACTTTTGTCTTTAAAATATTATTTTTTTTTAACAATCGACGTTTATTAGGTCCTAACTTTTTTAATCCACGTTTATTTGGTCGTTAAAAAATATCTTTTAAAAAATTATTTATTTAAAAATCCACGTTTATTTAGTCTTTAAAAATTATTTTTTTAAAATCCATGTTTATTTGGTCTTTTAAACAATTATTTATTTAAACATTCACGTTAATTTGGTCCTTATAAAATGTTTTTTTATAAAAACAACGTTTGTTTATTAGTGGAGAACGATGGTAATTTTTACCAGGGGGTAAGGCAGGGAATACCTAGGTTTCGGAAAGAGCCACCAATCCTCATCTGTTCCCTTGTTTTTTGTCTGGGATATTCTCCCCAGAAGTTATCTAAAAATAACTTCTATGACAAAAAACATTTTTTACCTGCCTTACCCCCTGGTAAACATTACCATCGTTCTCCACTAATAAACAAACGTTGTTTTTATAAAAAAACAACAATAAAGGGATAAGCCTGACCATTTTGCTACAACAAAATACCACGGTATCCCGAACAAACAAGCTACACTGTTCTAATAATAATAATAATAATAATAATAATAATAATAATAATAATAATAATAATAATAATAATAATAATAATAATAATAATAAAAATAATAATAATAATAATAGTAATAATAATAATAATAATAATAATAATAATAATAATAATAATAATAATAATAATAATAATAATAATATTAAGAATAAGAATAATAAGAATAATAATAATAATAATAATAATAATAATAATAATAATAATAATAATAATAATAATAATAATAATAATAATAATAATAATAATAATAATAATAATAATAATAATAATAATAATAGTACTAATAATAATAATAATAATAATAATAATAATAATAATAATAATAATAATAATAATAATAATAATAATAATAATAATAATAATAATAATAGTAATAATAATAATAATAAAAATAATAATAATAAGAAACATAATTGGTGTTTAAGAAAATATTCTTCAAAATACAATTGTCGGTAAAAGAAAAAATATTCTTTAAAAATTCTATGTTGACTACGGGTTCGGAATGTCTAATGGGTATGACATTTTTGACAATCCACGTTTATTTGGTCTTTAAAAAAAAAAAAAATATATATATATATATATATATATATATATATATATATATATATATATATATATATATATATATATATATATTTAACAATCCCCGATTATTTGATATTTAATTTATTTAACATTAAAAAAACACGTTTTTAACAATCCACCTTTATTACGTCCTTAATTAAAAAAAAATCCACGTAATTTTGGTCTTTAAAAAAATATTTTTAACAATCTACGTTTGTTTTCGGTCTTAGTTTTTTTAGCAATCCATTTTTATTTGGTCCTTAATTAAAAAAAAAACGTTAATTTGGTCTTGAAAAAAAAATATTTTTTAATCCACCTTTATTTGGTCCTTAATTTGGAAACCCACTTTAATTTGGTATTTAAAAAAAATATATATTTTTTAACAACCCACGATTATTTGGTCCTTAATTTTTTTTCCAAAATCCACGTTAATTTGTTATTTAAAAAAATATTTTTTTAAAAACCCTATTTTAGTTTTTCCTTGTTTTTTTTTTTTTTTTTTTTTTTTTTTTTTTTTTTTTTTTTTTTTTTTTTTTTTAAACACGTTACTTTTGTCTTTAAAATATTATTTTTTTTTAACAATCGACGTTTATTAGGTCCTAACTTTTTTAATCCACGTTTATTTGGTCGTTAAAAAATATCTTTTAAAAAATTATTTATTTAAAAATCCACGTTTATTTAGTCTTTAAAAATTATTTTTTTAAAATCCATGTTTATTTGGTCTTTTAAACAATTATTTATTTAAACATTCACGTTAATTTGGTCCTTATAAAATGTTTTTTTAAATCCACTTTATTTTTCCCTTAAAAATATATTTTTTTAAATCACTTTTATTTCGTCCTTATTCTATTTTTTTTTAAATCCGTCTTAATTTGACCATTAAAAATATATATTCTTTTAATCTGCATTAATTTGTTCTTTTAATCCATGTTAATTTGGTACGTAAAAATATTTTTTTTTTAAATATTTTTCTTAAAATCAGGTTGATTTTGTCCTTAATTTTTTTTAAGTCCAATGTAATTTGTTCTTTTTTAAAAATCCAAGTTAATTTGGTCTTTAAGAAGTATTTTTTTAAAAATCCAATTTGGTCGATTTTTTTATCCTAGAAAAAAATGTACCATAAAATATTATCAAATCAAATGTTTGTAGAGACTTTGAAAAAATATTCTCTAAAAAATCCACATTGGCTTGTTCGTTGAATTTTTTCTGTTCGGTCCCTGCAAAATTATTTTTTTTAAATCCGTATTTGTTTGATCCTGGGAAATATTCTTTAAAAATCACATTTATTTGTCTTTAGATAGCCTCTTAAGGCAGAACACCTTCTGTGAGCCTCCTCATGTGCATGACAAATTCCTCACGTGTCTTCCTGTGATTCGACCTATTTGCTCAATCTTGGCCATCTTGGCATGTGTTACGCATACATTAACCACTGATTTGTTTATGAATTTCGTTATGCGACCTATAAAGGTAAATTCATGTGTGTGCGTGTGTACCCATCTGTGTGTGAGTGAAGTAAAAATTTGTCTTCGTTCCGGAATCATTAATCATCAGGTGTAGCTTTTCTGCTGGGCGTGATCCAAGAACCAACCAAGGAAGATATGCTCATGCATAATAATCATAAATAAATCATATGAAAGTATCGGGAAAAAATTTGCCAAGATTTTTTTTGCAATAAATAAATATTGTTTTATTTGAGAATGAGAGAGAGAGAGAGGGAGAGAGAGAGCGTGGAAGCCAATAACCAACAAATGATTATTGCTAATTTAATGAGGTGTTAATTTAATCACCATGGTGGTGGGGGGATAGTCCATCTTCACGGGAGAATTCATATTGAAATCGAAAAATTGAATTTATGGCAATTTGGAAATTATTTCATTATTGGCAATTGGAATTATTAAAATTAGCATTTGATTGGTTCAATGTTCAAAATTGCATTTTTATTCAAATTCACAAAGAAAAAAAAAAAATAAATAAATAAATAAATAATTAAATAAAAAACCAATTTACTGAAAAATTATTTTAGCCTTGTCCCGCTATTACAACATGTTCAGAATTTACATGATTCCAAATTAAAACTATTAAAAAAAATTGAAGCGAACAATCTGTCCTCAAATACTTAAAAAATCCATTAAATTTTCCCTCCACATTTCTAGATAACATGTCTGACCTTAGATTTACCACAGATTAACCCTGTCGAGAAAAAAACTCTTAAAGTGTATAAAACTAATACCTCTTCTATACAAACACACACATGTTTATACACACTTCACATACGGCCCCCCTGGCCATAAATCATCGAATGCTTTGTAATAAATCATTGCCATTTTGTTGTTCGTTCGAGATTTACAACAATAACAACAAAGTGTAAAAACCACCAACAATAACAAGCAGAATGGGAAATATTATCAGAAAAATCACTAAACAAAAATAACAACCAAACAACACCAGCAGCAACAGCAACAAGCCCACAATATGCCATGCGTTAATCAAAGGAAAAACAAATCGAAATATTTTCCCAATCAAAACATGGGCCATGATGACACCAGTCATCGGGTTGGTGGTGCTGGTGTTGTTGCTGGTGCCACTGAGAAAGGGAAATATTGATTTATACTCCATGCCATGCTCACTCACAGATGTTAAGATTGAGAATTATGGAAAAGTGGGTAGTTGATAAAGAAAACAACAAATCGGATTATTTGGAGAGCAGGATAAAGGTTTTTGGATTTAATCCTATTTTGGAATAAAAATGTGTAGCCATGAAAGACTTCTAGGAGATTTTATGCATCCACTTCATTTGGATAATGTAGAGACTTTATAAAAGTCATCTGGAGAACGTAGATAAATTATTCATTTCATCTGGATAACGCAGATACATTATCCAAGATATCTCCATAACATAGATGCAAAAAATAACATCGTTTCTATAATGTAGATACATTATCCTTGACATCTGGGCAGCTTAGATACACAATCCAAATCACCTGGATAACGTAAATATATATTCAACATACTCAAGATAACATAGTAGCCTCATTTACGTCATCTGGATAACGTAGATACATCATTCATATCATCTGGATAACGTAGACACACTTTCCATTTCATCTAGATAACATAGATACATTATCGACTCCATCTGGAGAAGGTAGATACATTTTCCTCCTCATATGGATAGTGTACATACATTATCCACCTCATCTACATAACAAAGATACATTATCTACATCATCTGGATAATGTAGATACATTATCCACTTCAAGATACACTTGCCACTCCCTCTATATAACGTAAATACATTTTCCACTTCATCTACATAAAATAGATACGCTATCTAAATCATCTGGATAAAGAAGATACTTTATCCATTTCATCTGAACAACGTGGATACATTATCCACATCATCTGGATAACGTAGATACATTTTTCACTTTATCCGCATTATCTGGATAGCAAAGATGTATTATCCACTCATTTAGATAACATAGATACATTATCCACTTTATCTGGATAAGGAAGATACATTTTCCTCCTAGTATGGATAGCGTAGATACATTATCCGACACATCTGGATAGGTTAGACAACTTTACCACTCAATCTAGATAACATAGATACATTATCCGCTTCATCTGGATAACGTAGATACATTTCCACTTCATCTGCATAGCAGAAATACATTATCCGCATCATCTGGATAGCAAAGATACTTTTCCACTTCATCTAGATATCTTACACACATGTTCCACTTTATCTGAATAACGTAGATACATTATCCATTTTATCTGGACAACGTGGATACATTTTCTTCTTCATCTTTATAACGTAGATACATTATCCACATCATCCAGATAACGTAGATACATTGTCCTCTTCATCTGCCTAACGTAGATACATTATCCACATAACCTTGATAAAGAAGATACATTAGCCACTTCAACTGGATAATTTAGATGCATTATCCACTTCATGAGGATAATGTAGATACATTTTCACTTCATCTAGATGACAAAGATACATTATCCGCATCTTCTGGATAACGTAGATACATTTTCCTCTTAGTATGGATAGCGTAGATACAATATCCAATACATCTAGATAGTTTAGACAACTTTTCCACTTAATCTAGATAGCGTAGATACATTTCCACTTCATCTGCATAGTATAGATACATTACCCGCATCATCTGGATAACGTAGATACATTATCCATTTCATCTGGACATCGTGGATACATTTTCTTCTTCATCTGCATAATGTAGATACATTATCCACTTTATCTGCCTAACGTAGATACATTATCCACATCATTTGATAACATAGATACATTATCCACAGCAACTGGATAAAGTAGATAATTTATCCACTTCAACTGGATAATGTAGATGCATTATCCACGTCATGTGGATAACGTAGAAATATTTTTCACTTCATCTAGATAAAATAGATATATTATCCAATTTATCTGGATAAGGAAGATACATTTTCCTCCCAGTATGGATAGCGTAGATAAATTATCCAACACATCTGGATGAAGTAGATACATCATTCAAATCCGCTGGATAACTTAGAGATATTATTTACTTCATCTGGGTAATGTAGACACATTATCCACCTCATCTGCATAACGTAGATACATTTTCTTTTTCATCTGGACAACGTAGATACATTATCTACTTCATCTGCATGACGTAGATACATTATCCTCATCTTCTAGATAAAATAAATATATTTTTCACTTCATCTACATGACACAGATACATTTTCCACTTCATGTAGATATCGTAGATACATCATCTATTTTCTACTTCATCTGGATAACGTAGATACATTATCCACTTCATCTAGATAACGTAGATACAAGTTTCACTTCGTCTGCATAGCGTAGATACATTTTCCTCCTCGTATGGATATCGTAGATACATTATCCTCGTCATCTAAATATCATAGATACATTTTCCTCTTCATCTAGATATCATAGATACATTTTCCACTTCATCCAGATAACATAGATATATTATCCACTTCATTATATAGCACAGATACATTTTCCACTTCATGTAGATAACGTAGATACATTATCTATTCATCTACTTTATCTGGATAATGTAGATACATATCCCACTTCATCTGAATAGCGTAAATACATTATCCAACACATCTGGATAGCTTAGATAACTTTTCCACTTAATCTAGATAACATAGATACATATCCACTTTATCTGGAGAACGTAGATACATTTTCCCACTTCATCTGCATATCATGGATACATTATCCACTTCATCTGCATAACGTAGATACATTTTCTTTTTCATCTGGACAACGTAGATACATTATCTACTTCATCTGCATGACGTAGATACATTATCCTCATCCTCTAGATAATATAGATACATTTTTCACTTCATCTACCTGACATAGATACATTTTCCACTTCATGTAGATATCGTAGATACATCATCTATTTTCTACTTCATCTGGATAACGTAGATACATTATCCACTTCATCTAGATAACGTAGATACAAGTTTCACTTAGTCTGCATAGCGTAGATACATTTTCCCCCTCGTATGGAAAGCGTAGATACATTATCAACTTCATCTGGATAACGTAGATACATTATCCTCGTCATCTAGACATCATAGATACTTTTTCCTCTTCATCTAGATATCATAGATACATTTTCCACTTCATCCAGATAACACAGATACATTTTCCACTTCATGTACATTACGTAGATAGATTATCTATTCATCTACTTTGTCTGGATAATGTAGATACATTATCTACTTCAAGTGGATAATGAAGATACATTTCCCACTTCATCTGGGTAACGTAGATACATTTTGCGATTCATCTAGATAACATAGATACATCTTGATGATGTAGATACATTATTTACACCATTTATATAACTTAGATACGTTTTCCGCCTCATATCGAAGACCAAGATACAATATCCATTTCATCTGAATAGGGTAGATACATTAGTCACATCATCTAGATACCATAGATACATTCAACATTTTCCAATAACTGTCCTTCATGCTGTCTTTTATTATCCGCTAACAAGATATTTAGAACATGATCATAAAATTAAAACGAAATATGAAACCTCGTTACGCTCAAAAACAAAAAAAATCTCATAAATGCCAAAAAATTTCCAATGTAAACAAATCAATTTTCTCGTGGGCTACGATGTGTACCCCTCAAATCTGCTCATAAATATTTCAAATTGCGTTGAATTGTGCCTGTGGCAGCTAAATTTAATGTTCCGCCTTGTCTGCCCAAACAATTTTTGTTTGGCTTTGTGCCGTGGAATTATTGGCAAATTAATAAATCAGAGATTCCGTAAATAGGAGGAAATTCCCAGCACACCACAATAACAACAACAAAAGCAATAGCAACGGGGAAACATATTTTCCAATTAAGAGTTCTTGTTTCCCGGTTGTGTAGGAAGTTATACAGTGTGGGAGTAAATGGGTGGTGTGTGGGGAGGGGCGTTTTGGTCTAATATTTGGAACCTGAAAAGGTCGGCATAGTTTTAGGCTTCGTTCTCCAATTCAACGCAAAGTATTTTCACTCTCCCCCTCTTAATAGAAAATAATTTTATGTTTCTGAAAAAACACACAAAAAATGTTAAAACTGTGAGAAAAAGTTTGGCTCTTTCTATTTTGGCCCCAATTTTGTAAACAAAACAAAAACCCAACAAAATATTGGCCAAATCATAAAAAATCAAATCAACGAATTTTTGCTTTTTTTTTCTCCCTCTCCCTCTCTCTCTCTCTCCCTCTCTCGCTCTCTCTCACACCCTGCTACCTTGGCAGTCTCACAACAACCAAGTATTTCAATAAAATGTAATTAAACAAAAAAAAAAAAAAAGCAAAAAACGAACAAAACTTAAATTCCGAAATGGAAAACCCAAAATAAACAGACCCGAAAGCATTTCCGCGTAGGCGGGGGATTTAGTTTTAAAACAAACTTTTATTAACCGTTTTCAAATATAAATTGAAATGAATGATGTTTACCTTTATTGGGTTATTTATTATCCTTTTTGGCATTCTTGGTGTTATTTTGAGAAGGGTGTAAGGAGCATAGACTACATACAGAAGGGTTTATGTGCAGAGAGAACATTTTGGCGTTTCTTTCTATGCCTATGAAAGCCAAATAATTTTTATACCCAACACCACAAGGTGGTCAGGGTATTATGACTTTGTGCATTTGTTTGTAACAGGCAAAAGGAAACGAGATAGACCCATAGTTCCTTTTGATGATCTGCATAGAATCACATTCTGAGTCGATTTATGAATATCCGTCCGTCCGTCCGTCTGTCCATGTATGTTTGTAAACAAAGTACAGTTCGCAATTACTGTCCTATCCAGATGAAATTTTGTACAAATCATTTGTTTGGCCCAAGGACGAACCCTATTGAAATTGGAGATAATCGGTCAAAATTTAGATATAGCTCCCATATATATCTTCGTCCGATTTGCCTTTTATTGTGCACGAAACGTGTAATATCAGTCCGAATAGTATGGAATTTTGCACATACACCCAAATTAGGCCTGAAAATATATATGCCAAATTTGATCGAAATCGGTTCAGATATAGCTATATCTCCCATATATATTGTTCATCCGATTTGTTATTTTTGTCCTTCGCAGCCGTAATATGCACTCTGTAACAACAATATTTTGGGAAATATATCAAATACAGCCCAGAAATACATGTGCAAAATTTTATCGGGATTAGGATCAGATTTGGATAAAGCTCCCATATATAACTTCGTCCGATTTACCTTTGATTGTGCGCCAAACGTCTAATATTTGTCCAAATGGGATGGAATTTGGCACTTAGGACCGAATTTATTCTAGAAGCTAGTATGTCAAATTTGGTAAAGATCGGTTTAGATATAGCTGTAGCACCCATATATATTGTTTATCCGATTTGTTATATTTGTTACCCGCAGCCGTAATATGCACTCTGTAACAACAATATTTGGGGAAATATATCAAATACAGCCCAGAAATACATGTGCAAAATTTTATCGGGATCGGGATCAGATTTGGATATATCTCCCATATATAACTTCGTCCGATTTACCTTTGATTGTGCACCAAACGTCTAATATTTGTCTAAATGGGATGGAATTTGGCACATGCGACCGAATTGAGTCTAGTAGCTAGTATGTCAAATTTGGTGAAGATCGGTTCAGATATAGCTATAGCTCCCATATATACTGTTCATCCGATTTGTTATTTTTGTCCTTCGCAGCCGTAATATGTACTCTGTAACAATAATATTTGGGGAAATATATCAAATACAGCCCAGAAATACATGTGCAAAATTTTATCGGGATCGGGATCAGATTTGGATATATCTCCCATATATAACTTCGTTCGATTTACCTTTGATTGTGCACCAAACGTCTAATATTTGTCCAAATGGGATGGAATTTGGCACATGCGACCGAATTTAGTCTAGAAGCTAGTATGTCAAATTTGGTGAAGATCGGTTCAGACATAGCTATAGCTCCCATATATATTGTTCATCCGATTTGTTATATTTGTTACCCACAGCCGTAATATGCACTCCGTAACAAAGATATTCAGGGAAATATATCAAATACAGCTCAGAAATACATGTGCAAAATTTTATCGGGATCGGGATCAGATTTGGATATATCTCCCATATATAACTTCGTCCGATTTACCTTTGATTGTGCACCAAACGTCTAATATTTGTCCAAATGGGATGGAATTTGGCACATGCGACCGAATTGAGTCTAGTAGCTAGTATGTCAAATTTGGTGAAGATCGGTTCAGATATAGCTATAGCTCCCATATATACTGTTCATCCGATTTGTTATTTTTGTCCTTCGCAGCCGTAATATGCACTCTGTAACAATAATATTTGGGGAAATATATCAAATACAGCCCAGAAATACATGTGCAAAATTTTATCGGGATCGGGATCAGATTTGGATATAGCTCCCATATATAACTTCGTCCGATTTACGTTATATTGTGCACCAAACGTCTAATATTTGTCCAAATGGGATGCAATTTGGCACTTAGGAACGAATTTAGTCTAGAAGCTATTATGTCAAATTTGCTGAAGATCGGTTCAGATATAGCTATAGCTCCCATATATACTGTTCATCCGATTTGTCATATTTGTTACCCACAGCCGTAATATGCACTCCGTAACAACGATATTCAGGGATATATATCAAATACAGCTCAGAAATATCTTTGCAAAATTTTATGGAGATCGGTTCTGATTTGGATATAGCTCCCATATATATCTTTATCCGATTTCAAATTAATTGTGCACCAAATTGGCAATACAAGTCCGAATATAAAAGATACAAATAATTATAATCATAGCTTGTATGATTGAATTCTCCCATAAAAATTTTTAATTTTTATGCGGAGCTTCACGAAATTAGCAAAGTGGTGTAGGGTATCATAAAGTCGGCCCCGCCCGACTTTAAGACTTTCTTTAATGTGTTTTTTTTTTTTTTTTTTTTTTTAAAATTGCCAAATTCGTTCCAAATGGTGGAGGGTATTTAAAGTTCGGCCCGGTCGAACTTAAAGCTTTTTACTTGTTTTGTTATAGGTGTTTTTTTACCTCGCGGATAAAAAATATTTACGATAAGAATAATTTTATATTTTTTATACAAAAATAAATTTTTAAAGAATTTTATTAATGAGTTTTGCCTTATTAAGGCGAAGATCATATGTTTTATGATTTAAGTGTTTGTTTTCTCTTTCGAGACGAGCTTAATGATCTGAAATTTGCAGTGAAAAGGAAAGCCAGATAGACACTATCACACACTCACCACTATGCGACGCACTAAAACAAGTGTATGCATTGGAAGCAATGTAGTTGTTGTGGACAAAAAATCCATCACTACAAAAACAAAACGTTGCTGTGAAAAAGATCTGCCAATAGAACTTGAGTCGAACCTGGAGAGTTTCTAGTGTATAATTCGCATATGCTAATTTGCAATAAGTTCGAAATATATACTACTTTCCAGAGAACGGCCCTTGTAAGCCATCATCCACATCAAATATGCCTGATGAGCCGCTTAACCAACGGCGAAACGCGTCGCATAGTGGTGAGTGTGTGATAGTGTCTATCTGGCTTTCCTTTTCACTGCAAATTTCAGATCATTAAGCTCGTCTCGAAAGAGAAAACAAACACTTGAATTTTATTAATTATATATGTATATTAGGAATTTGTTGCATCCACCCACCCTGTGGCGTGTGTGTGAAATTCGCCTTGCCACAAAATGTTTTCCAGTGTCTGGCTGATGAAATTAATTATATTTAAATCAATATTAGCTAAAGTTTATTTTAATACCTTTGGAGAAACCAAATATTTCATATTTGCACAAAGCAGAATAAAAACAACAAATTCGACCTAACTTTAATGAAATACAGTGGGACCTCTCTAAGCAAAAACATTTTAAAAAATTATTTTAAATTGGTTATCTGGCCCGAGAGATGCGAAAACGCCCTTTTTGACATTTTGAATTCTATTATAATTGCCAATTTTATCCAGGTCCCACTGTAATCCACTTGACGTCAATTTGATTTAATTCCGCTAATAATCAATTGTTGTGATTTCTATTGTTGTTATTGTTTTTATTGTCGATGGTTTTGCTTTTTAATTTGTTTATAATTTTCATTATGCATTTCATGCTTGATGTCCATCGGAACGCCTGAATGATTTTGAGTTATTTGCAGAGGAGATTTTGAAAAAGCGTATTTTTTGGAAAACAAAAAATAAATTTGGCACTTGAAATTTTCTGCGTTTTTCAAATGCCAATTAAAAGTGAAATGCTTGGCTGAATGCGGCCGAAAAATTCGATTGGTTTGTTAGTTTCGTTAGACAGCGTCAGAGTCTGAGTTGGACAACAACTACAGACAGTTGGACATTTGGGTTGTAAACAAACCAAAGGGAGGGCATCTCAAGAGAGTTGGGAGATATGAAATTTGGGAGAGGGGGAAAATGTTTAAAATAAATAATTTTTTGATTATTTTCGACTATTTTAATTACCTTGAAAATAATTTGACTTCATCCAGTTAGAGGTCAGATCATATCTCAATCTTGAACTGGATGAAAATAAAAAAAAAAAAAAATTTTTTTTTCAATTCAATTTAAAATTGCTCTAATTTTCGAATTTAAAAATTTAATCAAAAATGTTGAGTTTAATCAAAGCCCTTTTAAGCAATCTCACATCATTCTCTACCAAAACACAATTATCCTCGGGCAATCTGAATTTTTTCTTGTTTCCCCTACACAACACCCCCTCCACCCCCAAATTCACCACATTTCTTACCATAAATTCCAACACCCTTAGCAATTAAATGATGTGTTGAAAATTCCCTAGCAATGTTGCCAAGAGTTAATTAATAATCAACTTTTGTTTAGATTTGTAATTTTTGCTTCTTCCCAGCAAAAGGGAAAGGAGAGGGAGGAGGGTGAATTCAGGCACATGTTGTATTCCCTCTTGAACAACCCACAAAGGAGTCCTTGAAACAGGGAAAAACATCATTTAAGTAAATATTTTCCTTTTTTTAAATAATCAACAATAAATTCCATTACAAGTGTAAGAGGGAGGCAGCCCCGAAAGAAATCTGAAAAAGTTTCCGTAACGAAATTTTGTAATTTTAAGGTTAAACACAAGGACACCGATGCAGAACGAAGCCTTTGAGGTTCGAGGAAGAAAGTTAATTAGAATTCTCTTTGCAAGGAAATAAATTTGAGGTTTATTTTGTTATGATTTTGATTTAATTAATGGAATTTGTAGGGATTCGAGTTGGTGTTTTTTTTTTTTTTTTTTTTTTTTTTTTTTGATTAGGTGCGGTACAATAAAAGTGTATGTTTTTTTATAAATGAAAAAAAAATTGAATTTAAAAAACAACACTTGAACAACACATTATTGAATTTGTAATAAAAATTAAATTAAAAATATTTTTTTTTAAATAAATTTTTCATTTTTTTTTTTAATTTTTATTGTTTTATTCTTAAGTGTGAATATCTAATAAAATAATATTTAAAAACTTGAAACTAGGAAAGTAAGTTTGTTATATGAAGGTACTTTTGAATATGGAAATGGGTACTGGAAGCATACGAAAAGTACTAAATAGTACAAAATTTGGTACAATTTGGTATTGGGTAAATAGATAGTGCTCTGAAATCTGAAATTTGATTTTAGGGTTGTTCTTCGTGTGTAGCCTGGGCATATAGAGATAGTTTTGAAAATGTGTACTAGATTTGTATGAAAAGTACTAAATGGTACTATATTTGGTATTGAGTGAAGGGATAGAGATAAAGTTCTGAATGTATATATTAAGTTCACTGATAGGTTCTCTGTTTGAAATTTTGCAGTGGTTTGGAAATGCGTCCTATATGTGTACTGGGTAAAGGTATTGAGCTGAAATCCTCAAATTTGTTATTATAATGTGCCTGAGGTCGGGAAAAGTAGTTGGTTATGAAAATGCGTACTATAATTGTACTAAATGGTACAATATTTGGTATTGGGTGAATAAGTAATAAGTAAAAAATTAAAAAAAAAATAATTAAAAAAAATATATTAAAAAAATTCTCGGATGATTTATAAAAAAGTATTTTGGCAATATTCCGAATGCGATGAAATACCATCGATACCAACAAATAAATATTTTTCTCAAACCCATCGTTTGATGATAGTTAAATATTTTTTTTTTTCAAATCCAAAATGAATGATCCTTTGAGAAATCTTTTTTAATATCCCAATCTGATGGTCCTTTCAAAAATATTTTTTTTTTAAAATATCCAGGTCTGATGAATTTTTGAATTTTTTTTTTTTTTTTTTTGAATATTCATGTCTGATGATCCTTTGAAAAATATATATTTTTTTAAATATACATATCTGTTGATCCAGTGAAAAATATTTTTTTGAATGTCCAGGTCTGATGAATCATTGAAAAATATTTTTTTTTAACATCCATGTCTAATGATCCTTTGAAAAATATAAATTTTTTAAATATCCAGGTCTGATGATCCATTAAAAAATATTTCTTTAAGTATTCTTTGAAAATTATTTTTTTTAATTATTTACGTCTAATGATTCTTGGAAAAATATTATTTTTTAAACCCACATCTGATAATCCTTTAAAAATATTTTTTTTAATATCCACATCTGATGATCCTTTTGAAAAATATTTTTTTATTTAAATATCCATATCTGATGATCTTTTGAAAAATATGTCTTCAAATATCTACGTCTGATGATCCTTTGAAAATATTTTTTTTTTAAATTTTATATATATACATATATATATATATTTAAATTTAAAAAAAAAAATATTTTCAAATGATCATCAGACGTGGATATTTGAAGACATATTTTTCAAAAGATCTTCAGATATGGATATTTAAATAAAAATATTTTTTATTTAAATATCCATATCTGAAGATCTTTTGAAAAATATGTCTTCGAATATCCACGTCTGATGATCCTTTGAAAAATAGTATTTTTTAATATCCACGTCTGATGATCCTTCAAAAAATATTCCTTTAAGTATTCTTTGAAAAAATTATTTTTTTATTTATCCACGTCTGATGATCCTTTGAAAAATATTATTTTTTAAACCCACATCTGATGATGCTTTGAAAATATTTTTTTTTTAAATATCCAGGTTTGATAAACCTTTAAAAAATTGTTTTTAGATATCTACGTCTGATGATCCTATATATATATTTTTTAATATGCAGGTGATGATTTTTTTTGAAAAATATTTTTTTTATTATCCAGGTCAGGTGATCCTTTGAAAAATATTTTTTAAATATTCTCATCTGATGATCTTTGAAAAATATTTTTTTAAATATGCAGGTCTCATGATCCTTTTGAAACATGTTTTTCTTAATATCCAGGTTTGATGATCCGTTAAAAAATTTTTTTTTTAAATATCTACGTCTGATGATCCTATGAAAAATATTTTTTTAATATCCATATCTGATGATCCTTTGAAAAATATTTCTTTGAATATCCACGTTTTATGATCCTTTAAAAAATATTTCTTTAAATATTCACGTCTGATGATCCTTTTGAAAAATATTTTTTTTAATATCCACATCAGATGATCCTTCGAAATAATTTTTTTTTTGAATATCCAGGTCTAATGATCCTCTGATAAATATTTTTTAAATATCCACGTCTGATGATCCTATTTTTTTTTAATTTCCATGTCTGATGATTCTTTACAAAGTATATATTTTTTATATATCCTCGTCTGATGATCCTTTGAATTTTTTTTTTAAATATGCATTTTTCATTATCCTTTTGAAAAATGTTTTTTTTAATATACAGGTTTGATAATCCGTTAAAAAATATACTCTTTTTAAATATCCATAACTGATGATCCTTTTGAAAAATATTTTTTTAAATATTCAGTTCTGATGACCCTTTGAAAAATATTTCTTTAAGTATTCTTTGAAAAATATATTTTAATTATCCACGTCTAACGATACTTTGAAAAATATTTTATTTTAAGCCCACATCTGATGATCCTTCGAAAAATATTTTTTTTAAATATCCAGGTCTGATAATCCTTTGAAAAAAAATATATTTTTTAATGAAGATATTTTTTTTTTTGATGATCCTTTGAAAAATATTTTTATAAATATCCACGTCTGATGATCCTTTAAAAAAATATATATTTTTTAAATCCACGTCGGAGGATCTTTCCCAAAATTTTTTTAAGAATCCAAATCTGAAATTTTATCCCAAAAATATTTTTTAGGAAGTCCACGTCCATATTTTATAATAATTATTAAAAGCTTACATGTGTTTTGTTTAAAGATAGTGGTTAAAATTTTGTTTTTAAGTTCTAAATTCTAAGGGTTCTTAAAAATACATATTTCAAAAATTTTTTCCTCTAAAAAATATCCTTAAAATTATCCTTATTGCCATTTATAAAATTAAATACTAATTCCTTTTGTCTTTGTCCATTTCGTCCTTACAGATCTCTACCACACCACATGCCATAGAAAAGTGTCCCCATTGAAGGAAACCACTACTAAATCTCCCACAATTAACAATAACCAGCAATGAAAAGACAAGGAACACAACAACAGCAAAATTCAAATTAGACAGGAATCCAGGCGGTAAAAACAATTAACATCAACAACAAGAATAACAGCAACAACAATAAACTTAATAACAATAATAATAATAACAATAACAATCATAACGACAGAACACCGTCAGACCGGCTGGGGGTTTTCTGAGCTACAAAATCTCAGTTCAGGATTAAGAAAAGAAATCAGTTTGAGTGCACAACAACAAGGAAAACAACTACAACACTCTGAAAAATAATAAGACTTAGGGCAACAGGATAATAAAAAAAAAAAAAAACAGAGGGCCAAGAGGACAACAGCTACCAGCTGAACAACAATAACCTTAATAACAACAATAAAGATTACACCAACAACGGCAGAAAAGGAGAATAAAAATAAGACCTTAAGCTTGGCCTGAGGTGGCCATAGAGAAAGGGCACAGAAATCAACAATGCTGGCAAGACTTTCTGTGTAGCCAAAAGGATTTCAAAGGAGAAAACGGAAAATAACAACAAAAGGAGGTCACTGACCCTAAAAAAAGAGGGGAAATATTGCAGCTGGGTTTTTTTAAATAAAATATTTGGAAATAGCTTGAATATTCCGAAAATGATAACATAATGCCGGTGGTAAGGATCACAAGGATTTGAAAAGGAAAACTTAAGGACATCATATTTTCCAAAATTTACAAAACAAAGAGTGATTAACAAATTGTAGTCCCTTCTCTTCGAAGCCCATCCCACCCTTGTACGCATCATGCCAAATATCTCAGTGACCACCCCCGCCTCCCTGATGGCCGCCGCCACCTGGTCAGCCATGGTGGCCCAAAAACCCAATGTCTCCGATATGGCATATCACAGCTATAACCACACAACGTTGATGCACCACGAACCGGGTCATCACCATCCGGTGCTAGATCTAATGCCGGCGAGCCATACCACCACCTCCGAACCAGCCATCCAGGCACCCCGAGAACGTGATGACCTCATAGAAAATAATTTCGTGCAGATATTCTTCTGCATCCTCTACACAACCGTCTTCATTTTGGGGGTCTTTGGCAATGTCCTGGTCTGCTATGTGGTGCTGCGAAATCGAGCCATGCAAACGGTCACGAATATCTTCATCACGAATTTGGCTTTGTCCGATATTTTGTTGTGCATCCTGGCTGTGCCTTTTACACCGCTCTACACCTTCATGGGCAGGTGGGCCTTTGGCCGAACGCTATGCCACCTGGTCTCCTTCGCCCAGGGTTGCAGCATCTATATCTCCACACTCACCCTGACCTCCATTGCCATTGACCGGTATTTTGTCATCATCTATCCGTTTCATCCGCGCATGAAAATGTCCACCTGCATAGCCATTGTGATAAGTATCTGGGTCATATCGCTGCTGGCCACCCTACCCTATGGCATGTACGTGAAGGTGGTCAATGACTATGGCAATATGACGGAGGAGGGAATGGGCCTAAATGCCACCCAATTTAATTTCAATGCCTCCTCTTCTTCGGCGGCGGCGGCGGCATCTGTGCCCCTAAATGCCTCCTATGCCCCACAGCGGAACTATGATGCCTACATGCAAATTGTCTCCTCCAGCTCAACAATATCCGAGGCAGAGGTGGCCAGCAGTTCCATCAGCTACTGCGAGGAAGACTGGCCCACGGAGCGATATCGCAAGGTCTTCGGCTCGGTCACCACAATTCTGCAATTCGTATTGCCTTTCATCATCATTTCCATCTGCTATATCTGGATATCCTTTAAGCTGAATGCCCGGGCCAAGGCCAAGCCCGGCTCCAAGTCATCGCGCAAAGAGGAGGCCGATCGGGATCGCAAGAAACGCACCAATCGCATGCTTATAGCCATGGTGGGGGTGTTTGGCCTCTCCTGGCTGCCGCTAAATGTGGTCAACATTTTTGACGACTTCTATGAGAAATCGAATGAATGGCGTTTCTATACCCTGTTCTTCTTTGTGGCCCATTCCATTGCCATGTCCTCCACGTGTTACAACCCCTTCCTCTATGCCTGGCTAAATGAGAATTTCCGCAAGGAATTCAAACATGTACTGCCCTGTTTCAATCCCTCCAACAACAACATCATCAACATCACCCGAGGCTACAATCGTTCCGATCGCAACACCTGCGGCCCCCGGCTGCATCATGGTAATGGAGGTGCCGCCACCCGAGGTAGTAGTCTGGAAAACGATGAACACGACGATGGTAATGCCATAACCCAGGACACCACCCTAACCACCAAGGATAAGTTGTTAATCATACCGCGAGAACCCACCTATGGCAATGGCCACAATGCCCTCTCCCCGTGCCTGGATCGTGGTGTCAATGTGGCACTGGTCCAGTGCAGCAAACAGGTGGAAATCCTGCTGAATGATAATGACATACGGAATCATCGTTACGATGACTTCGACAACGAGTCGTGTGAGGAACAAACGATTGAGATGCGTTTCAACGAAACACCCTTCATCAGTTCGGACAACAATACCCAGATCAGTATTATGGAGACAAGTACCAGCTGTGAGGCTGAGCGCAGTGGCGGTGGCAGCAGTGAGCGCATGCAGCGAAGTAACTGAGGAAGGGTGAGTTAAAGAAAATACCTTTGAAAATGGCACTGAATAAAAATTCTTCAGCCGAAGAGTTTTTCCTATAGAAAATTTGTTCTCAGGCCCCTGAGAACAGTTTTTTCTATACAAAAAAATTTCTCAGGTACCAGAAAAAAATTTCTCAGGTTTTTCGATAGAAAAAAATTAGGCCCCTGAGAACAGTTTTTCAATAAAAAAAAAATTCTCAGTTCTCTGAGAACAGTTTTTTCCGTAGAAAAAAATTTTCAAGTCGCTGAGAACCGTTTTTTAATTAAAAACAATTCTCTGGTTTCTGAGAACATTTTTTTCTATAGAAATTGCAGGACCTTGAGAAAAATTGTTCCGATAGAAAAAAATCTCAGGTATCTGAGAAAAGTTTTTTTCGATAGAAAAAATTTCTCAGATCCCTGTAAGGAGTTTTTTTCGAAAGAAAATTGTTTTCTTAGGTCCCTGAGAAGAGTTTTTTTCTATAGAAATTTTTTTTCGGGTAGCTGAGAAGAGTTTTCTCAAGTCCCTCAGAATAGTTCTTTGTAACGCAAAAAATTTCCTCCGGACCATGAGAAGAGTTCTTCCTATAGAAAAAAATGTATCATGTCCCTGAGGTAGGTTTTCTTTTTTTTTTCAATATAAAAAATTCCTAAGGTCCCTAAGAAGAGATTTTTCTAAAGAAAATTTTCTCTCAGGTACCTGAGAACAGATTTTTTCTGTAGAAAAAATTTTCTCAATTCCTACAGAACAGATTTTTCTATAGAAAAAATATCCTCAGGTCCCTGATGTGGGTTTTTTTCTATAGAAAATTTTTTCTCAGGTCCCTGAGAAGAGTTTTTTTCTATAGAAAATTTTTTCTCAGGTCCCTGAGAAGAGTTTTTTTCTATAGAAAATTTTTTCTCAGGTCCCTGAGAAGAGTTTTTTTCTATAGAAAATTTTTTCTCAGGTCCCTGAGAAGAGTTTTTTCTATAGAAAGTTTTTTCTCAGGTCCCTGAGAAGAGTTTTTTCTATAGAAAGTTTTTTCTCAGGTCCCTGAGAAGAGTTTTTTCTATAGAAAAATTTTTCTCAGGTCCCTGAGAAGAGTTTTTTCTATAGAAAATTTTTTCTCAGGTCCCTGAGAAGAGTTTTTTCTATAGAAAAAATTTCCTCAGGTCCCTGAGGTGTGTTTTTTCTATAGAAAATTTTTTCTCAGATCCCTGAGAAGAGTTTTTTCTATAGAAATTTTTTTCTCAGGTCCCTGAGAAGAGTTCTTTCTTTAGAAAATTTTTTCTCAGGTCCCTGAGAAGAGTTTTTTCTATAGAAAATTTTTTCTCAGGTCCCTGAGAAGAGTTCTTTCTTTAGAAAATTTTTTCTCAGGTCCCTGAGAAGATTTTTTTCTATAGAAAATTATTTCTCAGGTCCCTGAGAAGATTTTTTTCTATAGACAATTTTTTCTGAGTTCACTGAGAAGAGTTTTTTCTATAGAAAATTTTTTCTCAGGTCCCTGAGTTGAGTTTTTTCTTTAGCAAAAAATTTCCTCAGGTCCCTGAGGTGGGTTTTTTTTATAAAAAAATTTTTGCAGTTCCTAAATTGGGGTTTTTCTGTAGATGTATGTAGATTATGTATTCCTCATGTATTTTCCGAACTTTTCCTTAACATTTTTTTTTCGGAAAACTTTGCCCTTTCATTTGTCAAAGGTCATTGTGGATTTTTCTGTTCAAAACTATTTGCTGTAAATTAGAAAAATAACAATACCATAACAAAAAAGTTTTTGTTAAAAGTAAAACAAAAGCTTGAAAAATCTGCGAAAATGACCTTCTTTTGCAATTTGAAAATATCTCCTGAAATAAAACCCAAGAGATGGGGAGGATGGATTGAATCAATCCTCCCACAAGTCCTTAGAGATTTGCTGGCAACCACCGCAACTGCAGTCCCCAAACAACTAATGTTGAATTTTTCAGTTCATTGTTGATGCTGTAAAACCCAGCTCACGTTGCATGGGAAAAAGTTTCCACCTCTCCCTCTTTTCTATCGTCTCTCTTGTTGGGTAATATCAAACCATGGTAGGTACTTTGCAGTTGCTTAAAAATGCAGCTGCATTTGATGGCGTTTTATGCAAACGTGATCGAAATTTAAGCGAACTTTAAGCACTCTCAAATTACTAATGCTGCTCTTGTAGCGGCCTCTGCCACCGCTGCTGCCGCTTTGTTGCAACAAGTTTTAAGGACCTGCTAGGAGCATGCCAAAAATGCCACAATGTGGCAAGTAGATTGCATAAATGTGTTGTGTATCGGTGGTGGGTGGCAAGGCTAGGAGGGTTATATCCTTCCCCTCTCCTCCCCTTTCCAACCCTCTCTCTCCCTCTCACTCTCTCGTTCTCTGTGAAGATAGTAGATCCGAAATTGTATACATTTTTCGTTACAGCTGCAAATGAAATATGAAGCAATAATAAATCACATTTTTCTGTTAGGAGGGGGGGGGGGGGTGGTGGGGTGGGAAGAGGAGATCCTTGTTGTAGCAAATGTAAAATTCCACAGTAGTTATGGCTTTTCAGATAAATATTTGTTTACTTTTTTTTGTATATCCTTTTTTCTCATCTCTCTCCCCGTATATCATAGCCAGTATCTTGTATATATGTATTGGTGTAGCCCATACAAAAATCAGTGATGAACTTTTATTATCTGAAATAGTCTTCCAACCACCATCTATGTGTGTGTAGGACTCATATGTCCTAGTTTATGATGGAAGATCCATGCCTGGCCACAATATTCCAATTTATGAAAACCTTTTCAAAGCTTTCATAATGGCAACTTGTTTTTTTTATGGGTTACGAGAAATAACTTCATTTCGATGTGGCCACAGAAATCTCATCCGAACCACTCATGACAAATGTGTAAGTGTGTGTGTGAGTGAGTGTTGAAATAGTACCGGATGTTAAGTGATTTTGTTACGGCAACAACAAAACGCAATATCAACATCGGAAGCAACAAATTCTCCTGCTTCTTCTTTTTCGTTTCAGCACAAGTGATTGATAACAGCAGTCGGAAGCGAGTAACACATAAAAATGATTGCATTTTAGCTCGCAACAAAATATGGCTTGGAGAGAGGGAGTGAGCGAGCTTCCTACCTCCTGCCACCATTCCTTTGCTATGCTGGCTGGTTGGTTAAGTATTTTCCGTTCATTCGTGCATTCAGTTCGCACTTACCGGAATGAAATACTGTGGTTTCGGGCACCAAACACTCAACTTAAGGGGGAGGTATAGCAGAAAACAAAAAACGACAAAAATTCCCTTAGTTTTTATTTTCATTTTAATTGAAAAACTTTTAGGAACTCTTTCCTAGACACACGAAACTTAAACGACCCAAAAAGGTATTGGATGGGGGGGTTAAAATGGCACAAAGAAATATGTGTGTTCATTAAGTTCTTTCCGGTGGGGAAACGGAATAAAATGAAATATGGCTGGCAAATAAATGCAATATAAAATCTAAGAAAATAAGTTCGGAAAATATTTCTAAGAGAAGATTTTATGAGAAACCTTTTCTACGGAAAAACTCACCTCAGAGTGCTGGGGACATTTTTTCTATAGAAAAGAACTCGCCTTTCGGGACCTTAGAACTCTTTTTTATAGAAAAACTGTCCTCAGGGACCTGAGGATTTTTTTCTATAGAAAAAACTGTTCTCAGGGACCTGAGGACATATAGAAAAAACTGTTATCAGGGAACTGAGAAAAATTTTTCTATAGAAAAAACCCTTCTCAGTGAACTGAGAAAATTTTTTCTCAGTAAACTGAGAAAATTTTTTCTATAGAAAAAACTCTTCTCAGTGAGCTGTGAAAAATTTTTCTATAGAAAAAACTGTTCTCAAGGACCTGAGACAAATTTTTCTATAGAAAAAACTCTTCTCAGTGAACTAAGAACATTTTTTCTATAGAAAAAACTCTTCTCAGGAACCTGAGAAAATATTTTCTATAGAAAAAACTCTTCTCAGGAACCTGAGAAAATTTTTTCTATAGAAAAAACGATTCTCAGGGACCTAAGAAATTTTTTTCTATAGAAAAAACTATTTTCAGGGACCTGAGAATTTTTTTTCTATAGAAACAGCTATTCTCAGGGACCTGAGAAATTTTTTTCTCTAGCAAAAAACTGTTCTCAGCGACATGAGAAAATTTTTTTACAGAAAAAACTCTTCTCAGAGACCTGAGAAAAAATTTCCTATAGAAAAAACTTTTCTCAGGGACCTAAGGAAACCTTTTCTAAGGAAACAACTGAGATCAGTGAACTGAAAAGATTTTTTCTATGAAATAACTCTTCTCAGGGATCTGAGAAAATGTTTTCTACAGAAAAAAATCTGCTCAGGAACCTGAGAAATTTTTTTCTATAGAAAAAACTCTGCTCAGGAACTTGAGAAATTTTTTTCTATGGAAAAAACTCTTCTCAGGGGTCTGAGAATTTTTTTCTATAGAAAAAAACTCTTCTCAGGGACCTGAGAAAAAATTTTCTATAGAAAAAACCCACCTCAGGGACCTGAGAAATTTTTTTTCTATAGAAAAAACTCTTCTCAGGGACCTGAGAATTTTTTTTTTCTATAGAAAAAACTCTGCTCAGTGAACTGAGAAAAATTTTTCTATAGAAAAAACTCTTCTCAGTGAACTGAGAAAAATTTTTCTATAGAAAAAACTCTTCTCAGTGAACTGAGAAAAATTTTTCTATAGAAAAAACTCTTCTCAGGGAACTGAGAAAATTTTTTATAGATAAAACTCTTCTCAGGGACCTGAGAAAAATTTTTCTATAGAAAAAACTCTTCTCAGGGACCTGAGAAAAAATTTTCTATAGAAAATCCTGTTCTCAGGGGCTTGAGAAAAAAATTTTCTATAGAAAATCCTGTTCTCAGTGGCCTGAGAAAAAATTTTCTATAGAAAATCCTGTTCTCAGGGGCCTGAGAAAAAATTTTCTATAGAAAATCCTGTTCTCAGGGGCCTGAGAAAAAATTTTCTATAGAAAATCCTGTTCTCGGGGCCTGAGAAAAAATTTTCTATAGAAAATCCTGTTCTCAGGGGTCTGAGAAAAAATTTTCTATAGAAAATCCTGTTCTCAGGGGCCTGAGAAAAAATTTTCTATAGAAATCCTGTTCTCAGGGGCCTGAGAAAAAATTTTCTATAGAAAATCCTGTTCTCAGGGGCCTGAGAAAAAATTTTCTATAGAAAATCCTGTTCTCAGGGGCTTGAGAAAAAAATTTTCTATAGAAAATCCTGTTCTCAGTGGCCTGAGAAAAAATTTTCTATAGAAAATCCTGTTCTCAGGGGCCTGAGAAAAAATTTTCTATAGAAAATCCTGTTCTCAGGGGCCTGAGAAAAAATTTTCTATAGAAAATCCTGTTCTCAGGGGCCTGAGAAAAAATTTTCTATAGAAAATCCTGTTCTCAGGGGCCTGAGAAAAAATTTTCTATAGAAAATCCTGTTCTCAGGGGCCTGAGAAAAAATTTTCTATAGAAAATCCTGTTCTCAGAAAATAGAAAAAAAAACTCTTCTCATGGGTCTGAGAATTTTTTTCTATAGAAAAAAACTGCTCTCAGGGGTCTGAGAATTTTTTTTCTTTAGAAAAACTCTTTTTCTCGATGGACCTGAGAAAATATCTGCTCATATGTTTTTGTGTTTTTCTCTTTTCTTCTCCTCCCACTCCGACCTTTCCATATCCATTTCGTAATCGTTTTGTGCCGTTTCCATGCATTCTTTGATATACTCGTTTGCTTTTTTAATTTATTTCTTCTGTTGTTGCCAGAGCTACTTTATTGCTGACGATTTATGTTGCCAAAGGATCTTTCATTCCGTCATGTTTTTGTTGTTATTGTGTTTGTTGTTCTTTGTCTTATCTTTGCTTCTTCGGTAGTCTTTCCGAGCAAAACATTAGAAGTTAAAACATCTTCTTCAAAGAGCGGCAGCAGCTGCTACTGCTTTTTTCATTTGATTGGTTTTCACTGGTACTATGTTGCACAAGAGTGTCCTTATCAGGGTATGTTGGAGACAGGGACGTAGTTGGGAATCTTTGACGAGGTGGGGCCAATGGTTAAGACTTCAAGAAAAATTGAGGTGTTTTTGTATAAATGTATGGCTTTGTCTTGCTGTTATGTGAAGCAATAAATTTTCTTAAAAGGAAAATTGTTAAGCAGAGGCGTAGCCTTAATTTTTTAAGGGGGTTAATTGTTGAATATGCAAACATGAATATTTAGAAATAAGGAATTTGTCTTGTTTTTATGTTTAATAAAACATTTATTTATCTGCTTATACTCAACCAGAGACGTAGTTGTAATTTTAGTGAGAGGGACTGAAGGGAAGGATGTCAGTTTTTTTAGGCAACCCAAGAAGTTCCTACATTTCTTTCATATTGATTTTTTCAAAATATTAATCCCCCTCCTCTCCCCCCCTCCATCCATGAATTACATGGAAAATGAAGTGCAAATACGAAAGATTTATGGCATTCATTTAACACTTAAAGCTTACGTGCAGTCATTTTCATGAGCTTCTTTTTTTAATATCCTTCTCAAAGGATATTTCAAAATAGCTGTTTTACTTTGAGCGGGATCTTTGTGAGGAAGGTGAAAATTATGTTTTTCCGTTTTAATAGTTTCGAATGGTAGGTTGGGGTACTAGCTTACATTGTCGGCGAAATTCAAACCAATATCTGGAGGATAATCATCTTAATGTGATTTCAAAGTGGAAAGTGTTTTTCACGTCCAGCTCATTTGAGAAAGAGGATTTATATGAGATATTATTTCGCACGAGGAAAAAACGTGAGGATTTGTTAATGGACCTTATCATACTTAGACGTTTATTACAAAATCATGGTCGTCCTTGCCAATGTCCTTAGCGATGAGTGAGGTGAAAACACCCTCCATTTACTGCAGGTAATTTCAGTGTTTATTTTTTATTTTCTTTAATTTCTTCTTCCCTTTTTATCCTTTGGAAAATGAAACGCATCCTTGCTAATATTTCAAAGAAATGATTTTTCTAAATTATTTCCGAGGCTCAGGAAATTCTAAACGACAATCTTGGAAACTCGTTGCGCATAAAACAATTTATTCTCCTCCTTTAGTTTTGCAAAACTTTTCCATTCAATTCAGGGGATTTTTTTCCGCAACAAATTAAAAAAAAACAGAATCCTTTGAATAGTTTTGCATGAATTCCATAGAAAACTGAGTAAATAAATACCCATTCATGGCATGAACAAGTCAATTTTCCTGAAAAAAAAAGAAAATGCAAAAGAGAAAAACAAGTTTTCCGGCAAACTTATTTTCCTTGGCAAAAATGTTTTGCAAATTGTTGCAGGATTCAAATTCAGCATCCTGATGATTTTTTCCCAGCTCTTACACTTTGAAGTTTTTTTGTTAAACTGCAAAAATCGCAAAAAACCAAGCTATTTTGTTGAAATAATCATGCATACAGCAGTTAAGGATAATCTGAGAAAAAGTTTACAAAATTTGTTTCAGCACTGCAGCATGACAAGGACCATCAGCTGAGGATGATGGCCATGATGAAGTTACCTTTTAACAGTATCGAACTTACTCCATTTTTAAATAAAGTTTGCAACACTTTCTAAAATGTGTGTGTGTGAGAGTTCTGCATGCATGTCCTGGCATTGCACATGCATTCATGTGTAACTTGAAGAAGTTTGTTTGCCAAAAATTCAATTGAATAACTTGAAAATTTCAGGGATTACAAAGATTTTTGTTGGATAAATTAAAAAGCAGGAGTGGAAATAAAAAGACGTATCAGGAGAAAAATTTTTTCCTGGAAAAAATAATCAGGCCTTTGAGTAGATTTTTTATATGGAAGAAAATCTTTCAGGTCACTGAGGTGAGTTTTTTCTGTAGAAAAAAATCCTCAGGACTCTGAGGTCAGTTTTTTCTATAAAAAAAATTCTTTCTATAGAAAAAAGCCTCAGATCCTTGAGGGAAGTTTTTTTCTACAGAAAAAAAACTCATTAGGTCCCTAAGGCGAGTTTTTCCTATAAAGAAAACTCCTCTGGACCCTGAGGTGGGTTTTTTCTATAGAAAAAACTGACCTCAGAGTCCTGAGGATTTTTTCTATAGAAAAATTTTCCTCAGGTCACTGATGTGGGTTTTTTTCATAGAAAAAATTTCCTCAGGTCCCTGAGGTGGGTTTTTCTATAGAAAAAATTTCCTCAGGTCCCTGAGGTGGGTTTTTCTATAGAAAAAATTTCCTCAGGTCCCTGAGGTGGGTTTTTCTATAGAAAAAATTTCCTCAGGTCCCTGAGGTGGGTTTTTTCTATAGAAAAAATTTCCTCAGGTCCCTGAGGTGGGTTTTTTCTATAGAAAAAATTTCCTCAGGTCCCTGAGGTGGGTTTTTTCTATAGAAAAAATTTCCTCAGGTCCCTGAGGTGGGTTTTTTCTATAGAAAAAATTTCCTCAGGTCCCTGAGGTGGGTTTTTTCTATAGAAAAAATTTCCTCAGGTCCCTGAGGTGGGTTTTTTCTATAGAAAAAATTTCCTCAGGTCCCTGAGGTGGGTTTTTTCTATAGAAAAAATTTCCTCAGGTCCCTGAGGTGGGTTTTTTCTATAGAAAAAATTTCCTCAGGTCCCTGAGGTGGGTTTTTTTCTATAGAAAAAAATTCCTCAGGTCCCTGAGGTGGGTTTTTTTTATAGAAAAAAATTCCTCAGGTCCTGAGGTGGGTTTTTTCTACCTCAGGTCCCTGAGGTGGTCTTTTTCTATAAAAAAAATTCCTCAGGTCCCTGAGGTGGGTTTTTTCTATAGAAAAAATTTCCTCAGGTCCCTGAGGTGGGTTTTTTCTATAGAAAAAATTTCCTCAGGTCCCTGAGGTGGGTTTTTTCTATAGAAAAATTTCCTCAGGTCCCTGAGGTGGGTTTTTTCTATAGAAAAAATTTCCTCAGGTCCCTGAGGTGGGTTTTTTCTATAGAAAAAATTTCCTCAGGTCCCTGAGGTGGGTTTTTTCTATAGAAAAAATTTCCTCAGGTCCCTGAGGTGGGTTTTTTCTATAGAAAAAATTTCCTCAGGTCCCTGAGGTGGGTTTTTTCTATAGAAAAAATTTCCTCAGGTCCCTGAGGTGGGTTTTTTTCTATAGAAAAAATTTCCTCAGGTCCCTGAGGTGGGTTTTTTTCTATAGAAAAAAATTCCTCAGGTCCCTGAGGTGGGTTTTTTTATAGAAAAAAATTCCTAAGGTCCCTGAGGTGGGTTTTTTTTTATATAAAAAAATTCCTCAGGTCCCTGAGGTGGGTTTTTTCTATAGAAAAAAATTCCTCAGGTCCCTGAGGTGGGTTTTTTCTATAGAAAAAAATTCCTCAGGTCCCTGAGGTGGGTTTTTTCTATAGAAAAAAATTCCTCAGGTCCCTGAGGTGGGTTTTTTCTATAGAAAAAATTTCCTCAGGTCCCTGAGGTGGGTTTTTTCTATAGAAAAAATTTCCTCAGGTCCCTGAGGTGGGTTTTTTCTATAGAAAAAATTTCCTCAGGTCCCTGAGGTGGGTTTTTTCTATAGAAAAAATTTCCTCAGGTCCCTGAGGTGGGTTTTTTTTATAGAAAAAAATTCCTAAGGTCCCTGAGGTGGGTTTTTTTTTATATAAAAAAATTCCTCAGGTCCCTGAGGTGGGTTTTTTCTATAGAAAAAATTTCCTCAGGTCCCTGAGTTGGGTTTTTTCTATAGAAAAAATTTCCTCAGGTCCCTGAGTTGGGTTTTTTCTATAGAAAAAATTTCCTCAGGTCCCTGAGGTGGGTTTTTTCTATAAAAAAAATTCCCTCAGTTCCCTGAGTTGGGTTTTTTCTATTGAAACAATTTCCTCAGGTCCCTGAGGTGGGTTTTTTCTATTGAAAAAATTTCCTCAGGACCCTGATGTGGGTTTTTTCTATAGAAAAAATTTCCTCAGGTCCCTGAAGTGGGTTTTTTCTATAGAAAAAAATTCGTCAGGTCCCTGAGGTGGGTTTTTTCTATAGAAAAAAATTCCTCAGGTCTCTGAGGTGGGTTTTTTCTATAGAAAAAAATTCCTCAGGTCCCTGAGGTGGGTTTTTTCTATAGAAAAAATTTCCTCAGGTCCCTGAGGTGGGCTTTTTCTATAGAAAAAATTTCCTCTGGTCCCTGAGGTGGGTTTTTTCTATAGAAAAAATTTCCTCAGGTCCCTGAGGTGGGTTTTTTCTATAGAAAAAATTTCCTCAGGTCCCTGAAGTGGGTTTTTTCTATAGAAAAAATTTCCTCAGGTCCCTGAGGTGGGCTTTTTCTATAGAAAAAATTTCCTCAGGACCCTGAGGTGGGCTTTTTCTATAGAAAAAAATTCCTCAGGTCCCTGAGGTGGGTTTTTTCTATTGAAAAAATTTCCTCAGGACCCTGATGTGGGTTTTTTCTATAGAAAAAATTTCCTCAGGTCCCTGAAGTGGGTTTTTTCTATAGAAAAAAATTCGTCAGGTCCCTGAGGTGGGTTTTTTCTATAGAAAAAAATTCCTCAGGTCTCTGAGGTGGGTTTTTTCTATAGAAAAAAATTCCTCAGGTCCCTGAGGTGGGTTTTTTCTATAGAAAAAATTTCCTCAGGTCCCTGAGGTGGGCTTTTTCTATAGAAAAAATTTCCTCTGGTCCCTGAGGTGGGTTTTTTCTATAGAAAAAATTTCCTCAGGTCCCTGAAGTGGGTTTTTTCTATAGAAAAAATTTCCTCAGGTCCCTGAGGTGGGCTTTTTCTATAGAAAAAATTTCCTCAGGACCCTGAGGTGGGCTTTTTCTATAGAAAAAAATTCCTCAGTTCCCTGAGGTGGGTTTTTTCTATAGAAAAAATTTCCTCAGGTCCCTGAGGTGGGCTTTTTCTATAGAAAAAAATTCCTCAGGTCGTTGAGGTGGGTTTTTTCTATAGAAAAAATTTCCTCAGGTCCCTGAGGTGGGCTTTTTCTATAGAAAAAATTTCCTCAGGACCCTGATGTGGGTTTTTTCTATAGAAAAAATTTCCTCAGGTCCCTGAAGTGGGTTTTTTCTATAGAAAAAAATTCGTCAGGTCCCTGAGGTGGGTTTTTTCTATAGAAAAAAATTCCTCAGGTCCCTGAGGTGGGTTTTTTCTATAGAAAAAAATTCCTCAGGTCTCTGAGGTGGGTTTTTTCTATAGAAAAAAATTCCTCAGGTCCCTGAGGTGGGTTTTTTCTATAGAAAAAATTTCCTCAGGTCCCTGAGGTGGGCTTTTTCTATAGAAAAAATTTCCTCAGGTCCCTGAGGTGGGTTTTTTCTATAGAAAAAGCCCACCTCAGGGACCTGAGGTGGGTTTTTTCTATAGAAAAAATTTCCTCAGGTCCCTGAGGTGGGTTTTTTCTATAGAAAAAATTTCCTCAGGTCCCTGAGGTGGGTTTTTTCTATAGAAAAAATTTCCTCAGGTCCCTGAGGTGGGTTTTTTCTATAGAAAAAATTTCTTTAGGTCCCTGAGGTGGGTTTTTTCTATAGAAAAAATTTCTTCAGGTCCCTGAGGTGGGTTTTTTCTATAGAAAAAATTTCCTCAGGTCCCTGAGGTGGGTTTTTTCTATAGAAAAAATTTCCTCAAGTCCCTGAGGTGGGTTTTTTCTATAGAAAAAATTTCCTCAGGTCCCTGAGGTGGATTTTTTCTATAGAAAAAATTTCCTCAGGTCCCTGAGGTGGATTTTTTCTATAGAAAAAATTTCCTCAGGTCCCTGAGGTGGATTTTTTCTATAGAAAAAATTTCCTCAGGTCCCTGAGGTGGGTTTTTTTCTATAGAAAAAATTCCCTCAGTTCCCTGAATTTGGTTTTTTTCTATAAAAAAAATTCCCTCAGTTCCCTGAGTTGGGTTTTTTCTATTGAAACAATTCCCTCAGGTCCCTGAGGTGGGTTTTTTCTATTGAAAAAATTTCCTCAGGACCCTGATGTGGGTTTTTTCTATTGAAAAAAATTTCCTCAGGTCCCTGAGGTGGGTTTTTTCTATAGAAAAAATTTCCTCAGGTCCCTGAAGTGGGTTTTTTCTATAGAAAAAATTCGTCAGGTCCCTGAGGTGGGTTTTTTCTATAGAAAAAATTCCTCAGGTCTCTGAGGTGGGTTTTTTCTATAGAAAAAAATTCCTCAGGTCCCTGAGGTGGGTTTTTTCTATAGAAAAAATTTCCTCAGGTCCCTGAGGTGGGCTTTTTCTATAGAAAAAATTTCCTCAGGTCCCTGAGGTGGGTTTTTTCTATAGAAAAAATTTCCTCTGGTCCCTGAGGTGGGTTTTTTCTATAGAAAAAATTTCCTCAGGTCCCTGAGGTGGGTTTTTTCTATAGAAAAAATTTCCTCAAGTCCCTGAGGTGGGTTTTTTCTATAGAAAAAATTTCCTCAGGTCCCTGAGGTGGGTTTTTTCTATAGAAAAAATTTCTTTAGGTCCCTGAGGTGGGTTTTTTCTATAGAAAAAATTTCTTCAGGTCCCTGAGGTGGGTTTTTTCTATAGAAAAAATTTCCTCAGGTCCCTGAGGTGGGTTTTTTCTATAGAAAAAATTTCCTCAAGTCCCTGAGGTGGGTTTTTTCTATAGAAAAAATTTCCTCAGGTCACTGAGGTGGATTTTTTCTATAGAAAAAATTTCCTCAGGTCCCTGAGGTGGATTTTTTCTATAGAAAAAATTTCCTCAGGTCCCTGAAGTGGGTTTTTTCCTCAGGTCCCTGAGGTGGATTTTTTCTATAGAAAAAATTTCCTCAGGTCCCTGTGGTGAACTTTTCTGTAGAAAAAATTTTTCAGGTGAAGACACGTTTTCCTATGGAAAAAATGTCCCGGAGCCACTTTTTCCATCAAAAAAATTCCTTGAGTTCAGATATGTTTAGTTATTCCCATTGTCCCCCAAATTAATTGGATTCAACCAAAATATTCAAAAAATTCTTAAAAATGACCAACTTATTCGGCTGCATATTTCATTAGCCACGCAAGAAAGCTCTGTTCTAAAAATAACCGGGACTCACAAAATTCTTGAAACTAACTCAAATTTTCAAATGTCATTGCCAGTCTGCCTGTGGCCTTGCGCCAAGGCATTTTGCATAGCATATGCTTATTAAACAGGGTCATAACCAGGCTAATGAAATTCTCCGCAAATTGAATTAAATAACTTAGAAAATAATTTAATAAAAACAAAAAAAAAAAAAAGAAAACAATTTTCTTTCATATTCTGTGAAAAATTGCTGAAAAGATATTAAAACTAAGAAAAAATGAAAACAAAATTTTCCAAAAGAGAGTTAATTGAAACCTTTTTGTCTGTGGGTGTGCTGGCGTATGTGTGATGACAGAGAAGCGGTTCTTTTAACAACCCAGCCATAAAGCTGACAATAAATAACATTGCTAGCCAACCATCCGACTAGGCAGCCAACCAGCCAGTCATCCATCCAGCCACATCCTTGAGTGTAAAATGATTCATCTATGCTTTATTATGACATTGAGTGTCTCTCAGACGTCTTGCTTCCCCCCATCCGCCACATTATCCCGATTTCCCCCACAACCATGGCATCATCACTTCCCTATTATCTTTTTTCCAGTTTTTCCTGTTACCGTTGTTGTTGTTGTTGTTTTTTGATGGTCCCTAAATTACAAAGTAATTGCTTTTTTGTGCGGTTTCCCAAAGTAAACACATTATCACAGATTATTTTTCATGGAACCAAGAGCAACCAAAAATAACGCGCCATCAAAATTGTCCCACCAAAAGCGGCAATAACAACAGCCAACAATGAAAAATAATAATAACAACAGTCCTACTCGTGTTTTGTGGGTGAGGGTAAGGCTGGGGTTGAGGGGAGCAATACTCTTTGCTGTCTCGCGCAACGCCATCATAAATAACACTTGACAACGGAATTACACTTGACGGAAATTAGAACACAGTGGCAGACATGTTTTTCAAAGAGAAAAAATCTTCTGGAAAAACCTAACCTCAGCACTTTTTCTATAGAAAAAACTCACTTCAGACACCTGAGAGAATTTTTTCTTAAGGAAAAACTCACCTCAGGTACCTGAGGCACCTGAGGAAAAAACACACCTCTGGGAGCTGAGTAAATTTTTTCTATAGAAAAAACACACCTCAGGGAACTGAGAAGATTTTTTTCTATAGAAAAAACCCCAACTCAGGGATCAGAGGATTTTTTCTGTAGAAAAAACCCCAACTCAGGGATCAGAGGAATTTTTTTTTCTGTAGAAAAAAAACCAACTCAGGGACCAGAGGAAATTTTTTCTATAGAAAAAACCCACCTCAGGGACCTGAGGAAATTTTTTCTATAGAAAAAAAACACCTCAGGGACCTGAGGAAATTTTTTCTATAGAAAAAACCCACCTCAAGGACCTGAGGAAATTTTTTCTATAGAAAAAACCCACCTCAGGGACCTGAGGAATTTTTTTCTATAGAAAAAACCCACCTCAGGGACCTGAGGAAATTTTTTCTATAGAAAAAACCCACCTCAGGGACCTGAGGAAATTTTTTCTATAGAAAAAACCCACCTCAGGGACCTGAGGAAATTTTTTCTATAGAAAAAACCCACCTCAGGGACCTGAGGAAATTTTTTCTATAGAAAAAACCCACCACAGGGACCTGAGGAAATTTTTTCTATAGAAAAAACCCACCTCAGGGACCTGAGGAAATTTTTTCTATAGAAAAAACCCACCTCAGGGACCTGAGGAAATTTTTTCTATAGAAAAAACCCACCTCAGGGACCTGAGGAAATTTTTTCTGTAGAAAAAACCCACCCCAGGGACCTGAGGAAATTTTTTCTATAGAAAAAACCCACCTCAGGGACCTGAGGAAATTTTTTCTATAGAAAAAACCCACCTCATGGACCTGAGGAAATTTTTTCTATAGAAAAAACCCACCTCAGGGACCTGAGGAAATTTTTTCTATAGAAAAAACCCACCTCAGGGACCTGAGGAAATTTTTTCTATAGAAAAAACCCACCTCAGGGACCTGAGGAAATTTTTTCTATAGAAAAAACCCACCTCAGGGACCTGAGGAAATTTTTTCTATAGAAAAAACCCACCTCAGGGACCTGAGGAAATTTTTTCTATAGAAAAATCTATCCTCAGGGATCTGAGGAAAATTTTTCTATGGAAAAATCTATCCTCAGGGATCTGAGGAAAATTTTTCTATGGAAAAATCTATCCTCAGGGATCTGAGGAAAATTTTTCTATAGAAAAATCTATCCTCAGGGATCTGAGGAAAATTTTTCTATAGAAAAATCTATCCTCAGGGATCTGAGGAAAATTTTTCTATAGAAAAATCTATCCTCAGGGTCTGAGGAAAATTTTTCTATAGAAAAATCTATCCTCAGCGATCTGAGGAAAATTTTTCTATAGAAAAATCTATCCTCAGGGATCTGAGGAAAATTTTTCTATAGAAAAATCTATCCTCAGGAATCTGAGGAAAATTTTTCTATAGAAAAATCTATCCTCAGGGATCTGAGGAAAATTTTTCTATAGAAAAAACCCACCTCAGAGACCTGAGGAATTTTTTTCTATAGAAAAAAACCCACCTCAGGGACCTGAGGAATTTTTTTCTATAGAAAAAAAACCCACCTCAGGGACCTGAGGAATTTTTTTCTATTGAAAAAACCCACCTCAGGGACTTGAGAAATGTTTTTCTTGCGATTTTGATATTTGTCTCCCACTGTATGCCATTACCAAAAATTTCTAAGGCCTCCTTAACCCATTACTGATGTCCCTAGACCAGAACGAAATGACAACAACGATTATAATAACAATTTTCATAATTTTTTCTTCGTACAAGGACAGCCAACAAACCATAAACCAAATAAGAATCTACAAAGCCTCCTCCAGCTATGGGCTGTAGATGGCAGAGACTTGCCAAAAACTCAGGCAGTAGGCATTTTTTTAATGATGTCTTTATAAGGCAGCTTCATATTCGAAAAAAAAACTGTGTTAGGGAAAATGAAATAAAATAGAACAACAAAGGAAAGTGTTGTGCGGCAAATTGGGCAACTCATACATGTATGAGTTTCCGCGGAAAAATAATTGGAATAAAAAAGAGAATTATTCTCTCCTCACATGAAGTGATGGTGATTTATTGAAATTCTTGAGGAATTTAATAAAATTGCGTAATGGGATTTTTAAAGACAAAGTGAATATTTTCTTTTATAATTAAACTGGAAGTGAAATGTTTTAGAGCCCATAATTCAAGGGTTTTATGAACGGGAAAGAGGTTCATAAAAATATTTCCCCCTAAAACACATATGTTTCTATGTGGATAAGAAGGGTATATTCGCCTTAAAAAATTCATTCCTTCCATTTCTTGCGACTGCCTTTAAAAACTCAAGATAAGAAATAAGACGCAGAAAATTATTTAATCCCCAAACGATGTCCGTATTTGCCCTCTTCTGGCTTCCTAGAATAGAGGATGCCCCATAGGCAAATATAAATTTTTTATACTCATATAAATGTATGTATGTATGTGTATAGATGTCTATGTGTACATTCATATTTCATTTATTATGTGACATAATAAACAACTATAACATTGTGTGTGTGTGTGTGTGACATGCCTTGTGAAATTTGCCATTTGAATTCATTTTTATCTTCCCTTCGTTCATTTCTTCTTTATGTCCTTTTTGTTAATGGGCATTTCATTTTTCATGAGTTTTTTTTTTGTCGGTAGTTTTCCAGGATTTTCCAACATCAGGCATGACAAGAAAAGTTGTCCAGCATTTGTTGTCCTTTGGAGGAGAAGTTATACCCATTCCAACTAGGATCTCGTTAAGGCTATCCCCCGGGGAAAATAGTCTAGTCGGAGTGTCATTCATATATTTTTTTTTGAAAAATGAAACCATAATTAGGAGTGATGTATTCGAATCCAGAAATGTACAATTCTAGTGGGCAAAAAAAAAACAGAAATTTCCAAAGGGATTAGTATAATTTTTCATAAGAATTAGTTCCAGTCAGTTGGTGTTTTATTTTTTTTTAACAAAATGATGAACTATTCAAAACAACTCATATTTGGGGGGAGGGGGACAGGGATGCTCTTAAACACATATTTAAAAAATATATAAAACATTCTTAAAAATAATCTAAAAAATTGCATAAAAAGTTAATATTTAAAATGTCGTTGAAAATTCTTGTTTTAAAAAATCTCATTAAAATATTCTTAAAATCTTCATGCTTGAAAAAATTTCCTTAAGAATCCTCGTCCTTGGAAATATTCTTAAAAAACCAAACCTTTACAAATAATCTTAAAAATCAACGCCCATAAAAACTACCTTAAAGATACACGTGCTTAAAATGTTATCTTAAACTAACTTCCTTAAACGAAATCCTAGAAATCGACGTCCTCCAAGAATGAGCATTACAATCGACGTCCTTAGAAACATTTTTAAAACTTTAGGTCCTTAAAATATTTGTTAAAGTCCCGATCTTAAAAACTATCCCTAAAATCCAAGTCCTTTAAATGTTCTTAAAAATGCGTGTCCTTAAAAATATTAAATATATTTAAAAAAAATTAAAGATCCACATTCGCAAACACAGTCTTACTGAATGAAGAAAAATTACGTTCTTGAAAATGTACTTAAAAATCTATGTCCTTGAAAAATACTTGAAAACTAAAAATTTTCCTATAAAAACGTTCTTGTAAATATTTCTAAAAATCTATGTCCTTAATCGTCTTTAAACTCCAAAAAAAAAATCACATGCCAAAAATATTCCCAAAAATCCAAGCCAGAAGTTTCCATAAAATATTCTAAACAATCCATGTCCCCACAAATAATCTTAATAATCCATGTTAAAATGTCCTTTAAAAATACTTTTACAATTTCACGTTAGTAGTCTACGGATCCTGAAAATATTTTAAGAAGACCCTTAAAAAATATTGTTAAAAAAAATATTAGATTCTGACGATCCTTAAAAATATATTTGTTAATATCCGAGTCTGAAGATCCTCAAAATTTTTTTAAAGTACACTTTAAGTCCTGAAGATCCTAAAATTCCTTTATATGTACTTGAAAATATTTTAAAAAAAAAAAATCAACTAGAAGGTCCTTGATTTTTTTACATCTAAAGTTAATGGGCCTGAAATGAAATTTACATCTTAAGTCCTGAAGATCTATAAATTCACTTTTTTTTAAATCACTCCTGGAAGTCCTTGAAAACATTTTTAAAAAAATCTGCATTAAAGAAAGTTCATTGATTTTTGTTTACATCTCAGAAGGTTGAAAGTTGTTTGAATGAATGTCGTCAAATTTTATTAATTTTTTTATTTGCCGCATTTAATGATCTGGAACTCCTTAAAGTTTAGTTCCTTAATGCTTACGTTTGAATGGCCTGAAGATACTTTAAATATTATTTTTTGAAAGTTACACCTTAAGTCCCAAAGGTCGCTAAAATCTCTGTTTTAAATTCACACTCAAGGTCCTGAAGGTCCTTAAAATATTTTAAAAAAATCTACATTAAAGGGCCTCAAAGTCATTGATATCTTTAATCTAAGTTTCAGGGCCTGACGGTCTTCGAATTTCTTTTAATACTAGTCTGAAAATACTTTTCAGATGCACTCTAAAGGTAAAAAGTCCGGAAGGTCCTTGAAAAATATATCCACGTGTAAACCACTACGGACCATTGTAAAAAATTAGAAACAATATTCTTAAATCCACACTTTAAGGACGACATGTCCATAAAAAATCCGTTCTCTAAAAAATTCCCGATGATGCGCATGAAGATCCTTGCAAAAAAAAATACATTTATTAACGTTTAAGGGGCTTAAAGTCCTTGCATTTTTTGGGTCCTTGCATTTAAAATTTCAAACGTCCTTCAAGAAGTATTTTTTAAAAATCCAAGTTAAAAGAGTGACAGGTCCTTTAGGAAATATTCTTTAAAAATCACAGAAAACATTACTTTAAGAATCGTCGTTCAAAGGATGACAGGTCCTTGAAAACTATTATTTAAAAATCCACGTTAAAAACGACAGGTCTTTCAAGATATATTCTTTAAAAATCCCAGTTCAAAGGACGACAGGTCCTTCAATTTTTTTAAATCCATACTGAAAAGCTAGTGATCTTTGGAACAATATTCTTTAAAAATCCACGTCTAAAGGACGACAGGTCATTAAAAAATCCTTAAAAATGCACGTTTTAATAACGACCTTTGAAAAATAAATTTTTTAAATCTACTACTTATGTCAAGAAAGTCCTTGAAATGCATTTTTAACAGACGACAGATTCTAAAAATAAAATAAAAAAAAATAATATAATAAATAAAAATATATTTTTAAAAATTTCCAAAGAAATTTTCCGTAGGACATTTTTTTCCATAAATATAATAATAAAATATAATAGAAAAAATCTCGAGGTTCCTGAGGACGCATTTTCTAATGAAACAATCCATGAAGTTTTTCAGGATACTTTTTTCTATACAGAAAAATCCCTAAGGTTTCTCAGGACACTTTTTCATGTGGAAATAATTGTGAGGTTCCTGAAGCCACATTTTCTATATAAAAAAATCCTAAGGATCCTCAGAGCACTTTTTTCTATAGAAAAAAATTTCTAAGCTTCCTTAGGGACCTTTTTTCTATAGAAAAAATCCAGAGATTTCTCAGGACACATTTTTCTATAGAAGGGCACTTTTTTGTACAGAAAAAAAATTTTGAGGTTCCTCAGTGCACTTTTTTGTGTAGAAAAAAATTCGTGAGGTTCCCAGTATACTTTTTTATATAGAAAAAACTTCGTGAGGTAAAAAAAATCAAATTTTTGCCGAAAATATGTTATTGTCCTTCTATTCCTTTATTTATTGTTTAATAACAAAACATCCAAAATAACAACATATAATTTTGTTATGTCGCGTTTGTTTTTATTTCATAAATATTTAATCCGGCTTAATGTATTTTTAATTGCCGGCCACTACCAACAGCAAAAAAAAAAACTAAACGTCCAGACCACAATATCCTTGTATGCATTGTAATCAATATCCCATGAATAAATATCGAGGCAAACAAGAGCAAAAATATTGTGGAAGGATAAAAAAAAGAAAAAAGGGAGAAAAACTAAAACAAAACTCTCCGTGTCAACAAGTTAAAGTTCGATATTGAAAAAATTAAGGTCCTTGGCAGTCAAATGGCAATGTCACGATAAAACGAAAGGAATGACTCTTCGTGTCCTTTCCTTGGCGTTGTAAAGGTTCACTTTATGCTATGTGAATTTTTTCCTATTATTTTTGCATAATAAATGTTAATAAAATATTGGTTTATGTTTAAAAAAGTTAACAGAGGCCAGAGTCCGGATGGGGGTAGACTTGTCCATAGTTTCCATGTGTTTAGTTTTGTTAATAAGTTTGCCAGCTATGATGTTTGACATTTTTAAGAGGGGAGTATTATAATTGAAGACTTCATAGAAATATGATATCTTCTATGATATGAAGTTTTAAAGGCAGATTCTCTAGCAGGGACAGGCCCCACACACATTGTCCAAAATAAAGATCCCCTGTCCAACCCAGGTGGCTCCCTGACCCTTCCTCTCGTCCATGAATAGACGATATCCTCAGCCCTCACCTCATCGATGAGTAGACGATTTTCTCATCTCTCATCTTGTCTTTGGTTATATACCCTCTTGATATCTATCGGGACTCTATCCAAAGACAAGTTGATAGGTTAGGGAATCGTCTATTCATAGACCAGGTGAGGGGTCAGGATGTCGTCTATTCATAGACGACCTAAAAAGTCAGGGAGATCGGATCATCGGAGATCGGAGAAAACCAAATTCGGCACCTTTTCACCCCTTTAGGCCAACTCTTTAGCTCTTTTGATTCTATTTTCTTTCTGTGGCAGTGTAAGTTCTTGCACTTTTTACAATTTCAATGGCTTTACTCCGAGCTCATTTTTCAATATTTGCCGAATGGAATATTGCGATATGTTAAGCTCAAGAGCCATTTTTCGATCACCGCAACGCGCGCGGCTAGCCTTTTTTGGTCACACAAGCTAGCCTATGTGTGTGTTTCCAGCTGTAATGAAAATAAAAATATAAATTATCTCCAAGACACATGGCCTACTTTTAGGCTGATTATTATTATATTTTTTTCATGTCTCAGCTTATGACACCTGTGTTTGCTGGCGGTTGGCAGCAAATTGATGGTGGTGGAAAGAGCTTTCAGATTTTTCTTTAAAAATATGTGATTTTTTAGAAAAAAAGTTCCTCAGGTCCCTGAGGTGGGTTTTTTCTATAGGAAAAAATTCCTCAGATCCCTGAGGTGGGTTTTTTCTATAGGAAAAAATTCCTCAGGTCCCTGAGGTGGGGTTTTTCTATAGAAAAAAATTCATCAGGTCCCTGAGGTGGGTTTATTCTATAGAAAAAAATTCCTCAGGTCCCTGAGGTGGGTTTTTTCTATAGAAAAAAGTTCCTCAGGTCCCTGAGGTGGGTTTTTTCTATAGAAAAAAATTCCTCAGGTCTCTGAGGTGGGTTTTTTCTATAGAAAAAAAATTCCTCAGGTCTCTGAGGTGGGTTTTTTCTATAAAAAAAATTCCTCAGGTCTCTGAGGTGGGTTTTTTCTATAGAAAAAAATTCCCCAGGTCCCTGAGGTGGGTTTTTTCTAAAGAAAAAAATTCCTCAGGTCCCTGAAGTGGATTTTTTCTATAGAAAAAAAATCCTCCGTTCCCTGAGGTGTATTTTTCTATAGAAAAAAATTCCTCAGGTTCCTGAGGTGGGTTTTTTCTATAGAAAAAAATTCCTCAGGTTCCTGAGGTGGGTTTTTTCTATAGAAAAAAATTCCTCAGGTTCCTGAGGTGGGTTTTTTCTATAGAAAAAAATTCCTCAGGTTCCTGAGGTGGGTTTTTTCTATAAAAAAAATTCCTCAGGACCCTGAGGTTGGTTTTTTCTACAGAAAAAAATTCCTCAGGTCCCTGAGGTGGGTTTTTTCTATAGAAAAAAAATTCCTCAGGTTCTGAGGTGGGAAAATTCTCACCAAAATGCTTTTGTGCGCTTGTAAGCAACATAACGAGGAATAATTTTAACAACTGTCGGACGAGTGGCTTAAAAATGACAGCAGTCTGAAGTAGGTTGTAGTTTTTTCATCTTACCCTATAGGTGGACTCCCTCCAGACCCTTTAAATATTCAATTTGTTTAATCTCGTCAATGGCTAGACACATCCCTCACCTCTCCGGTCAGCTGCAGACAGATCCTCAATCCTAATCCCTCTAAATTTCTATTTGATTTCCTGACTCTTTAATTCTTTCTCTCCCGCCTCTATGACGAAATGGAAAATTTTCCTACTCTTCCGGACATACTTAACCATTCATCCAATATATTTTTTGCATGAGCTGACATCATTTAAGTATTAAAGAGTCTTCTTGTCAAACAGCCATTCATTCACAACCACATGAGGCAAAACTGTTGTGGTTGTGTGTTCGACTTGTTGTTATTGTATTATCTACATCAAAGAAAACATTGACACTACTTGTTAGGGGGAGCGGAGGCATTGCCATTATCATACCCATGAAGTTTATCATTGTTGTTAGTAAAAACTTCATTATCGTTATTGTTATGTGAGCATAACTAGGCATTGTTATTGTTGTTATTGTTATTTTGTTGGATCTACATTTTATGAAACATGAAACAGAAGAATAAAGATTAAACGCCTAAATATAGGCAATGTTATTTTTGATGTGAACAACACATGGCGATAGAGATTAGTTTTGGGGAGGACTTAGTTTGCTTGGCTTTTCTAAAGAGGGGAGAAAAAATGCAACAAAATTAAATGTTAAATTTTTGGTGTGAAATATTGTTAGGATGCACGGAGGAGGAGGGAGGAGGGGTTGTAGTAATGAGTAGGAAAAATGAAATAGCATTTTATTAATAATTTCTGGAATTCTTGTGGCTATTAAAGGTCCTGGAGGATTTTAATTAAAATTTATTTTTTGGTACTTTTTCTTGCCTCTCAAAAACTGTGCGTTTATTTTGGTGTCACCCTGTAAATGTAATCACATGTGCCATGCCATTATTATTAAAGACCACTAACAATTAATTAAAACAGATCTGTCTGTTTTTTTTTCTATTTGGTAAGCCTTCTTTTTGGCCACACATGCCAGCCTTTGTGAGTGTTTCCAGCTGTAATGAGAATAAAAATATAAATTATCTCCAAGACACATGGCCTACTTTTAGGCGGATTATTATTTTCTCTTTAAATGCATGATTTTAGAGGCGTTTGAACGCTTTTTTTCCATGTCTCAGCATAAAACAAATATGTGGAAAGATGGTTCGAGGCATATGATTGGTGAGGGAGGAAACTTTTTTCATAGCAAATAAAATTCCTCAAGTCCCTGAAGTTGGGTTTTTCTACAAAAAATAAATCCTTATACCCCTGAGGACATTTTTTCTATAGAAAAAAATTCCTTAGATCCCTGAGGATAGGTTTTTCTACAGAAAAAAAATCCCTGAGGTGGATTTTTTCTATAGAAAAAAATTCCTCAGGTCCCTGAGGTGGGTTTTTTCTATAGAAAAAATTTCCTCAGGTCCCTGAGGTGGGTTTTTTCTATAGAAAAAATTTCCTCAGGTCCCTGAGGTGGGTTTTTTCTATAGAAAAAATTTCCTCAGGTCCCTGAGGTGGGTTTTTTCTATAGAAAAAATTTCCTCAGGTCCCTGAGGTGGGTTTTTTCTATAGAAAAAATTTCCTCAGGTCCCTGAGGTGGGTTTTTTCTATAGAAAAAATTTCCTCAGGTCCCTGAGGTGGGTTTTTTCTATAGAAAAAATTTCCTCAGGTCCCTGAGGTGGGTTTTTTCTATAGAAAAAATTTCCTCAGGTATCTGAGGTGGGTTTTTTCTATAGAAAAAATTTCCTCAGGTATCTGAGGTGGGTTTTTTCTATAGAAAAAATTTCCTCAGGTCCCTGAGGTGGGTTTTTTCTATAGAAAAAATTTCCTCAGGTCCCTGAGGTGGGTTTTTTCTATAGAAAAAATTTCCTCAGGTCCCTGAGGTGGGTTTTTTCTATAGAAAAAATTTCCTCAGGTCCCTGAGGTGGGTTTTTTCTATAGAAAAAATTTCCTCAGGTCCCTGAGGTGGGTTTTTTCTATAGAAAAAATTTCCTCAGGTCCCTGAGGTGGGTTTTTTCTATAGAAAAAATTTCCTCAGGTCCCTGAGGTGGGTTTTTTCTATAGAAAAAATTTCCTCAGGTCCCTGAGGTGGGTTTTTTCTATAGAAAAAATTTCCTCAGGTCCCTGAGGTGGGTTTTTTCTATAGAAAAAATTTCCTCAGGTCCCTGAGGTGGGTTTTTTCTATAGAAAAAATTTCCTCAGGTCCCTGAGGTGGGTTTTTTCTATAGAAAAAATTTCCTCAGGTATCTGAGGTGGGTTTTTTCTATAGAAAAAATTTCCTCAGGTCCCTGAGATGGGTTTTTTCTATAGAAAAAATTTCCTCAGGTCCCTGAGGTGGGTTTTTTCTATAGAAAAAATTTCCTCAGGTCCCTGAGGTGGGTTTTTTCTATAGAAAAAATTTCCTCAGGTCCCTGAGGTGGGTTTTTTCTATAGAAAAAATTTCCTCAGGTCCCTGAGGTGGGTTTTTTCTATAGAAAAAATTTCCTCAGGTCCCTGAGGTGGGTTTTTTCTATAGAAAAAATTTCCTCAGGTCCCTGAGGTGGGTTTTTTCTATAGAAAAAATTTCCTCAGGTCCCTGAGGTGGGTTTTTTCTATAGAAAAATTTCCTCAGGTCCCTGAGGTGGGTTTTTTCTATAGAAAAAATTTCCTCAGGTCCCTGAGGTGGGTTTTTTCTATAGAAAAAATTTCCTCAGGTCCCTGAGGTGGGTTTTTTCTATAGAAAAAATTTCCTCAGGTCCCTGAGGTGGGTTTTTTCTATAGAAAAAATTTCCTCAGGTCCCTGAGGTGGGTTTTTTCTATAGAAAAAATTTCCTCAGGTCCCTGAGATGGGTTTTTTCTATAGAAAAAAATTTTTGTGGCTTTGAAGTAGATAGTTGTTCTCATCCCATTCCCTTTTTTTCTCTAACCTATCATAATTTTTTTAATTATGTTTCCATTATTTCTTCCTTCTATTTTCAGATTATTGAGACGCATTTTTAAGAAGCAGAAAAAAATGCGTTGAAATCAGAAGGATGGCAGCTGCAGGATAAAATCACAAGATAACACCCCACCCCCTTAACGCCATAAATCTCAAGAAAATTATTTGTATTTTTTCACAAAGCAAAAACAAACTAAACTGTAAAAGTAGAAACTGAAAAAAAGAAGAGGAGAATGAAGACCAGCCACATAATATAATAAGGAAATCCATAAGTAAAAGTAAAATTAAAAAAAGAAAAATTCTTTAGATACCAAACAAGGAGAAAAAAATAATAAACTTTATAAATAAATAGCAACGAATATAAAGAGAATAATTAATGAGTAAAATACATAAAAAATTAAATTTAAAAAATAATTAAAAATTAAAATAATGTTAAAATAAAATAAAAAAATAATTAGAGTTTAAGTCTATAGTTTTGTACTGTTTATCATAGAATTGTTATATGTTACAAACAAAAGTTATTGTAAATATATAAAAAATAAATAAAATTATTATAAGGCCAATTAAAAAATAAAATATATATAAAATATATAAATAATTTTTAAGAAAATGTGAAACGAAATTTCACACAAACATTCAATAAAATGAAAAAAGAAATGAACTATCAGTACCTAAAAGTATGCAATATAATGTAGTTTATTGAGCCCCGTTTTGATAGGCTAATTTGAAATATTTGCTTAAAACAAATAACAAACCAAGTTTAGATAACAGAACAAGAACAAAATTTGCAACAACAACAACAAATTACAACAAGGAACAACAATTTTAGGCAATTATAGATATTAGACTATCAATTTGAATACACATTATTTTGCAGAAAAAAATGGTAGATAACTATTAAAAAATAAACTATAAATAAAAATTATAAATTATAAATAAAAAAAATTTAAAATAAAAAATTTATAAAATTAAGGTAACTAAAAAAAAAATTAAAAAAAAATACTCAAAATTATTAAATAGTGTATAACTTAGTTTTAAGAAAAATTAATAAGAAATTACAAAAAAACAACAACTAATGGTTTGATTTTTATATATGTATGTAAATGATATATAAATAATATGAAATATAAACTAAATTATAAATGGCTGTTAATTAATAAAATGACATAAAAAAATTATAATAAAATAAAACAAAACAAAAATTCAAAAAATGTTTTATAAAAATATTAGCAAGAAATAAAGAAAAAACTATCTTTTAAGGACCTCAAAATTGTAGAATTTTTGGAATTATTAAATGGATAGGGGTTAAATTCAAAAACATGTTTCCGAACAAAAAATTGGAAATTTATAAAAAATTTAATTTTTCAATTGATTTCCCAGAAAATTGAATAACAAGCGACCAATGTAGACGACTGAAACCCCACGAGTCGTTATGTACCGTTTGGAGGGCAGATAGTCCATAGCGGCGTGTTGGAAGTCAGGCAGCCTTTTCTGATGAGCTACAGGTCTGATGACTTTATGAGCATCTGTTGAGAAGAGAGGGAGGCTAAAAATTCGTTATAGAAGACATGGAGTCTTAAACTTCTATGTAGAGGACCTGAAGAGCCAAGGATTCCCCTATCCATAAACGAGTTGAAGAAGAGCTGAAGGGCCGGAAGGACGTCTCTTCATAGACGAGCGCTGAAGGGCCGGAAGGACGTCTCTATTCATAGACGAGCCGGAAGGGCCGGATGGACGTCTCTATTCATAGACGAGTCGGAAGGGGCGGAAGGACGTCTCTATTCATAGACGAGCCGGAAGGACCGGAAGGACGTATCTATTCATAGACGAGCTGAAGGGCTGGAAGGACGTCTCTATTCATAGACGAGCTGAAAGGGCCAGAGGGCGTCTATTCATAGACGAGCTGAAGGGTCGGAAGGACGTCTATTCATAGACGAGCGCTGAAGGGCCGCAAGGACGTCTATTCATAGACGAGCTGAAGGGTTTGAAGGACGTGTATTTTTAGACGAGCTGAAGGGTTTGAGGGACGTTATTTCATAGACGAGTTGAAGGGTCAGGAATTCTCTCCCCATAAACCAGCAGAAGGTGTAAGGTCAGGGTGTCTACTTTTAGACGAGTTGAAGGGCCTGGAGGTCTATTACGCATAGACATGGTGACGAATTGAAGAAACATGGAACCTTTGTAGACAAGCTGAAGATCTACTTGAAATCTACTCAGACGAGCGGGGGGTAGTATATTTCGACGAGCTAAAGAAACGAACTGAAGAAGCCTACATGGACGAGCTGATGGAAGTCAACTTAGACTAGCTGAATGCAATCTCTATGGAGGAGCTGTAGGAAGTCCCCGAGTTGTTTTCGACAACCTCAATGTGGTTTGTTTCGACGAGCTGAAGAGAGACTCCATTCTCCCTTTTTAGGGGAGTCTTTATAGACGAGCCAACGAGTCTATTTAGACGAGCTAAATGTAGTCTCCATTAAGTCGAGCTAAAGGACGTCTCTACTTAGACGAGCTAAAATTCGTCTCTATTTAGACGAGCTAAAGGTCGTCTCTATTTAGAAGAGCTAAAGGTCTTCTATATTTAACCCAGCTGAAGGTCGTCTCTATTTAGACGAGTTGAAGGTCGTCTCTATTTAGACGAGTTGAAGGTCGTCTGTATTTAGTCGTGCTGAAGGATGAGCCACTTTAGACCAGCTGAAGGACGAGTCTCTATAGACGAGCTGAAGGACGAGTCTCTATAGACGAGCTGAAGGACGAGTCTCTATAGACGAGCTGAAGGACGAGTCTCTATAGACGAGCTGAAGGACGAGTCTCTATAGACGAGCTGAAGGACGAGTCTCTATAGACGAGCTGAAGGACGAGTCTCTATAGACGAGCTGAAGGACGAGTCTCTATAGACGACCTGAAGGACGAGTCTCTATAGACGACCTGAAGGACGAGTCTCTATAGACGACCTGAAGGACGAGTCTCTATAGACGACCTGAAGGACGAGCTAAAGGACGAGTCTCTATAGCCGAGCTGAAGGACGAGTCTCTATAGACGAGCTAAAGGACGAGTATCTATAGACGAGCCGAAGGACGAGTCTCTATAGACGAGCTGAAGGACGCGTCTCTATAGACGAGCTGAAGGACGCGTCTCTATAGACGAGCTGAAGGACGCGTCTCTATAGACGAGCTGAAGGACGCGTCTCTATAGACGAGCTGAAGGACGCGTCTCTATAGACGAGCTAGGACGAGTCTCTATAGACGAGCTAGGACGAGTCTCTATAGACGAGCTAAAGGTCGTCTCTATTTAGACGAGTTAAAGGTACAGTCAAGCTATAATATATATCGTCTCTATAGTCGAGCTATAATAGGCTGTCTTCATAGATAAGCGGGCGGGAGCCGATTAGAGAAGCTGAAGGACCTCCCAATGGACGAGCTAAAGAGACCCCTTAGAAACATGATCACGATTGTCCTTAGATGTAAATTGAAGAGGGTCAGAATGGCGAAGGAATCTATGCAAACCAAATGTCCTTCAAAAGTGGATTTTTTAAAGAATATGTTTTAAGGACCTAATGTCCGCTAAACGTGGATTTTTTAAAGAATGTGCTTGAAGGACCTAGAGTCTTCCAAACGTGAATTTTTTAAAGAATGTGCTTCAAGGACCTAATGTCCTCCAAACGTGGATTTTTTAAAGAATACATTTTAAGGACCAAATGTCCTCCAAAAGTGGATTTTTTAAAGAATACTTTTTAAGGACCAAATGTCCTTCAAACGTGGATTTTTTAAAGAATACTTTTTAAGGACCAAATTTCCTTCAAACGTGGATTTTTTAAAGAAAACTTTTTAAGGACCAAATTTCCTTCAAACGTGGATTTTTTAAAGAATACTTTTTAAGGACCAAATGTCCTTCAAACGTGGATTTTTTAAAGAATACTTTTTAAGGACCAAATGTCCTTCAAACGTGGATTTTTTAAAGAATACTTTTTAAGGACCAAATGTCCTCCAAACGTGGATTTTTTAAAGAATACTTTTTAAGGACCAAATGTCCTCCAAATGTGGATTTTTTTAAGAATACTTTTTAAGGACCAAATGTCCTCCAAACGTGGATTTTTTTAAAGAATACCTTTTTAAGGTCTTATGTCTCTAAAATTGGATTTTTTAAAGAATACTTTTTAATGACCTATTGTCCTTCAAACGTGGATATCTTTAAGAGCACTTTTTAAGGACCAAATGTCCCCCAAACGTGGATTTTTTAAAGAATACTTTTTAAGGACCAAATGTCCTCCAAACGTGGATTTTTTAAAGAATACTTTTTAAGGACCAAATGTCCTCCAAACGTGGATTTTTTAAAGAATAATTTTTAAGGACCAAATGTCTTCCAAACTTGGATTTTTTAAAGAATACTTTTTAAGGACCAAATGTCCTCCAAACGTAGATTTTTTAAAGAATACTTTTTAAGGTCTTATGTCTCTAAAATTGGATTTTTTAAAGAATACTTTTTAATGACCTATTGTCCTTCAAACGTGGATATCTTTAAGAGCACTTTTTAAGGACCAAATGTCCCCCAAACGTGGATTTTTTAAAGAATACTTTTTAAGGACCAAATGTCCTCCAAACGTGGATTTTTTAAAGAATACTTTTTAAGGACCAAATGTCCTCCAAACGTGGATTTTTTAAAGAATAATTTTTAAGGACCAAATGTCTTCCAAACTTGGATTTTTTAAAGAATACTTTTTAAGGACCAAATGTCCTCCAAACGTAGATTTTTTAAAGAATACTTTTTAAGGACCAAATGTCCTCCAAACGTAGATTTTTTAAAGAATACTTTTTAAGGACCAAATGTCCCCCAAACGTGGATTTGTTAAAGAATACTTTTTAAGGACCAAATGTCCTCCAAACGTGGATTTTTTAAAGAATACTTTTCAAGGACCAAATGTCCTCCAAACGTGGATTTTTTAAAGAATACTTTTTAAGGACCAAATGTCCTCCAAACGTGGATTTTTTAAAGAATACTTTTTAAGGACCAAATGTCCTCCAAATGTGGATTTTTTAAAGAATACTTTTTAAGGACCAAATGTCTTCCAAACGTGGATTTTTTAAAGAATACTTTTTAAGGTCTTATTTCCTCTAAAATTGGATTTTTAACGATTTTATGGGTCAGAGAATCTATGTCGAATTTCTGCTGGGTCAGGGAATCTGGATTGACCGGCTGGTACACTAGAGAAGAATTTTGGAAGCATTCTTCTATAAAACTTTTCCATTCAGTGAAAATCATATGTTCTTCAAACTTTTTCGAAGTCTGGGATATCAGCATGTCACCCTCTTTTTTCTCTCTCTCTTTCGTTTTGTTTTCTCTTTCATTTTTCCCTCTTTAAAATATTTTTGTATTTTTTTAATTAAAATAAATTTCTTAAATTCATTTCCAAACAATATTGTTCCAGGAAACACTAAAAATTTGAAAACAAAAAAAAAAATATTCAAAAATATCCAAAACTAATTGGTAGCGTCAATATAACTAAAAGTAACTTTTTTGTACTTTAACTAAATGAATGAACTGCAAAAATAAAAATAATAACTTTTATAATTGTTTTTGAAGTGGCCATATGTTAAAATGATATATGTAAAAAATTAAAAAATAAAATAAAAAATAATTAAAACAAAAAAAAAACAATGCAATTACCAATGCCAAACAACACTCAGAAAATAACCAATGAACATAAAACTTGTGCATTAAACTGTGCAATTTCTCCCCCCAAATATAAATAAATTTTAAAAAAATATAAAAACAGATACCGAGAAAAACGTACGAAAAAAACAATTACAAAAAAATTATAACACATACAAGGAAACTATATACGCATACATATACACACATCTATATACACAACTACCTATCTATATATACAATATACATAAAACAAAAACAAAAAAAAACTATAAAGAAACAAAAACATCAACAAAGACAACTAAACTGAAGTCACAAGAGAAATAATAACAATAATAATGAAACAGAAATTCGTAAAAATAACAACAAAAAAACTGAAAATAAATGTTTAAAAGAAAAAAAATACAAACTGTGTTTTTGGAAAGAAAAAAAAAATAAAAAATGGAGTTTTAATTTTATTAAACATAAACAATTAATGGAAGGTAAGAAAATATAAAACAGGAAGGGAAGGGAGGGAACAAGGAGCAAGAGTTCTTTTAAAAGGACTGTCTTTCGGGCTTTCATAGACAAAAGTCTAGACTATTTGCAAAGAGGACGAAATGTGGAATTGTTGAAGAATATATCTCAAGGACCAAATGTCCTTTAAAGTTTGATTTTTTTAAATAATAGTGCTTAATAATCAGATGTCTCTTAAATGCGGATTTAAAAAAAAGAAATAAATTTAACGACCAAATGTCATGTAAAAGTGGAATGCTATAGACTATTTTTCAAGGGCCAAATGTGGATTTTTAAAAACATATTTTCAAGAATTCTGAACCCGGAATTTTTAAGAATCTTTTCAAGCACCAAACAAGTCTTAATCTTGGATTAAAAAACAAAAATTCAAAGACTAAAACAATACTCTAAATTTTTAATAATAACTCCTAGTCCTCCAAACACCGATTTGTTGAAGAATTTTTTCCAGGATTTATTCTCCACTAAACTTGAATATTTTTTAGGGATTTAAAGTTCTTTACTCGCATATTTTGAAAAGAAAATTTGTCGTGAATTACCCAAAAAAAATCGAGTATTTTAGAACCCAAAATATATTTTTGGAGTAGATTTAAATAGGAATACTTAAAAAGTAGGAATACTTAAAACTAGTAGTAAAGGGTTCATGTAACTCTAAACTTGGATTTTTAAATATATATTTTTTCCAGGTTGGTTAATTGTTTAAAAGGATATTTTTTTCAAGTGCCAAATATCCTATAAAAGTGGTTTTTAACTTTTTTCAAGGACTAAATATTCTCTAATCGTCGATTTTTTTAAGAATATTTTTCAAGAATTAAATGTCCTCTAAACATGGATTTCAAAAATCAAATATCCTTTAAATGTGGATTTTTAAGTTATATTTTTCAAAGATTATATATTCCCAAAAAAACACAATAAATGTCTCTAAAAATTTATTCTTAAAAGAATATTTTTTTAAGGAATAAATGTAAAAAAATACTTTTCTAGGATCAAATGTCCTCTAAACCTGGATTTTCTAAAGTATTGTTGTAGGGTCTCTGCCTCAGTTAACGTTTGCGTCTAAAAATGTAAGGACCTTTAGCTTTTTAATCGTAGAGTTTGAATATTTTTTTTGAAAAAGAGTTTCTAAAAGTGAATTTTAAAGAAACATTTTTATTGGTCCAAAAACATCTAAACGTGGATTTTTTAAAGTTTTTTTTCCATAATTATTTGCTTTTTTAAGGATTTTCTTTTTTTTTTTCAAAAATAAACATTAAATTTTTAATAGATTTACTGAAGATATAAAGGCCCTTGAATTATTATTTTTAAATTTTTATTTTTATTTTTAAAATATTTTTTCTAGAGAAACTGGAAGTCTTTAAATGTGGATTTTTTTAAAATAAATTGTTTTGAAGGACCTGTAGCTCTTTTAAACTTATTTTTTTAAGATTATTTTCAAGGATCTGCATTTTTTAAAAAACTTTCAAGCACCTGTAGCTCTTTTAACCTGGATTTAAAAACAATCCAAGGACTTGTAGCCTTTTTTACGTAGACTTTTTTAAGAACCTGTAGATCTTTTAATGTTGATTATGCAAAGGATGATTTTCAAGGATCTGTAGCTCTTGAAATTTGGATATTTAAAAAAAATGCAAGGAACCATAGCTCTTTAAACATGGATTTATTAAAGCATTTTTTCAAGGACTTGTAGCTCTTTAATAGTGGATATTTCAGAGAATTTTTTTAAGGACCTGTAGCTCTTTAACGGGGGATTTTTAAATAAATCTTTTCAATGAACTGTAGTTCTTTAAAGGTGCATTTTTTAAAAAAAAAATGTTCAACTTTTATTTCGAGGACCTGTAGAATGTTTTTCAAGGACCTGTAACTCTTGAAATTTGGATATTTTAAAGATTGTTTTCAAATAACCTTAGCTCTTTAAACATGGATTTTTAGAGCATTTTTTTCAAGGACCTGTAGCTCTTTAATAGTGGATATTTCAGAGAATTTTTTCAAGGGCCTTTCGCTCTTTAAAAGGGTATTTTTAAAGAACTCTTTTCAAGAAACTGTAGCTCTTAAATATGAATTTTTTTAAAGATTTTTCAAGGAATTTGAGCTGTTTAAACGCTGATTTTTTAGAATTGTCATTTCGCATCTTTGGATTTGGATTTTTTAAATATTTTTTTCAAGGGTCTGTAGCTCTTTAAACGTAAATTTTTTAAACATTTGTTTCAAGGACCTGTAGATTTTTGAAGAAAATATTTTTTTTTTTTTTTGGGGTCCTGGAGACCTTTAAATTAAATTTTAAAGTAATTTTCTAGGGAACCTGGAGACTTTTTTACTTGAATTTCTTAGAGGGCCTGGAAGCTTTTTAATAAGAGATTCTTCAAAGTATTTGTCAAGATGACATGTGGATTTTTTACAGATTTTTTGTTTTTCAAAGGTTAAAATCTTCTTACTTTTTAAAGAATGTTTCAGGAGGACTTGGAGGCCTTTAAGAGTGGATTTTGTAAAGAGACCTTTTCAATTTTAAATTGTCCTGTACATATGGAGTTCTTACGAGTTTCTTTAGGATATTTTGCGTAGTAAACCTTGATATTTTAATAAAACTTTTCAAGAACCAAATGTACAATATTTTTTCCAAACTTGGATTTTTTAATGAAAAATTTTCAGGGTTTCGCAGACCCCTCCCACCAATTATGGATGTTTTCAAGAGTACTTTTCAAGTATCAAAAATGGTTTTAAGAATTAATTTTATGGATGCAAAGTCCCCACATGTAGATTTAAAAAAATCAAGGACCAAAACTTGGATTTTCAACAAATTTTTAAAATGACCAAAATATTTGTAAAATTGAATTTTCTCCGAACTCTATTTCCTAAAGAAATTGTTTTCGTGTAAAAAATCTCCTTTGAATTGAAAAAGTTAAGGAGTTGGGTTATTTATTAATTTATTATTATTATTTTTATTATTATTATTATTATTATTATTATTATTATTATTATTATTATTATTATTATTAAAATTATTATTACTATTCATATATAATTTTTTTAAATATATAATTCATAGTCTTTGATTTTTAAAAAGTTTTTCAAAAATTCTTAGTCCCCTAAATCTTGATTTAATTTGAATATTTTCACGAATTTCAAGCCCTCTAAAAATTGATTTTTTCAAGGATTTTAAAAAGCATTTTCTTCCATGGACTATCAGAAAACTTTAATTTCCCCGCCCATAAAAATCGTTAAATTTTCCCTTTCATATTAAATTTATAGCAAAAAAAAAAAAAAAGAAACGTGCCAACAACTTCCTGTCTGCCCTGTTTCGGCCTTAAGTTGTTGCAGACAACAGCAGATGGCAAAAATAAAAAGAAGTTACAAAAACTTGACCTCTACGCTAAGTGGTGGGTCATATTCCTCTCCTTATCCCAATAACCACACGCACACACACACAAACACTTAGCCACAACCAATCGCCTGTTATGTGACCTAAATCCTAAGTAGCAACTTTCCACTTTAATAAAATATTAGTCAGACTAAGGCAATATTTTCCAGGCATCATTACCATAAGTTTTATTTGGGCATCCTGAAGAGTTTTTCTCCAGAAACACGAAGGAAAAAGATGGAAAACTCTTGGCCAAACTTTTGTTATGATGGTATTAGTTCTTTGGGGACTACTTGGGTAGGGAAATAATTACTAGCTTTTATTATGGCTGACTCCATATTTTTATACCCTCCACCCTCCATGGAGGGTATATTAAGTTTGTCATTCCATTTGTAACACCTCGAAATATACATTTCAGCATAAAATTCTATGTCGATTTAGCGATGTCCGTCCCTCCTTCCGTCTGTGGATATCACTCTAGCTTCCGAACGAATTGAAGTAGATTGATAAAATTGTACTCACATGTATATTATGTCTGCAGGACCTTTGATATTGAAAATGGGTCATGTAGGTCCACTTCTTCGTATAGCCCCCATATAACGGTACCTCCCGATATTCGGTATTTTGATTATTTTGGCGACATTAATCACCGGAATTGCTTCAAATTTGGTATTTGAAGTCCAAAATAGAAACTACAGCTTATAACAGAAAATTGTCTGTGCAGCTCCACGTCTTCGTATAGCCCCCATATACCGGTACCCACCGATATTCGGTATTTTGATTATTTTAGCGACATTATTTACCAGAATTTTTTCAAATTTGGTATTTGAAGTTCGTAATGGATACTACAGCCTACCACAGAAAATGAGCCATGTAAGTCCACGTCTTCGTATATCACCCATATAACCGTACCTCCCGATATTCGGTATTTTGATGATTTTAGCGACGTTATTCAACGGAATTGTTTCAAAGTTGGTATATGAATTTCGTCAGGGATACTACAGCATAAAACTGAAAATGGGCTATATAGGTTCACGTCTTCGTATAGCCCCCATATAACGGAACCCCCGATATTCAGTATTTGATGATTTTAGCGATACTTTTCACCGCAACTGTTTCAAATTTGGTACTTGAAATTCGTAAGGGACACTACAGCATATGACAGAAAATTGTCTGTGCAGGTCCACGTCTTCGTATAGCCCCCATGTACCGGTACCTCCCGATATTCGGTATTTTGATTATTTTAGCGACGTTATTCACCGGAATTGTTTTAAATTTGGTATTTGAAGTCCGAAATAGATACTACAGCCTAAAACAGAAAATTGTCTGTGCAGGTCATCGTCTTCGTATAGCCCCAATATACCGGTACCTCCCGATATTCGGTATTTTAATGATTTTAGCGACGTTATTCAACGGAATTGCTTCAAATTTGGTATTTGAAGTCCGAAATGGATACTACACACTAAGACAGAAAATTGTCTGTGCAGGTCCACGTCTTCGTATAGCCTCCATAGAAAGGTACCTCCCGATATTCGGTATTTTGATGATTTTAGCGACATAATTTACCGGAATTGTTTCAAATTTGATATTTGAAGTTCGTAATAGATACTACAGCCTAAGACAGAAAATTGTCTATGCAGGTCCACTTCTTCGTATAGCCCCCATATATCGGTACCTCCCGATATTCGGTGTTTTGATGATTTTAACGACGCTATTCAACGGAAATGCTTCAAACTTGGTATTTTAAGTTCGTAATGGATACTGCAGCCTATGACAAAAAAATTTCTGTGCAGGTCCACGTCTTCGTATAGCTCCCATATAACCTCCCGATATTCGGTATTTTGATGATTTTAGCTACATTATTCACCGATTTTGTTAAGTTTCGCATTTGAATGTTATTTTTGAGAATTGCCAAATTCGTTCCAAATGGTGGAAGGTATTCAAAGTTCGGCCGGGCCGAACTTACAGCTTTTACTTGCTTTTTTTTTTTTTTTTTTTTGGGTTGGAGTGTCTTTCAATGCTACCTACATTTCGAAGGACTAGACAATTATTATGATCTTCGTATGTTTGCTTCCTTTTTTTTCTTATCCTTGTAAATAAAATTTATTTTATCCCCAAAATGTTTAGGTTTTGTAGTGGCTGGGTTTCAAAGCTTTCCATTGCCCGTTTTTTTTTTTTTTTTTTTCATTTTCATTTTTTTTTTTTCCTTGGTTTGTTTATTTTTCAAGTCCTTTTTTTTGCTCATCCATTGGCCTAATGTAATTATTGTCCTTTTAAATAAACATCAGGACATATTGGCATTGTTGTGATGTGTTTTTTTGCTCCTCCCCCACCTCTTCTTAAATTTGTGACGTCTGTTGTTACATTCTTTCTTCCATTCTTTTTCTAAAGACCATTAATTTATTAATATCCGTTTAATATTTTTTTACCAATTTTGTCCTTCTGCCACTCTTCCTGGCCGTAAAACAAACAAAACAAACTGTCAAGGTGTGTGCCTCCGTTTTGTTTATCTTCTGTCAACAACTTTAATGATGGAATGTCTTATTATTATTATTTTTGTTGTTGTTGTTATTTTATATAGAAATGTCTGAAGAGGCAAAAAAAATTGGAAATATTCATTAGAGAAGTCATGTTTATTTAATGGGAGACACTCATAGAAATAATGGCTCGGAGAGGGAGGCTTACGCTAATAAATGAAATTTTCTGTTGATTTCAAAAGGCGATAAGATGACGACAGTTTTGGAGTATTTAAAGACAAAAAAGATAACAAAATGACAAAATAAACAAGTTAAAATAATAGACCTAAGCCACTACATCCATTATCGTTAATAATAAACATCGAAAGCTATTTTTGGGTATGAAGAGAAGTAGATATTGAAAAAATTGAAAAATGTTTTTTTGAAAGGCTAGGAGTAGCAATAAAATTTATTTTTTTAAAAATCCACTTTTAAAGGTCTTGAGGTCCCTTAGGAACCATTCTTTGGACTCCAAATTTAAAAGACTACAAGTCATGGGGAAAAATTCCCTTCGAAAGGGCCAGTGGTTTATTTTCAAATATCGTTAATCAAAATGTTTCCTTTTGTGGGGGAGGTACCAGAATAAATGGCCCGATCTCTACCATTTTTATAATAGATCTTGTGTTGATGGAAATATGGAGATATACCAAGTCTGAATGGAATCGGATGTTAATTTCAGGTTTTATGAACTTCATTAATATTCAAAATTTTCACCCTTTATGGGGGAGGTACCAAAAGGAGTGGACAGATATATCCCATATTCACAGCAGATTACTTGTTTTTGGAAGTAATAGGATGTGTGATATATGGAGAGAACCAGAAGCTTATTTCAGATATTATAATCGTTTTGGTTATTCAAAATTTTAATCCTTTATGGGGGAGGTACCAGAAGAAATGTTTCGATCTCTACCATCTTTATAACAGATCTTGTGTTGATGGAAATATTGATATATACCAAGTCTGAATGGAATCGGATGTTAATTTCACTTTTTATGAGCTTCATTAATATTCAAAATTTTGGCCCTTTGTGGGTGAGGCACCAGAAGAAGTGGTCTGATACATTTCATATTCACAGCAGATTACTTGTTATTGGAAGTAATAGGATGTGTGATATATGGAGAGAACCAGAAGCTTATTTCAGATATTATAATCGTTTTGGTTATTCAAAATTTTAATCCTTTATGGGGGAGGTACCAGAAGAAATGTTCCGATCTCGACCATCTTTATAACAGTTCTTGTGTTGATGGAAATATTGAGATATACCAAGTCTGAAGTCTGGAATCGGATGTTAATTTCAGGTTTTATGAACTTCATTGATATTCAAAATTTTCACCCTTTATGGGGGAGGTACCAGAAGGAGTGGTCCGATACATTCCATATTCACACCAGATCTTGTGCTAATAGAAATATAGGGATGTGAGAAATTTGATTTTCATATTTTATGAGCTTTTTGATAATTAAAAATGCTTATCCCTTTGTGGGGCAGGTACCAGAAGGCGTGGTTAATTCTAATCTATCTTCACACCAGATCTCGTGCTAGCAGAAATATTGAAATATGTGAAATTTGAACAGAATTGGATGTTCATTTCGCATTTTATGAGAGTTACAATTTAGCCCCCAATGAGGGAGGTACTAGAAGGAGTGGTCCGTTATATTTCATCTTCACAAGAGATGTGATTTTAATAGAAATATTGGGATGTGCCGAGCTTGAAAAAATCGGATGCTTATTTGACGTTTTATAAGAGCTATAATTATTTAAAATTTTGACCCCCAGAAGGAGTAGTTCCATCTTCATGAAAGATCTAGTAAAATTCTACAGGGTGAGATAAAAAAAACTGCAACAAAGTCAAACACCATAATTTTAACATTTTTTTTTTAATTTTATTGAATGAAAGCAAAATATGTCGGAAATAGCATCAAATTTTAAAATAATTTTAGGCAGGAATTATGGCCTTCAAACGACCAATGAAACCGTCACACGATGTCCGAATGTTGCTCTGCGTTATTTTGGCCCATTCCCGGCGAAGCGCTTGCTTGAGGTGATCGACACTTGGTATTTTTTAGTGCCAACCATGCTTTCAAAAAGTACTCCAGACACAATACTCCAACGGATTGGTATCCGGAGATTTTGGTGGCCATTGTGCGCTGGAATTGAAGCGAGGAACCTTATTTTGTAACCATTCTTAGGTGGCGGTGCGTGTTGAGTGCGATGGTGCTGAGTCCTGTTGGAATCTCCAAGGTGTGCGGCCAAAATGTTTGCGTGCCCAAGACTTTAATATACCCTCCAGGATATTTCCGCGATAATATTCGGCATTTATTCTTATGCCAAGGTCGTTTAATACGAGTGGAGAGCGACCATCGGCTGTTATGGCGGCCCACCACCATTACCACCATCACCATGGCCGACGCTTGAGTTCTGGTGGCCCATCGAAGGTGCACATTTTCAGCTGACCTCTTTGGCAAGTAAACACAATCATTTTGTGCAGTTTGTAAATAAACTGCTGAATAACGAATGTTTTCTCATCGGAGATCGGAGAAACCCAAATTCGGCAGTTCACCACTTTCGGTCCAGTGAAGCAACTCTTTAGCTTTTCTGAGTCTATTTTCTTTTTGTTGCGGTGTAAGTTCTTGCACTTTTTGGAATTTGGAATTTCAATGGCTTTACCCCGAGCTCATATTTCAATATTTGTCGAATGGAATATTGAGATATGTTCACCTCACGAGCCATTTTTCGGCCACGGCGATGCGGGTCGCGATCAAGTCGCTTCTATACTTTTCGAACCATTCTTGCTTCTTCCGTCCGATGGTACGAGACGCAAACGATTAATTCACATTTAAATGCTGAAGTGCTCTAACGATAGCCACTTGTGGTTTTCCAGCCAATTCCATCACGCTTGAATTCCATCACGAATAAATTTTTTCCGGGAAAATTCTCACCAAAATGCTTTTGTACGGTTGTAAACAATATAATGAGCTATCACTGGAATAATTTTAACAGCTGTCGGATGAATGACTTGAAAAGTACAATCGAATTTTGATATTAAAAAAACTTTTTTTTTTCAAAAATATTTGCCCGAAGTACAATTAAATTTAGATATTGATAAAAAAATATATTTAAAATTAATTAATTAATTTTTACAAATTAAAAAATCTTAATTTTTTTATTTTTCAAATGATAACTATCAAACTTGGAGAACATGCTTTCCTTTCCCCATCTATTTTTTTTAACCCACGTTTGATGTTCCTTAAAAAAATATATTTTTTAGAAACTCTACCTTAGAAGTTTTTTTAAAATATTTCCAAAAAAATATTTTTTTGATCCATGCACGACGATCCTTCTTAAAAATATTTTCTACAAAAATCTATGTTTGCTAATACATTTTAAAAATAAAAAAAATAAAAAATCCACAATTTTTAATTTTTCTAAAAAATATTTTTTTTAATAAAATCCATGTTTTATAGTCCTTAACGGAAATATTTTTGAAAGTTGTATTTTTTAATTAACATTAAAATATGAATATTTTTTAAAAAAAATCTGTGCTTAGTAGTCCTTTGAAAAAAATATTTTTCTCCCTTCTTCGATTTTTTTAATTGTGATCTGATATTAATAAAAAAAATACTTTTTTGGAATTCTTCCTTAGATTTTTTTTTTTTTTTTTTTGAAAAAAAAATTTGTAAAAAAATATTTGAAAAATATTTTTTATCCCCTTTGATTTTTTTTTTAATCCACGTGTGAAGTTCCTTGAGAATATATATATTTTAGGAGCTCTATCTTAGATGTTTTTTTTTTGTATTTAAAATATTATTATTAGAAAATAGTTAATGTTTTTTTTTTTTTAAATCCATAAAAAAATATTTGAAAATATTTTCCTTCCTCTTCAATTTTTTTCTTAAATCCATGTATGATGTTCCTTAAAAATATATATTTTTAGGAACTCTATTTTATATGCTTTTTTTATTTTAAATATTATCATTAAAAAATATTTGACGTTTATTTAAGATGCGTTTTTGGTCTTTTCCCCTCCTCTAGGGAAGTGGCAACAATGTTTTAGGCTCCCCCCCCCCCCCCCTTTAACATGTAAGTTTGATGGGATCATAAAGACCACATAAAAAGCTAAACTAAAATGAACTTTTATGGCAAATTTCCCGCACCTCACCTACAAGCCTCGCAACTCAATGAAAATCTTAAACTCTACCTCATCTTAATATTCTACCCTGCCATCTTCACCCCTTTCAAGACCATAACTTGCTTTTATAACTTTCATTCACATCCGTTCTTGGCACCATTCAGTGTCTTCGTTGTTGTTGTTGTTTTTGTTGTCGCTTGTTATTATCCGTTGCCATGGTTTGCCACAATAAATTTTGGAAGCTTGTTGCTGGCGTATTTTTCGCCTTGCTGCTTAAAGAAAATTTACTACACTTCTTCTTCTTAAAGTTTATGCATTTGTTGTGGTCGACGTCTCTTTTTTGTGTGTGCGGTGGCCAAACAGGAAGTTCTAAAAATAGATATCTACAAAGGACCCAACTTTGGAGCATAAAATCAAGTTTATTCTGCCATTACATTTACATGGAATTGCAGAATTTTGTCAATTTTTCCAAAAAAAAAAAAAAAAATAATGGAGGAAAATTTGAATATCCCACAATGTTGAATATGGTTTCCTTTTCAAATTTCTGTTGTTGTGTGCGAGGACGAAGAGGGGAGGAGGAAAAATTGAAAATATTGCAACTTTGTAACATTCCTCTTTTATTTGATAAGTTTTCCTTGATTGATAGTTTTCTCTTTTCTGTTTTTTGCCAGGAAGAAAGGAAGCTATAAATTTTTTGGTAAACAAAGTGATTTGTAGGGAAATTTGCTAAAGAAAAATATGGGTCAAAATAAACTGGGGCAAATATTGGAAAATTATTGCTTAAAGTTCCGGGATAAATTCTCTTCAATTTTTAACACAAACAACCTTTAAAAAAATATTGCAGAACTTCATCATCAAAAATAAAGCCAACGTGTTTTTTTTTTCATGCCATATTGGCCCAGAGCCAACAGATAAATAGCAAGTAGCAAAAAAATTAATTTCAAAAAGGTAACATGCCTTGACTCTCCACTCCACTCCCTCCCTCTCTCTCATATTGGCAAATGTATATGTTGTTCCAGCTTAACATTGTTTTCCAAATAAATTGGAAATATCATCATCGTCATCGCCGTACTCGTCCTCATCATGAGTGAGTGCCATGGCACTTTGGCAAAGTGTAGCTGACGAACAGCTGTCAATAATTGAATTCTGTTTGTGTTCAATTTATATCACGAATAAACAACGGGGCTCCAAAAAACAATGTGCAAAAATTTTAACATTTGATGGTAAATGCAATGACAAAAAAAAAAACGATACGCCTGAAAGTATGCTACACGTTTCAAAAAAACAACTTCATACAAACCCCTGACTTAAAATATGAGAAAAAAAGGAATATTTACCTTCAATGTTATGCGAAAAGTCAGAACGAAAATTTGCTGCTATGCTCATTTTTCCTAGCAAGAAAATATATCTCGGATAATTTTTTTAAACCATATTTGAGGACTTTTATATCCTGGATTTTTTTCTTTTAAATTATGTAAAAATACCCGTTGTTGGTTTAAAAAAAAAGAAAATAAATAATTAAAAAAAAAACGTTTAAAAAATCAGCGACCTACTATTTATTAAACCACATTTAAGGACTCTCATATCCTAAATTTTTTCTTTAAAATATTTAAAAAGTCCCCATTGATATTTATACCCTCAGCCGTATGGCTAAAGAGGATATATATCATTTTTAATAATAACGAGTTAAAAGCATAAAGTTCGGCCAGGCCGAACTTGGAATACCCTCCACCATTTGGAACGAATTTGGAAATGAAATCCTTTAAAAAATTCTGTTAAAATTTAAAAACTACCGAATATATCCGTTTTATTGGTATCTATACGACGTGGACCCACATAGGCATTGTTTGTCATAAGTCATTGCCAAATTCAAATTCGGAACCTGAAATAAACGGTGAATAATGTAGCTAAAATCATAAAAATATCGTATGTAGGGAGGTACCGTTATATCGGAGCTGTGCGAAGACCTGGACCAGCATAGACAATTTTCTGTCATAATTTGTAACGCTAATATCACCAAAATACTTCATATAAGGAGATATAGCTATAGGGCTATATAAGACGTGGACCTGCATGGCTCATTTTCTGTCTTAAGCTGTAGTATCCATTGCGAACTTCAAATACCAAATTTTAAACAAATCCCGTGAATATTGTCGCTAAAATCATCAAAATACCGAATATCGGGAGGTACCGTTATATTGTGGCTATACGAAGACGTGGGCCTACGTGGCCCATTTTCTGTTTTATGCTGTGGAATCTATTACGAACTTCGAATGCCAAATTTGAAACAGTTTCGGAAAATAATGTCGCTAAAATCATCAAAATACCGAATATCGGGAGGTATCGTTATATGGGGGCTATACGAAGACGTGGACCTACATGGCCCATTTTCTGTCCTATAGCCCATTTTCAATACCAAAAGTCCTGCAGACATAATATGCATTTGAGTAAAATTTTATCAACCTACTTCATTTCGTTCGGAAGCTAGAGTGATTTCCACAGACGGATAGACTGACAAACGAACGGACATCGCTAAATCGACATAGAATTTTATGCTGATCAAGAATATATACTCTTTTATGGGGTCTAAAATGTATATTTCGAGGTGTTACAAACGGAATGACAAATGTAATATACCCTCCATACTATGGTGGAGGGTATAAAAACAATGGGGTCCGGGATCCATCCTAGGAGAGTTGTTGGGTCTTGCATAATTTTCTCTTATCTCAAAGTTTGAAGTTGAATAGGACAAACTCTTACCTCCTTTCTTCAAAGTATTTCCTTGAATATTCAGGGTTAGCATGCTCTCGGACTTATATCCATGTAGCAGACAATTAATTCCTTTGTATCCTTTCATTATCCTTTCTTAAAAAAATTGCCGAATAAATACTTTTCAAATCAACGATTTGAATTCCAAACAAAGGATACATGAAATAATTCCTTCTTATACTCTCCCTCTCTCTCCTTTCCACTCCCGCTCTACCATCTAATATCCCCCTGTATCTAATGGTTTTCTTTACAAAATTCCCCTCAATTGCTTATTCTTCAGTCTTCTTCTTAAATAACAATATAAATATTATTTATTTGTTCACTTATACCGACAGACAGACAGACATACTTACAAAACATATTTTTGATGCACTTGAACACGAGGACACTTGAATATTTTCTGGGTTTATTTTGTTGAATGGCCATCCCCAACGCTTGGTTATGGCAACAAATTCCGAATCTAAACAATAACAAAATTCTAAACAAAATTTTAAATGCTTCTCTCAAGAGCTTGAGAATTGTTCGGACTGGAAATTTAATATCATTTCCATGGAAAACTCTTTGTATTATGCGTTTTTCTTTCGGAATATTTCAAGCATTTGTCGTCACTTGAAATGAATAAACATTTATTTCTTTGCTTCGAAATGGAGATTTGAGAATAGAAAGGATTACCCCTTTCCACAATGTTGGGAATTGAAAGAGATATAATTTATGAAGTTTATTGCAAACAAACAATTTTTATAAGGACTTCAAGGATTAAAAGGGGATTTCTTAAAAATGTTTTCTAAGGATTTTATCCGTGTATTTTTTCTTTTTGTCAAGGATTTGAGTCCTTTTTATCGTGGATTTTTTAAGAATAATTAGAAGGATAGATAATAGACCGTAAATTAATCTTGAATCCTTTAAAGAATTTTTGTTTCAAGGATTTCAATTTTTTTTAATGCAATATGGCCCCTTAAACAGAGTGGAATTTACATATATATATTTTTTTCATAGCCATTTTTCAAGGCCTCAAAGACCTTTAGTCATGGATTTTTTAAAGATTTTTTAGGAACTTTTAACCCTCTTAAAAAATATTTTAAATATTTTTTTTTAATTTCTGAGGACAACAGGTCTCTTTAAAAATTAAGTTTTTAAATACATGTTTTTCAAGGACCTCAAAACGTGCATTTTTAAAGATTTTTTAAAGGACAAAAGGACCTTAAAATATTTCATGGGCTTAAACAAATTCCTCTTAGGTTGGATTTACAATTCAAGGATTCACTTGTGATTTCACTGTTTTAAAAAATCCTCTTAGCTCGGATTTAAAATTGAAGAATTCGTAGTCCTCTACAAGAGGATACTTTAAAACAGTGTTCCAAGGGCCAAATGAGTTCATAAACATGGGCTATTAAGAATTCAATTTTTCAATTTTTAATTATTTTTATTATTATTATTATTATTATTATTATTATTATTATTATTATTATTATTATTATTATTATTATTATTATTATTATTATTATTATTATTATTTATTTATTTATTTATTTTTTTTAAAAGACCAAAGGACCTCAAAAGGTGGATTTAATGATTTCACTAATTTAAAAAATCTTCTTAGCTTGGATTTAAAATTCAAGGATTCATAGTCCTGTGAACGAAGATATTTCAAAACAGTGTTCTAAGGACCAAAGAACTGTTAATCATGGACATTTAAAAACTTTTTTTGGTGGACTAAACAGATTTCTTAAAGTTAATTTTTCAAGGACCAAAAGTTCTCCTAATACGGATTTATTAAAAGAACTATCTATTGAGGACCAACAAACCTTTTAAAATTATTTTTTTAAGAAAATTTTGTCAAGAACCTCCTTAAAAAGTTCTCCTAAAGGTCTTTTTAAAGTGAATTTTTTTAATAAAAATTTTTGTCAAGGACCTCTAAACTTGCATTTTTTAAAGGCTCAATTTACCTCAAAACGTTGATTGTAATTAAATTTTTCATGGGTATAAAAAAGACCTCTATCTGGGATTTAAAATTAGAGAATTCATAGTCCTCTGGAAGAGGATATTTTTTTAAAAAGAGTTTAAAAAGTCTTCTAAACGTGGACTTTTAAGACATTTTTGGGAACCAAACGGATTTCTTAAAGTTTTTTGGTTTCAAGGACCAAAAGTACTCCTTACCTGGAGTTGTTAAAGAATTTTTTATTGAGGACCAAAAGTCCTTATAAAGAATTTTTTTCAAGCATCTCAAAATGTGAATTTTTAAAGATTATTTTTATAGACCAAAGGGCAACACAACGTGTATTTTAATTAAATATTTCGTGGGTTAAAAAAAGACCTCTTAGCTTGGATTTAAATTATAAGGATTCATAGTCATAGATTCATTGTAAGATGATATTTTGAAGCAGTGTTCCAAATGGATTTCTTAACGTTTTTTCTTTCAAGGAGCAAAAATTTTCCTAACATGGATTATTTGTAGAACTTTAATTTATTAAGGACCAAAGATCCTTTTAAAGTGACTTTTTTCATGAACCAAAAGTCTCCCAAGGCTTTGTTTTTTAAAGAAATATTTAAAGGATTTTTAAAGGTTTTTCTTTTTTTCAAGGATTCATAGGATTTTTAAAGATTTTTTCTCAAGGATTCACAGTCCCATACCCAAAAGTCCTATAAATGTTGACTTTTAAAGAACTTTTTACTAGGATCAAAAGACCTCTATCGTAGATTCCCTAGAGTGGTTTTTAAGGACGAAAAGTTTCCCTAACCTGGATTTATGAAAGAACTTTTACTTATTAATAAAGGTTCCTTGAAAGTGAATTTTTTAAATAATTTTTTTTTCAAGGACCAAAAGACTGCTTAATTTTTTTTAATGAATATTCGACGATTTTTTTTAAGAATTTTTTTTCAAAGGTTCATAGACCTCTGATTGCGGATTAATTATGAATTTTTTTAGGACCCAAAAGTCCTTTATATATGGACTTTGAAAGATCTTTTTTCGAGGACCAAAATATTTATTAAAGTTTTGTTTTTTAAGGACCAAAGATCCTCCTCCTCCGGATTTATTAAAGGCTTATTTTATTTTCTTTTCCTGGCCCGTTGAATTTTTGAAAGTCAAAAAGATCGCAAAACCTTTATGTTTAAAGCAAAATTCCATGGAGTTTTTTTTCAGGACAAAAGGTCCTTTTTTATTGGATTTTTATAATAATTTTTAGTTCAAGGATTCAAAGGCTTCTAAAAGTGGAATTTTCTTAGGACTGAGAACTTGATAAATTTGAATTTTTTTAAGGATGTTTTTTCCAGGACTCAGAGACATCTAAACATGGATTTTTTAAGTGGACTTTTAAAGAACTCTTTTAGAGGACCAAAATCGTAGTTTCTTCTATCGTGGTTTTCTTAAATATGTTTTTTTCAAGTACCAACGATCCTCCTCCTGAGGATGTTTAAAAAAAATATTTTGTTTCTTTCCTATTTTTAATTTTTTACAAAATTTTTCCTAGGACCAAGAATCCTTATTTGTAATTTTGTAAAGGAAAAGAAGACAAAAAATATCTAAATTTTTTTAGAGGACCAAAGGTCCTTTTTTATTGAATTTTAAAAAAATATTTTTTTTTTTTAATTTAGGTATTCAAAGGTCTTTGAAAGTGGATTTTTTTTTCTAGGACTAAGAACTTTCTAATCGTGGATTTTGCAAGGATGTTTCTTCTAGGACTAAGTATTGTCTAAGCTTGGATTTTTTAAGTGGACTTAAAAGGAAGTCTGAACTTTTAAATAGCTTTTTAGAGGACTTTTGTGGACTTTTAAATAACTTTGTTAGAGGACCAAAGATCCTCCTTACGCTTATTTATTAAAGAATTTTTTGAGGACATTTTTCCAGGACTCTGACTTTTCTAAACTTGGATTTTTAAGGACTTTTTTCCAGAACTCGGAGCTCTCTAAATGGGTCTTTTTGAAATAATATGTTTTAAGGACCAGGAATTTAAAACCCTTTAAAATATTATAGCATCCTGTGAGATGAGAATTTTCATTAAAGACCTACGCCTCCTCAGCTTCTCCCATTATATTTTCCAACTCTTCCTCCCCCTTCCTAATTGCAGCAGACAAACAAGGACTACATTAACCCCAAACAAAGGCATTCATTAGTTAAATGCGAAAGCAAAGGAAAGCAATGACTGCAAAAAGATGTTTCCTTTGTTCAGCTTGGCATTGCATTTGAAGTGCTCGCATCCAGGAGCAGTACTTCAAGTAGCGATGACACACACAGAGGGAGGCTGGACTCCTGAGGCATTGCAACAAAATGCTGTTGTTTGAACATTTTTGTTGGTGTTTTTGTTGCAGTATTTGTTCATTTACTTTCACTTTGATTGCGGTTCAGATCTAAATGACAAAACAATCGAGAGGTGTATTAACCATTATCCTTGCTTACCTGGTTGCTGATGATGTTATTGACAACAGCTGCAACATCCTGCCGCTCTCTCTCTCCTTCCCTTCTTCTCTCTTTGCTCCAAAGAGAAAACAAACAGACAATCAAAAACATCGGTGACACCAGCTTTGGAACAACAACCCAGCGCGTAACAATGCCTCCTCATCTTGCACCTCAATGTCAGCATAATCATCATTTGCAGAAATCCCACTCACCTTAGCCCGGCGCACGGCAATGGCATCATAATCATCCCAGTCGTCCTCATCATAGCTGGGATGAGGCACAATCAAGTTCTCGCCAATGCTGGGCTGGAGAATGGAAAGTCTACTTTGGTATTTGTTGGCCACACGTGTTGGTTATGGCCTTTTGTTTGGTTATCAGGATGATGGCGAGCCGTAGTCATGGCCTAGTAGTGGGGATGTTACAGTTCCAGATGATGACATTTATTCGAGGCATGCAATTATTGAATATATCAGTATGCTGTTATGCCATCGTCTATATGACAATGGCATGGAATGAAGGGAATACGGAAGAGGAACTACGTGGCATCAACTGATTTTATAAGTTTTTTCCTGCGGAAAATGGAAAAAATATACAACTGTTAGACTTCTGGTAAAGCCAAAAAAATCGGAAATAGCATCAAATTTTAGAATAAGTTTACATATTTTCGAATTGGTCACCTTTGGCACGAATAATGGCCTTGAAATGGCCAATGAAATCGTCACACGCTTCCCGAATGTTGCTCTGCGTTATTTTGGCCCATTTCCGGCGAAATGCTTGCTTCAGGTGATCGACACTTTTGTAGTTTTTAGTGCCAACCTTGCTTTCCAAAATACTTCAGACACAATAGTCCAACGGATTGGTATCACCAAATTCGGCAGTTAACCACTTTCGGCCAACCGAAGCAACTCTTTAGCTCTTTTGAGTATATTTTCTTTCTGTTGCGCGGTGTAAGTTCTTGCACTTTTTGGAATTTCAATGGCTTTACCCCGAGCTCATTTTTCAATTTTTGGCGAAAGGAATATTGCGATATGTTCTCCTTACGAGTCATTTTTCGGCCACAGCGATGCGGGTTTTGATCAAGTTGCTTCTTTACTTTTCGAACTATTTCTGCTGATGTTGCTCGTTGGGCTACGCTACCAGTAACACGGTAATGACGATGGTAGGAGACACAAAAGATTTATTCCCATTTAAATGCTGGAGTGCTCTAACGATAGCCACTTGTGGTTTTCCAGCCAAATATAAACAAATCACACTATCCCGCTTGAATTCCATCGCGAATAACTTTTTTTCTGGAAAATTCTCCTCGAAATGCTTTTGTACCCTTGTAAACAATATATGCAGCTGTCACTGGAATAATTTTAACAGCTGTCGCACGAGTGGCTTAGAAATGACAGCAGTCTGAAGTTGGTTGCAGTTTTTTCATCTCACCCGATAAATATAGACAATGTTTCAGAGATTCCCAAAGGCTTAATCCCGGGTTCGACTAAATCATCTGCAATTATACATTCAGAGAAGTCGTGCCCAACCCTAGTGACTGCTTTCAAAATTGTTTCAAAAGATAAAGCACCAACTGATGGCCTATTATGAATAGTAAATCCCTTATTAGAGTTTAACAAATCTTTTAGACTTGTGCGAAAGACAGGATACCTTCATAACCCATTCTATAAAAAGACATTTTTCCATGTCTCCTTCGTAAGTCGGGAATGCCCAGAGAGGTCTTCTCTTCCCGTTGGAAAATCATCGGTTCATAGAATTCAATATTACTTGACACTTGCTCCAATATTGGAAAAGCTTGGAGTACTTTGCTTTGCCAATCTAGGGTCCTTCTAGGCCACGTAAATGAAACGGTACCTACTTTCTCTTCGAGTGACTAATTTTTCATCCGAGATTTCCTGTCCGTTTTATTTCCTAATTTTACTCAATTAAAATTATTTGCAAATAATCTAAACAACATTTTCTTTTTTATTTTCAAATAACCCACAAAAATTCCTAATCTTAGCCAACCTTCCACGAAGATGGTAAAATGTCACGACCTGTCCTTTCATTTTTTTTTTTGTTTGTTTTTACAAAAAAATTTTCTTAGTTTTTTTCGCACTTCCATGAATTTTAATTAAGTGATTTGTTGTTGTTATTGCCGTTGTTTGATGAGCGTTGAGTGGCTTTACTTGTTTTTTTTTTTCGTTTTCTTCGGAGGTGTAGTGGAGATCCTTTACAAACATCCTCCACTTCTTATTTTCCTGTTTTTTTCCTTGGTTTTGTTGACATTTATTTTTATTAAGTTTATCAGGACAACAACAACAACACCAACAACAATGATGCCCAAAATAACCGAGCCTTGTATAGAATTGGAGGGCGGGGGGTGGTGGGTTGGTGTTCCGCCAAGTCAAGTCAACCCCATGTTGAAATGTAATTATGTTAATAAAGGTAAGTGATTTTTATACACTTTGTCGCATGCCAAATGAGTGACAATGTGCGAATGAAGGGAAGGTGGATGGGGGGAGAGGGGGACGGCTTGGGAATTGTGTGTTTTGAAATTATTTTCTCTTCTTGGCACGTGAAATTGAAAAAGAAGGCTGGAGAGAAAAAAATGGAAACTAATTTGAAAATGGAAATTTAAATAAACACGATTAGCTAATGATAATTTGGACAATTTGCTGAGGATAACAATGGGAATAAGGATGAGCCTGGGGATGGCTGATCTGCAGTAAAGGATTCCATTGAAATATTTTCTTGAAAATTTCAAGTTTTGGGGGATAAATTGAGGATATTTCCAATTTTTGAGGGCAGTTGTTCAATAAACCTGAAAAATAATTAGAGAAAAAATTGGAGTCGCGAAAAAAAATTAATTGAGTTTAGAGGTATATATACAGGGTGAGATGAAAAAACGGCAACCAACTTCAGACGAAAACTTTCAAAAGTTGTTGTATAAACAAAAGAAATATAAGAGGACAAGAGGTCATCAACAGAAAGGATCTCCATGTAACCTACAGGGAAGACCTAGGTAATTTCATCTTCAACGAAGACCACCAGCTCACCTGCGGAGCAATTATCCCTGAAGAAGACCTCCAGGTCATTTATACATTTGATTTTCAGATCATATACAGAGAGGGTCTGGAGGTCATCTCGGACAGGGTGAGATGATAAAACTGCAACCAACTTCAGACTGCTGTCATTTCTTAGCCACTCGTCCGACAGCTGTTAAAATTATTCCAGTGATAGCTCATTATATTGCTGACAAGCGTACAAAAGCATTTTGGTGAGAATTTTCCCGGAAAAAAGTTATTCGTGATGGAATTCAAGCCTGTTAGGGTTATTTCTTTGTATTTGGCTGGAGAACCACAAGTGGCTATCGTTAGAGCACTCCAGCATTTAAATGTGAATAAATCTTTTGTGTCTCGTACCCATCGCTCGTTACCGTGATACTGTTACTGGTAGCGTAGCCAATAGCGACGTCAAGGAAGTGGACGGAAGAAAACAGCAACATCAGCAGAAATGGTTCGAAAAGTAAAGAAGCGACTTGATCGAAACCCGCTTCGCAGTGGTCGAAAAATGGCTCGTGGGCTGAACATAATGCAATATTCCATTCGTCGAATATTGAAAAATGAGCTCGGGGTAAAGCCATTGAGATTCCAAAAAATGCAAGAACTTACACCTCAACATAAAGAAAATAGATTCAAAAGAGCTAAAGAGTTGCTTCTTGGCTGCTTGGCCGAAAGTGGTGAACTGCCGAATTTGGTTTTCTCCGATGAGAAAACATTCGTTGTCCAGCAGTTTGTAAACACACAAAATGATCGGGTTTACTTCTCAAAGAGCTCAGCTGAAAAATTGCACCTTCGGTTGGCCACCAGAACTCAAGCGCCGGCCATGGTGATGGTGTCGGCCGCCGCCATGACAGCCGATGGTCGCTCTCCCCTCGAATTAATCGACCGTAGCATCAGAATAAATGCCAAATGCTCGATCTCCGCTCGTATTAATCGACCGTGGCATCAGAATAAATGCCGAATATTAACGCGAAAATATTCTGGAGGGTCTATTAAAGCCTTGGGCACGCAAACATTTTGGCCGCAGACCTTGGACATTCCAACAGGACTCTTCATCATCGCACTCAGCACGCGCCGCCACCCAAGAATGATTACAAAATGAGGTTTCTTCATTCATTTCCACCAGCGCACAATGGCCACCAAAATCTCCACATACCAATCCGTTGGACTATTGTGTCTGGAGTATTTTGGGAAGCAAGGTTGGCACTAAAAAAATACCAAAGTGTCGATCACCTCAAGCATGCGCTTCGTCGGGAATAGGCCAAAATACAGAGCAACATTCGAAGAGCATGTGGCGGTTTCATTGGCCGTTTGAAGGCCATAATTCGTCCCAAAGGTGACCAATTCGAACAAATCTAAACTTTTTCTAAAATTTGTTGATATTTCCGATATTTTTAGCTTTGATAAGGAAAATACAAAAAAAAAATGTAAAAATTATGGCGTTTGGCTTTGTTGCAGTTTTTATACCCTCCACCATAAAATTCTATGTCGATTCAGCGTCCGTCCGTCTGTCCGTGGAAATCACTCTAGCTTCCGAACGAATTGAAGTAGATTGATAAAATTTTACTCAAATGTATGTTATGTCTGCAGGACTTTTGGTATTGAAAATGGGCCATGTAGGTGCAAGTTTTGGTATAGTCCCCATATAACGGTACCTCCCGATATTCCGTACTTTGATGATTTTTGCGACAATATTCATCGGAATTGTTTCTAATTAGGTATTTGTAGTTTGAAATAAATACTACAGCCTAAGACAGAAAATTGTCTGTGCAGGTCCACGTCTTCGTATAGGCTCCATATAACGATACCCCCGATATTCGGTATTTTGATGATTTTAGCGACATTATTCACCGGACTCGTTTCAAATTTGGTGTTTGAAGTCCCGAAGGGATTCTACAGCCTAAGACAGAAAATTATCTGTGCAGGTCCACGTCCCTGTGTAGCCCCCATATAACGATACCTCCCGATATTCGGTATTTTGATGATTTTAGCGACATTATTCACCGGAATTGTTTCAAATCTTGTATTTGAAGTTCGTAATGGATACTTCAGCCTATGACAGAAAGTTGTATATGCAGGTCCAGGACTTTGTGTAGGCCCCACATATAACTGCCTCCCTATATTCGGTATTTTGACGATTTTAGTTACAATACTCACCGAAATTGTTGGAGATGTCGTATTTGATGCTACAGCCTGTGACAAAAAATTGTCTATGTTGGTCCGGGTCTTCGTATAGCCCTGATATAACGGTACCTCCCTATATTCGGTATTTTGATGAGTTTAGCTGCATTATGCACCCGATATTTTTTCAAGTTTCGTATTTAAATATTTGTTATGGCTTATGACAAAAGTTGCCTGTGGAGGTCCATGTCTTCATATAGACCCCAATATAACAGCTATATTCGGCATTTTTATGATTTTAACTGAATTTTTAACAGATTTTATTTTTTTGAAAATTTCCAAATTCGTTGCAAATGGTGGAGGGTATTTTAAGTACCTAATATGGGTTTTTATTGATGAGAATAAATTTTTCATCCAAGATTTACATAATTCCAAAAATCTTAACAAGGTATGGCTGGTAATCCAGCCGCACAAGCTTGACTGCCGCCACTTCTCAAAATTTTATTTGAATTAAAAATAAAACTTAAAATCACAATTCAATCCACATCATCTTCCCGCCCAAAAACCCCCGTCCCTTCTATACCCCCCAAAACCATATACTTTTTCCAAATCCTTTCACATCATTAAAAGTTTGAGCACACTTGCTCACAACACAAAATTCCAAAAAATTACTTTTCATCACAGCTGACAATGGCAAACAAACCGAACACGGAAAAAACACAACGAGAATTTCCATTTCAGAGTTGATCTTTATAATTTATGATGAAAAATTCATATGACATATGGTAATGAAAACTGTTTTTGCAGGATAAATGGAATTATTTGATATCCTAGAGAAATGGCGCTGATTTCATGATGATGAGGATGAGAAGGCAAGCGGGGTTAAAATAATAATAATTTCGTTGGGAAAGGAAAAACATGGCTACACACACACACAGAGAGTGTCGGCTGGCTGACTGACATGACTTCAGAAACCCAGTAACTCACTGCCACACAAACACACACATACACTCTCGCTTAGAGATATATGTAGTCTTCCCCTGGCATGCATTTCCCTTTACATTTTTTTTTTTTTTTTTTTTTTTTTGAGTGACATTCATTAAACCTTTCAGCTGTATCCGTTTCCTGATTAAATTCAGTTGCAAAAATCTTGCGCCACTCTTTGCTCGGCAAACGACCTGCGGTGTTCTGCGGAGCTTTCAAAAAGCCACACACACACAGAAGGCAAGTAAAAGTTGTTGTTTTTGTTGTTATTTTTTAGTCTCCCACAATGTCAGTAATATTTGAAAATTGCATAGCAAGGCAGTCGAGGCATGGACGTGGCAAAGATAACTCGAATTGCTCAGGGGGGAAAAAGTAGATCAGGATGTGGAGCATAACAAGCCTTTAAAAAAAAAACAGCTGTAAGTTCGACCGGGCCGAACTTTGAATACCCTCCACCATTTGTTAAAAATTTGGCAATTTTCAGAAAAATAAAATCCGTTAAAAATTCGTTTAAAGTCTTAAAAATTCCGAATGTAGCTGTTACATTAGGGTCCATACGACGACATGGACCTTCAAAGGCAACTTTTGTCATAAGCCATTACAATATTCAAATGCGAAACTGGGAAAAATATATTTATAATGTAGCAAAAATCATCAAAATACCGAATATAGGGAGGTACCATGAGGGTTATAACACGTGGACCTGCGCAGAAAGTTTTCTATCATAGGCTGTAGTATCCATTACCAATTTCAAATACCAAATTTGAAGCAATTCCGGTAAATAATGTCGCTAAAATCATAAATATAGGAAAATCGGGAGGGGGGAGGACTATACAAAGACGTGGACCTACATGGCCCATTTTCTGTCTTAGGCTGTAGTATCTATTACGAACTTCAAATACCAAATTTAAAACAATTCTGAAGAAAAATGTCCCTAAAATCATCAAAATACCGAATATCGGGAGGTACCGTTATATGGGGGCTATACGAAGACGTGGACCTAGATGGGCCATTTTCTGTCATGGGCTGTAGTATTCATTGCGAACTTCAAATACCAAATTTGAAACAATTCCGGTGAATAATGTCGCTAAAACCATCAAAATACCGAGTATCGTGAGGTACCCTTATATGGGGGCTATACAAAGACGTGAACTCACGTGGCCCTTTTTCTGTCTGAGGCTGTAGTATTCATTACGAAATTCAAATACCAAATTTTAAATAGTTCCGGTAAATAATGTCTCTGAACTCATCAAAATACCGAATATCGGGAGGTACCGTTATATGGGGGCTATACGAAGACGTGGACCTACATGACCCATTTTCTGTCTTAAGCTGTAGTATATATTACGAACTTCAAATACCAAATTTGAAACAATTCTGGTAAATAATGTCGCTAAAATAATCAAAATAAAGAATATCGGGAGGTACCGTTATATGGGGGCTATACGAAGAGGTGGACCTACATGGCCCATTTTCTGTCTTAGGCTGTAGTATCCATTACGAACTTCAAATACTAATTCTGAAACAATTCCGGTGAATAAATTCGCTAAAATCATCAAAATACCGAACATCGGGAGGTACTGTTATATGGGGGCTATACGAAGACGTGGACCTTCACAGAAAATTTTCTGTCTTAGGCTGTAGTATCCAGTACGAACTTCAAATACCAAATTTGAAGCAATTCCGATGAATAATGTCGCTAAAATCATCAAAATACCGAATATCGGGAGGTACCCTTATATGGGGGCCATACGAGGACGTGGACCTGCATAGACAATTTTCTGTCTTAGGCTGAAGTATCCATTACGAATTTCAAATACCAAACTTAAAACAATTCCGGTAAATAATGTCGCTAAAATCATCAAAATACCGAATATCGGGAGGTACCGTTATATGGGGGCTATACGAAGGCGTGGACCTACATGGACCATATTCTGTCTTAGGCTGTAGTATCCAGTACGAACTTCAAATGCCAATTTTGAAACAGTTTCGGTAAATAATGTCGCTTAAATCATTAAAATACCGAATATCGAGAGGTACCGTTATATGAGGGCTATACGAAGACGTGGACCTACATAAACCATATTCTTTCTTAGGCTGTAGTACCCATTACGAACTTCAAATACCAAATTTGAAATAGTTTCGGAAAATAATGTTGCTTAAATTATCAAAATACCGAAAATCGGGAGGTACCTTTATATGGGGGCTATACGAAGACGTGAACCAGCATGGCTCAATTTTTGTCTTAGGCTGTAGTATCCATGACGATCTTCAAATACCAAATTTAAAACTATTCCGGTGAATAATGTCTCTAAAATCATCAAAATACCGAATATCGGCAGGTACTGTTATATGGGGGTTATACGAAGACGTGGATCTGCACAGACAATTTTCTGTCATAGGCTGTAGTATCTATTACGAACTTCAAATACCAAATTTGAAATAATTCCGGTGAATAATGTCGCTAAAATCATCAAAATACCGAATATAGAGATGTACCATGGGGGTTATAAAACGTGAACCTGCACAGACAACTTTCTGTCTTAGGCTGAAGTATTCATTACGAACTTCAGATACTAAATTGGAAACAATTCCGGTAAAAAATGTCGCTAAAATCATCAAAATACCGAATATCGGGAGGTACCCTTATATGGGGGCTATACGAAGACTTGAACCTGCATGGCCCATTTTCTGTCTTAGGATGCAGTATCTATTACGAACTTCAAATACAAAATTTGAAATAATTCCGGTAAATAATGTCGCTAAAATCATCAAAATACCGAATATCAGGAGGTACCTTTATATGGTGGCTATACGAAGACGTGAACCTGCACAGACAAGTTTCTGTCTTAGGCTGTAGTATCCATGACGAACTTCAAATACCAAATTTGAATTAGTTCCGCTAAATAATATCGCTTAAATCATCAAAATACCTAATATCGGGAGGTACTGTTATATGAGGGCTATACGAAGACGTGGACCTACATGGCCCATTTTCTGTCTTAGGCTGTAGTATCCATTACGAACTTCAAATACCAAATTTGAAATAATTCCAGTAAATAATGTCGCTAAAATCATCAAAATACCGAATATCGGGAGGTACCGTTATATGGAGGCTTTACGAAGACGTGGGCCTATATGGTCCATTTTCAATGCCAAAAGTCCTGCAGACATAATAGGCATTTGAGTATATTTTTCATCAATTTACTTCATTTCGTTCGGAAGCTAGAGTGATTTCCACAGACGGACGGACATCGCTAAATCGTCTGAGAATTTTATGCTGCTCAAGAATATAGATACTTTGTGGGGTCTAGAAGGTATATTTCGAGGTGTTACAAACGGAATGACAAACTTAATGTACCCTCCATACTATGGTGGAGGGTATAAAAAAATCCCAGCTAGGTCCCATGAAATTTTGCGCTCAGGAAACACAAAAACTCTCATCTATCTCCTCTCCAAAATTTCTTCTGCGAACCTCCGCCCCTGTTGCCTTGTTACCCAACCACCATCCGCCTTTAGCACTAACCCATTAAAGCTGTGGCAAAATTTTTAACTAGATTTTCGTGGAGCAACTTCCGCTTCCCTTCCCCTCCCCTCCCTTCAATTCCTTTGCGCATTTTAGTTGGTGGCCTGGTTTACAACAAATCATTATTTTGCGTCCTCTTTTTTTTTGTTGCTATCTTTGCTGTGTTGTTGTCATTTGGCTGATTGCACAGTTGTGGTTTGGTTAAGGCATCAATGGAAAAATAACAGCAACACCAGAACACCAACACCCTCATCGTTATAAAGGCTCAGTTGCAGTTTTTAAGGATTATTCTAAATAAAGGCATTGCGCAAGGCGGGAAAACTGAAACTTTATTTTCTTCCTTATCGAGCGACAGAAAACACACCGAAACCATAGCAGACTACTGGCAGCGCCAACAAATAAATGTAAACAAAGTCTCAAACTTTGGAAACGCTTGTAATCGCTTTTAAGTAGCTTTGCCTTTTCCAGTCATCGCCCAACTTGGCAAACTTAAATTGGCAATATTTGTGGGATTACATTTAATTAATTAAAAGAAACTGGTCGTTCGGGTGCTATTTTTCTGCGGAAATAAACAAGGAGAGAAAGTTGCGATTTAAGGACACTATGGAGGTATTTTGCGTAAGAAGGAATTCCGAAAACTTTCAGAAGATGTTGCATAAATAAAAGATGTTGCATAAATAAAAGAGAACAATAAAAGGATCTCCTGGTAAGCAGCAGGGAAGACCTGTAGGTCATCTCATCCACAACGAAGGCCACCAGCTTACCTATGGAGCAATTATTCCGGAAGAAGACCGCCAGGTATTTTATAAATTTGACTTTCAGGTCATATATAGAGAAGGTATGCATGTCATCTATAAAATCTACCAAGAATTCAGATATTTACAGAAATGACCTTCACATCCTCTAGATAATTTCTCCTCTAAAAATCAATAGAAAGATCTTCTTGCGGAATAAGAAATTAAAGCTCCTCAAGGCTTAGGATGCCCTTAGGAAGTCTTCTAGCTACAGGAGATCTACATTAGGTTTCCTACACGTACACAATTTTTAGACGAATGGCTTTAGGAAATCTTCCAGCCATAGAAAATCGATAGAAGGTTTTAGGACTGCGGATTTGACCATAAAGCACCTGGAGAAAGTCTTCTGACCGTCCTATATGATTGAAAAAGTAGAAGATGTAACATTAAGGCCCCTACCGGCTAAGAGAACGTAGAAAAGTTTTTTTTTGTCATTTAGGTCCTGGAGAACGTCTTCTAGCCTAGAAATCACAGACTTTCAAACAAAATACTTTAACATTAAAAAACCTCCTGACAAAATAACTGGCACATTTAAAAACACACAGAAATAAAAAATAAGGACCTCCTGACAAATATTCGTGGAATATTAAAGAATTTTTTTAATCATCCTGATGAAAAATCATATACTTTATTGTTGTAAGGACCTACTGAATATTAAAAAAACTGTTCCAAGGATATTCCGACTTCCAGACATAAATTCGTGAATACTTGAACAAAATTGAAGCAAGGACCTTTTCAACAAAACTAAAAGATATTTTTGCATTTTTTAAGGTTGTTTAAAAAACACATTTAAAAAATCTTTTTAAGGACCTTCTGACAAATAATAATGCAATATTAAACAAATGTTTCTAAGACGTCCTGATAGAAACCCTAGTATATTGCAAGGACCTTCAGACAAAAAATACTGAATTTTAAAAAAAACTGTACCAAGGACTTCCAGAAAAAAGTAGTGGATACTTGTACAAAATTGTAGCAAGGATTTTTTCACAAAAATTTTTTTCAATTTTTCTCAAGAATGTTATACGAAAAATACTAGATTTTATTATATTAAAGAAAACTATTTTTAAGGACCTCCTGACAAATAGCCATGGAATATTAAACACATTTTTTCAAAGACCTCCTGTTGCAAGACCTTCTGACAAAAAATTCTAGATATTTTAATAAAACTGTTGCAAGGATATTCCGACTTCCAGACGTGTATATTTGAACTTGAAAAAGAGAGAGCGAAAGGGAGCAAAAATATTTTAAAAAAGTCCACAAGGGATAGAGGTACTCGAAATTAAATTCTTAAAAATCTACGTTGGCAAAAAAGACCAATACGAAAATTAAACAAGTAAAAAAGCTGTAAGTTCGGCCGGGCCGAACTTTTAATACCCTCCACCATTTGGTACAAATTTGGCAATTTCCAAAATATAAAACCCGTTAAAAATTCTGTTAAAGTCATAAAAATACCATATGCTTATACGATGACGTGGGCCTGCATAGGCAACTTTTGTCATAAATTATTACAATATTTAAATGCGAAACTTGAAGAGAAATCTGTTTATAATGTAGCTAAAATCATCAAAATATCGAATATGGGGGGTACCGTTATATGGGGGCTATACGAAGACGTGGAACTGCACAGACAATATTCTGGCATGGGCTGAAGTATCCATTACAAACTTCACATGCGAAATTTGAAACAATCCCTGTAAATAATGTCGCTAAAATCATTAAAATACCGAATATCGGGGGGATACCGTTATATGGGGGCTATATGAAGACGTGGACCTACATGGCACATTTTTTGACTTTGGATGTAGTATCCATTACGAACTTTAAATACCAAATTTGAAACGATTCCGGTAAACAATGTCGCTGAAATCATCAAAATACCGAATAGCGGGGGTACCGTTATATGGGGGCTATATGAAGACGTGGACCTACATGGCACATTTTTTGACTTTGGATGTAGTATCCATTACGAACTTCAAATACCAAATTTTAAACGATTCCGGTAAACAATGTCGCTAAAATCATCAAAATACCGAATATCGGGGGGTACCGTTATATGGGGGCTACACGAAGACGTGGACCTTCACAGATAATTTTCTGTCTTAGGCTGTAGTATCCGTTAGGAACTTCAAATGCCAAATTTGAAATAATTCCGGTGAATAATGTCGCTAAAATCATCAAAATACCGAATATCGGGAGGTACCGTTATATGGGGGCTATATGATAACTTGGACCTACATGGCCCATTTACGAACTTAACCTGCCTACTGGCAAAATATACATGTGTGCAAAATTTTAGCCTTCTATCTCAATTTGTTCGAAAGATAGCGTGATTACAACAGACAGACAGACAGACGGACAGACAGACGGACAGACAGACAGACAGACGAACATGGCTAAATCGTCTTAGAATTTTACGCTGATCAAGAATATATATACTTTGTTGGGTCTGACATGAGTATTTCGAGGAGTTACAAACGGAATGACAAAATTAATATACCCTCCATAGTATGGTGGAGGGTATAAAAAACAAATAAGTAAAAAAAGCAGCTAAGTTCGGCCGGGCAGAACTTTTAATACCCTCCACCATGTGGGAGGAACTTGAAAAATTTCAAAAAGAAAAAATTCCGGAAACTACCATTTAAATTAAAGCCGCTATATATGGACCTGCATACGACCTGCATGGACCAGCATACGAAATTTTTAGTCATAAGCTGTAGTACCCATTACGAACTTTAAATGCGAAATTTGTTACAACTGCGGAGAATAATGTTGCAGAAATGAAAAAAGAAAATTTCCGAAAATGAAAATACGGAGTATTAAGATTTGCCAATGCAAAAATCATCAAAATACCGAATAGCAGGAGGTACCATTCTATGAGGGCTATACGAAGACGTGGACCCACATACAAACATTTTTGTCATAGGCTTTAGTACTCATTACGAAATGTAGTACCAAATTCGAAATTTGAAATAATTCCAGTAATTAATGTTGATGAAATCAAAATACCGAATATCAGGAGGTACCGTTATATGGGGGCTATACCAAAACATTTTCAATTCCAAAAGTCCTGCAGACATTATATACGTTTAATTAAAATTTTATCAACCTACTTTATTTCGTTCGGAAACTAGAGTAATTTCCACAGATGGACCGACGGACAGACGGATGGACATCGCTAAATCGACATAGACTTTTATGCTGATCAGGAATATATATACTTTGTGGGGTCTAAAATCTATATTTCGAGGTGTTATAGACGGAATGACGAACTTAATATATCATCCATACTATGGAGGTCATCAAAATAAAATTGTTCAAAATCCATATTAGATAGAGGACTAAAATTAAAAATATACACAACGGCTAGAAGATCTCGAAACCAAATATTAAAAAATTCATGTCTGATAGAAAGCCTCGGAAAAAGTTATTTCTAAATCGCCTTTTCGATTAAAGGTCTTCAAAAATAATTAAAAATATCAACGACTGATAGAAGTCCTTAAAAACTACAGATTGGTAGGTAATTTGTAAAAAACATCTCCACATCAATAGTAGGTAAAACTATAAGATCAGAGAAAATTCCCAGGTCAGGTTGGAAGCAACACCTGCAAGTTCCTCATTTAAAGACATTTATTAAATAGACGTCCAAGACTTCTTAAAAAAACATTTTTATAAATTGATAATTTATTGCGAAGTACTCCTGGTCATTTGAACTCGGTCTATATGTCATTTATAAAACAACTCTTTTTCATACTACTATATTCCTATTGCTTGCAGATTATCATTTTCGCCTTTCTTCCACATAAATACAAACAATTAATTACTTCACCGCAATTATAAAACAATTACTTTCGGCTATCAATGGATAATTGTCCAGACTTAATCTCCTTCATTTTTTTCGAAGTAGTACCACGGCTGAGATCAATAATATTTTTATCGCTTGCCTTTTCCATTTAAATAAATATGGACAAACATGGAGGATTTTATTCGAAAATATTTGCCCCGGAATTCCAACGAAAAAACAACGAACCAAACAGCAGGGCGGCCAAACAATGCATTTACTTTAATCTGCGAGCATTGTGGTTTGAGTAGCTTTTTTCCACCACCCTACATCTCCCCCACTTTCCACATTTTATCTACTGTTCCTTTGTGGAAAATTCATCGACTATATGCCGAAGAAACAACAGCATTATCAGCTTTTGTAGTCGGAGGTTTTATTGGGGCTTTTTGTGTGTGCAGCAACAACCAATCAAGGATATTGCTGTTGCAGGGAGAGAGAAAAATGAAAAAAAAAAACATGAGGATGTAAATCCGAAAAAAAATTGGCAGTGTTTTCTTGCCATAATGTTCTGGAGAAAAACAGGAGCTGATTAAAAAAAAGTATAAAACAAAGGAAGGTCAATTACAAATATTAAAAAAATATATTGTCAAAGGATATAGGAAAAATTGATATAATTTTTTTTATAATTTTTTTATCCTTAAAAAAAAAAGAAGTCATTTCCGAAAACCACGTTATATGGAAGAGCCAATATAATACTTACAACAATTCACATTGTGTGTAGGACTTTGAAAAAATTTAAATCCAAGGGATTTTTTTAAGTATATTCTCCCAAGGGCTTCTGGACCTTGGAATCAATTTGTGGATTTTGAAACCAATTTGTTCATGGACCACAAGGTCTTTAAAGGTAAGTGTATTTTTTATGAAGGTCCTGCAAGCCATTCAAATTGATATTTTTAAGGAGCTTTAGACCATTAAATAAATTTTTTAGAATTTTTAGATTTTTTTTTAATCGCGTAAAGAAGGACCCAAGAACCCCAAGGCTCCTACAGAATATTTAAGGAATATATCATAAAGGACATTAAGGTATTTAAATGTAGGTTTTTTGAAAAGTTTTCCCAAGGGACCTCAGGGCTCCAAAAACCTGGATTTTTAAACATCTCAAGACAATTGAACGTGTATTTTCAAAGAAGATTTCTCCAAGAACCTCAAGGCTCGTCTACGTGGACTTTTGAAGAAAATTTCTTCAAGGAATTCAGGGCTCCTTAAAATTCATTCATTGAATATCTGAAGAATTTTCCTTCAAGCATCTCAAGGTCATTTTTTTCAAAGACCAAAAGGTCTACAAACATAGATTTTTAATGCAGGGTTCTCATGGATGTACAGACCTTTATACGAGGATTTTTTTATAATATTTTTCACGGACTCTTTGTCCTTTAAAAATGGATTTTTAAACTATTTTTTCAAGGACTCTTAGGCCTTTCAACTTAATTTCCCAAGAACAAATGTTTTAAATTGAATTCTTTAGAAATATTTTTTGAAGGACCTTTTGGTATTTTTTTTAAATCGGGTAAATATATTTTCTCCAAGGACCCCAAGACTTCTACGCGGGAATTTTGAAAAATGGATTCTCAAAGGACCTTCAGAATGAAAATTTAAGGAAAATATCTTCAATGACATTCAAGTATTTAAAAGTGGATTTTTTTTTAATTTCACGAGGGTCCTTAATGAACTTAAATCCTGGATTTTTAAAGACCTTAAGACCTTTGAACGTTTATTTTCCTCAAGGCTCCATAGAATTCAAAAAAAAAAAAAAATATTCGGTGTTTCCTTTGAGAAACTCGAAGGCAATAAAAATGGATTTCTGAAGAATTTTTCTTTAAGGATCTCAGGCATATTTCTTTCAATACCAAAAGGCCTAACATTATGGATTTTTTAATGCAGATTTTAAGGACATGCGGGCCTTCAAGGAATTTTTTTTTAAATAAAATTTTCCAAGGACTCTTTGTCCTTTAAAAATGGATTTTTTTAATTCTATTTTCAAGGAACCTTATGTTTTTCAGTGGGAACTATTTAAATTAAATTTCCCAGGGACTCCTAGAATATGTTTTCAAAGAACCGAAGACCAGTAAATGTGGATTTTATAAGCATAATTTTTTCTAGGACATCGGGGTCCGAAGTCGAGAGATCAAAACATGGATTTTTGAAGAAGAGTTTTTTTAAAGAATACATTCTCAAGGACATCATGGCTCCCCAAAAGTAGATTTTTGAAAAAAATCAAGGCTCCTAAAAATTCAAAAAAAAAAATCCATGTTTTTTTAATGCAGATTTTTATTGACATGCAGGCCTCCAAGAACGAGGACTTTTTAAATAATATTTTCCAAGGACTCTTTGTCCTTTAAAAATTGATTTTTTAAATAATATTACAGTATAATATTACAGTATAATAATAATATTACAGTATTCCTTCAAGGACCCGGAAACCTTTAAATGTGGATTTTTAAGCAACATTTTTTCAAGGCCCTCGAGGTCTTCAATTTAATTTTTTTTGAAGTATACTTAGAGATCAAAATTAGAATATTTGAAGAGGAATTTTTTAAGAATTTTCAGGCTCAAGGACATCAAGGCTCCCCTGTAGTGGATTTTTGAAGAAAAATTCTTCGAGGACTTCAAGGCTGCTAAAAATTCAAAAAACAAAAATATTCGGTATTCACTTTGAGAACATCGAAGCCAATAAAAAAGGATTTCTGAAGAATTTTTCTTCAAGGATCTTAGGCACATTTTCTTCCAAGACACGGATTTTTTAATGCAGATTTTTTAAAGACACACATGCCCCTATGCGAAAATTTTTTAAATATATTTTTTAATAATAAGAGCAATTTTTCGATGATTTCCAGGCCCTTTAACCTGGATTTTTAAAGAAGACAGGCTCAAGGACATCAAGGCTTCCAAAAATGGATTTTGAAAGAAGATTTCTTCAAGGATTTGTTAGGGAAAATATCTTCAAGGACATCATGGCAATTAAAAGTTGATTTTTTTGAAAATAATTCTCAAGGGGCCTTAATGTGCAGATGTTTCAAGGACAAACATGCCTCTATGAGAGGATTTTTTAAATAATACTCTTCAAAGACTCTTTGTCCTTTAAAACGAGTTTTTTAAACTCTATGTTTAAAGGACACCTATTAATTTCAGCTACTTTTTTAAATTTAAGGACAGGACAGGACAAGGACTCCTACAGTATTTTTTTAAGGACCCCTTTGAATGTAGATTTTTAAGAAACATTTTTTCAATTTTTTTTTTTTTCAAAATTTAATTTTTTTCAAGTATTCTTTGAGATCAAAAGATGTAATATTAAAGAAGAATTCTTCAAGGATTTCAAGGCTCTTTAATCTGGATTTTTAAAGGAGACATCCTCAAGGATATCAAGGCTTCCCAAAGTGGATTTTTAAAGAAGATTTCTTCAAGGATCTCCAAGCATCCCAAAGTGGACTTTTAAAGAAGATTTCTTCAAGGACCTCCAAGCTCCCGAAAGTGGATTTTTTATGAAGATTTCTTCAATGACTTTAATGCTCATAAACACGGACTTTCAAAAAAGATTTCATCAAGGACTTAAAAGCTCCTTATTTTGAGAAAATATTTCTTCAAGGACTTATATGCTCCTAATTTGCGAAAAAAAAAATTCCTTCAATGATTTTAAGGCCCCTAAACATGAACTTTTAAAGACGATTCCTTCAAAGACTTAAATGCTCCTAATTTTGGAAAAGGATTTCTTCAAGGGTCTTAAGGCTCTTTAACGTGGATTTTTGAAGAAAAAATTTTCAAGGACAACAGGATTCCTAAACGTGAATTTCAAAAAAAAAATCTTCAAGAACTTTAAGGCTCATAAACTTGAATTTTAAAGAAGATTTTATTAAGCACCTCAAGGCATCTAAACGTGGATTTTGGAGTCCTCCAATTTTTTTTCTATTAACTTAGTCTAAAATTTGTTTCAAAAAATCTTATTTAAAGGGTTTTTAGTATGCTTAGTCATAAAACGCTTAGCCCATGTCTACAGCTACAAATTACTCCCCAATCAAAAATCTTGTAAATTCAATTCATATTTTTATGGATTTCAGTTTTTTCTTCTTGCCTCCTGAAGGCCAAATAGTAACAATGGCTTTGGGTTGCTACAACACTTTGGAAATTGCTTCAAATTCCCAGTGTGGCAGACATTTATTATGCATCCATCAAATGTCATTATTCTCGTCATGCTCAGCATAAACGTCATGGCATTCACAAGGTCTTCGAGTATTCAATCGGTGTTATGGGTGTTTTTTTTTTTTTTTTTTTGTGTTTTCCAGAGCTCAGCATAAAAACGGTGGCAAGGGGCGGCCATACGAGAGATTGCAGAACCAGTGAAAAAGTAATTCCTATCATTTTCCCCAATAGACTTTTCGTGGAACATGCAATGAATGAAAATGAACAGCAGTTCCATAGTGAAGGGCCGAAGGGGAGTGGAAGCAGAAAAAAAAAAGGAATTGCGTTTTTTCTCTTTTTTTCCAGTGGCAGAATTTTTTCCTTTGCTTTACATGGCTGGTTTGGTTGGGCTGGGCTAGTCTGGTAGCCCTTGTAAGGCTTTTCTAATCATTAGTTGAAATTACGCCATTGAAGTAGGTGTAAATGGTTGTAAGTGAACTTAAATTGACTGGAGAGCAAAGCGAAAGTAAGAGGCTAGTTAAATAGGATCCAATTAAAAAAGGACTTCCAGAGAAGTGTTTCTCGAAATTAAATGATTTGGAGATAATTTGAAGCCGAAAAGACGCTTGAAATGGGGATTTAAAAATAGGAGGATATTTTCGGAACAAATATTAACAATGTTAAGAGATTTTTTTATCCTTCAAAAATGTCCTGAAAATCCTTAAAGATTATTTTATCCATAAAGGACATTTATTCGCCGGAAAAAGTCTCACCGAGAGCCGAAATCATTTCCCCGACATTCATGTTTGATACTTAGCCGGAACATGAAAATTTAATGAACTCATCCCCAAAGACACCAGCATCCTTGCCGGATCCTTGATATTATCTCCTATTTTATGATGTTTAATATTGTTAATGTCTTCTTTAAGGATAATTTAACCATTATTTGTTTTGTGGAGAAATTAACTGTGGGTGTGTGTGTGGCGTTAAGATTTAAATGCTAATAAAAATGCCAGAGGATATTGCCGGCTTAATTGGGAGTTTTTTTTTTTTTTTTTTTGCTTAAAATGTTTCCGCTCTTTTAACTCAAATGATTCGGTGTGCTATTTTACGACTTAATTATGGTTGAAAGAAGATAAATGAGATTTTAAAAGAGAGAAAAAATGCAAAAGGATATCTAGGTCAATAGAAGGGAATTTGTAACAGAGCCAGGCAGAGAGTCATTCTCCCTTAAAAAAAAAAAAACAATCTAATCAGAGAGAGAGAGAGAGAGAAAGAGAGAGAGAAAGAGAGTATTGTTACTCTCTCTCTCTCTTTCTGATTACATTTTTTTTAATGAATGAAATGAAAACAAATGAACTGCGGACTTGTAAGTGGACTTCTAGAGATTTTTTTCGAGGACTCCCAAACCTTTGAACAATGAATTCATCAAGACAAACATTTCAAAGTACTTTCAAGGTTCTTTATCTCCAAAAATGTGGATTTTTTAAAGAAAAATTTTCAAGGACCCCTATGGCTTTAAACGTGGCTTTAAACGTGATCCTCGTCAAGACAACAATTTCAAAGTATTTTCAAGGCTCTTTATTTCTAAACATTTGGATTTTTTAAAGAAAAATTTTCGAGGACCCCTAAGACTTCAAACGTGGATTCTGTGGGCTTTCAAATGTGACCTTAAAACGTAAATTTTAGAAAAATAATTTTCAACGTCTCCAGGAGCCAGAAACGTGGATTTTTAAAGAAGTTTTCTTGAAGGACATGTGACAAAATGGAGGTAAATTTTTGGACAAGTTTTCTCTAATCTTAAAGACTGGCATGAAGGCTTTTGAATGTGGATTTTTTAGGAATCCTCGTCAAGACAATTTCAATTTCAAAGTATTTTCAAGGATCTTTACCTCCAAAAGTTAGGATTTTTTCAAAAAAAAATTTCGACGACCCCTAAGCCTTTAAACGTGGATTCTGTGGGCTTTCAAATGTGACATTAAAACGTAAATATTAGAAAAATAATTTTTAATTTTTCTCCACGAGCCTGAAGCGTGGATTTTTAAAGAAGTTTTCTTGAAGGACATGTGTCAAAATGGACGTAAATTTTTAGAAAAGTTTTCTCGAATATTAAAGACTGGCATGAAGGCTCCTGAATGTGGATTTTTTAGGAATCCTTTTTTTACGACATTCGCGGCAATAAATGAGCATATAAAAATATGTTTAGAGGACCTCTGGGAATAAAGATTTTTCAAGGATTACGATTTTTGACAAAATCGTAAGACCTCTGGATTTTTTATGAAGGACATTAGGAATTTTTTTCTAGGACCATTAAACATAAATTTTTGTACAAACATTTTTTTCAAGGACCTGTTGTTCATTAAAGACGAGATCTTAAAAATCGATTTTCAAAGATCTCTGGTCAAATAATCGTGAATTCCTTAAATATTAGTTTTTAAAGACCTCAGAAATGGACATTTTCCCCGTTTTTAAAAGTGAATTTTTAATGATTATGTTTCAAGGGTCTTAATCGTTTTAAACTCTGAAGAATAGTCTTTAATGGACCTAAAGCCTTTGCTTCAAGGACTTGAAGATATTTAAACGTGAACTTTTAAGAAATATTTTCTCAAGGACCTAGAGGGTTATATTTATTTTTTTTTTTTTTTTTCAAAAATTCCTAGAGACCAAAACGTGGATTTTCAAAGGATACTAAGCCTTGATAGTCCTCAAGGTTCCTAAACAGTTTTTTAACGACCTCAAGTCTCCTAAACTTGGATTTCTTGGCAGATTTTTTTCAAGGACGACATGGTTTCTAAACGTGAATTTTTAAATAAGATTTCTTTAAGGATCTTGAGGCTCTCAAACCGGGTTGTTTTTGGCAGATTTTTTCAAGGACCTCAAAGCTCCTAAAACCGTGATTTTTAAAGAATAATTTTTCAAGCTCTTTGCGGTTCCTAAACGTGGATCTTTCAAGAAATTATTTTCGAGGACTTCATCAAGGACCCTAAAGCCTTTAGATAAATGTTTAAAACAAAGACTTTAAATGTGGACATTTAAAGAAGATTTTTTCAAGGACCTCTACACTTGGATTTTTATAGAAGAACTTTTCAAGCCCTTTAAAGGTGGATTTTTAAAGAAGTTTTTCTCAAAGACATCAAGGCTTCTAAACTTTTTTTTGTATGGAAATTTTTTCGAGGGTCCTAAGGCTCCAAACCTGGATTTTCAGGGAAGATTTCTTCAAGGTCATCCAGGCTCAAGGCTTAACATGGATTTTTAAAGAAAATTTCTTCAAGAATAACAAGGCCCCTAAACTTGGATTTTCAAAAAAAGATTTCGCTAAGGACCTCAATGCTTCTAAAGGTGGATTTTTAAAGAAGATTTCAGAGCTCTTTTCAAACAACACTTCTTAAAAACCTCAAGGCTCCTAAACTTGGATTTTGAAGAAGATTTCCTCAAGGACCACTAAACTACTAAACGTGGATTTTCTAGAAAAATATTTTCAAGAAACTTAATGTTCCTGAACATTGATTTTCAAAGAAGATTTCTTCAAGGGTCTCAATGTTCATGGCTACTTAACTTGGCTTAAAAAAAGATTTCTTCAAGGACCTCAAAGCTCCTAAACGTGGAATTTAAAATTCAGGGGCCTCAAGGCCCCTCAACGTGGATTAAAAAAATACATACATTCGAAGACCCCACAGCCTTTAAGCGCTAATTTTTTTTAAAGAAGATCCCTTCAAGGATATCATGGCTCCTAAACCTTGGTTTTGAGGGAAAATTTCTTCAAGAGTCACAGGACTCATAAACAAGGATTCTCAAAGATAATTTCTTCAACCACCTGCCCACCTGAACCAGTGTTTTTAAAGAAAATTATTTCAAGGACCTCAAAACCATGAAAAGTGATTTTTTTTTTAAAGTTTTGTCAAGGACCTCATGCAGATTTTTTAAAGATTTTTAAAGGACGTCTTAACGATTGTTTAAAGTGGACTTTTTAATGGTGTGCTTTTAAAGGACCTCTTAGACAAATGTTTAGTGTGGGCTTTTAAAATAAATTTTCGAGACCTGACGGCCTTTGATAGTTGATTTTCATAGAAGATTTTTATGGAGAAGACGGCCACCGAAATATTTTTTCACGATGCCATTGATATAGATTTCCTGAAAATGTTTTTGCAAGGATTTTTGGACTCCTAAAATTGCATTTTCAAACAATGTTTTTTCAATGGCAAACTGGGCCTTGAATATGGCATTTTTAAATAATTTTTCCAAGTTTTTTTTTAGTCCTTTAAAGGAGGATTCTATACAATCTTTTGCAGATTATTTAATAAGGACTTCATGGATTTTTTAGGGATATTTTTTCTAGGACCTCGAGGCTCTTGAACATGGATTTTTTGTGGTTTCTTAAAAAAAGATTATTTCAAGAACCCCAAGGCCATTTAATCTGGATTTCTTAAAGGAGATTTTTTTTCAAGGACCTCTAGGGATAAAGTTTAGATTTTTAAGAACACTTTTCGAGGTTCCCTGGTACCTTTAAATCAGATATAATAGAACATTTTAAGAAGGACCTTTGGGACGTCAAATTTGGATTTTAAAAGACGATTTATTTCAAGGATACCTTAACTCCGGACTCCAAAACGCTCAAAAGTGAATTTTATTAAATAATTTTCCAAAAATTTTCTAGGTTAGGTTTTTAGAAGTAGTTTTTAATCCTTGAAAATAGGTTTTTAAACAATATATTACTTCAAGGATCATTGGTACCTTAAGTTTGGATTTTTTTAAGGACCTCCCTGGCCACTTTTCTATGCATGTTCATATGCAAATAAATTGCTCTCGTTTTTCATTTCCTTTATGTGGAAAAATTCGACTGCTGGCTGTGATTGCATGTTGTGGTTATGGTGGATGCTGTTGCATCTCCTCTTCGAGCCAAGAACTCGTGGAGAAATGCCATCTCCATTAAATATATGTGTGTGCGTGTATGTGGGCGTGCGTAATCTTCGCCAAAAGGACTCGAAGAAAATCAATACTCAATGGGAGATCTTTTGCAGGAAAAAATAAAAGCGAAAAAAACTATCGTAACGTAATGTCATCAATTATGGGTCACTTTGTTTGTGAAATATACTCAGCCATAAATAAATGCTGAGCTGTGCAAAGCTGGAGCTGAGCTGAGCTGAGCTGTGCACTCTGTTGATTCTTTTTTCTCTTTTCGTTGTTCATTGCTTTATGGCTTTGTATTTCACTTTCGGTTTTTTTTCTGCTCCGTTAACCTGCTTTCAATGAAAGCAATTAAATGTTACTATAAAATATGGTCAATAAAATACCAGTTCAGGGTAAACAATAAATTTTAATATGACGACATTGGATCTTTACATGAAAGCTTCGACACACGCACACACTGGCGTATGGACACAAACACACACACATACACACCCTCAGAGACATGCATAGTTTCACATGAATATGTAATGAATATTAAGTGCTTGATAAATTACTGGGTGGTTTAAGGGACTAGGGAAGATGGTAGGTGGACAAATTGGAAGAGTATTTTTTTTTTCTAAAAAAAGAAAAAAATGGTATTTAAATTTCTTGTCATTTTTTAAGAATTATTTTTTGATTTTTGAAGAACTTTTCTTCAAGGAAATAAACCTAGATTTTTAGAAATAGATTTCTTCAAGAACTCTAAGGCTCCAAAAAACCTTGATTTTGAAAGAAGATTCCTTCAAGGTTCTTAAGGCTTCTAAATGCTCCTGTACGTGGAATTTCAAAAATTTAATTCTTTTATGACCTCAAGGCTCCTGTACGTGAAGTATTACAAAATTATTCTTAAAGGACTCCAATGCTCCTGCATGTCAAATTTTAAAGAAGGACTTATAAATGACTCTAGACCCCTAAATCTGGGGTTTCTTCAAGGACCTTAATGCTCCTAAATGTGGATTTTTTAAGAATATTACTTAAAGGACATTACTGCTCCTCAACCATGATTTTTTAAGAATATTTCTTAAAGAACCTCAAGGTCCCTATACCTGGATTTTCAAAGAACATTTCTTCAAGAACCTCGAAGCCAAGGCTTAGCTTGGATTTTTAAAGAAAATTTCATCAATCTGGACTTTAAAAAAAGATTTCGCCAAAGATCTCAAGGCTCCTAAAATTGGAATTCTAAGGAAGAATTCTTCAAGGACCTGAAGACTTATGTACGTGGAGTTTTAAAGAAGAATTCTGCAAGGACCTAAAGATTCCTAAACCTAATTTAAAAAAAAAAAAGATTTTTCCAATGATTTCAATGCCCCTAAATGTGGATTTTTAAAGAAGAAACGAAACGAAACGAAGAAAATTACTTCAAGGACTTTAAGGCTCCTAAACGTGGATTTCTAGGAAGAATTTTGCAACGATCTCAAGGTCCCTAAACCTAGAATTTTTCAAGGACCTTCAAGGCTCTTTAACATGGAATTTTAAAAAAATATTTCTTCAAACTCCTAAACATTGTTTTTGATAGTAGATTTTTTCAAGGATCTCAGTGTATTGAGAAAAAAAATCAAAAATCACAAAGTTTTTAAAGCTAGTTTTTTTATAGAAATTTCTTTAAGGATCTCAAGGCTCCTAAACCTTGATTTCGAAAGAAAATTGTTCAAGGGTCTCAAGACTCATGAACAAGGACTTCCAGGCCACCTGACCCAGTATTTTTCAAAGAAGATTATCTTAAGGACCTCGAGATCTTGAAAAAGTGGATGGCATTTTTAAATAATTTTTTCCAAGGTTTTTATTAGTCCTTTAAAGGAGGATTCTATACAATCTTTTGCAGATTATTTAATAAGGACTTCATGGATTTTTTAGGGATATTTTTTCTAGGACCTCGAGGTTTCTAACATGGATTTTTTGTGGTTCCTTAAAAAAGAGTATTTCAAGGACCCCATGGTCATTTAATCTGGATTTCTTAAAGGAGATTTTTTCAAGGACCTCTAGGGGTTAAAATTTGGATTCTTTAAAGAACCCTTTTCGAGGATCCCTTGTATCTTTAAATCAGATCTCAAGGCTCCTAATTTCGAAAGAAAATTGTTCAAGGGTCTCAAGACTCATGAACAAGGACTTCCAGGCCACCTGACCCAGTATTTTTAAAGAAGATTATCTTAAGGACCTCGAGATCTTGAAAAGTGGATTTTTTAATGAAGATTTCTTCAAGGACCTCATTACCTTTAAATGTAGTTTTTTTAAGATTTTAAAAGGACCTCTTAACAAGTGTTTTTTTTTTTTTTTTTTTTTTTGAGTAGACTCTTTAAAGCTTAGTTTTTAAAGGACCTCATCGACAAATGTTTAGCGTGGACTTAAAAAAAAAAATTGAGGACCCGATGTCTTATGAATATTGATTTTTTAGGATTCACCATCGAAGGAGAATTTTTTAAAAATATTTTCCCTAGGTGCCATTCAAATAGATTTCCTGGGAATATTTTTGCAAGGATTTTTGAACTCCAAATTAGTGCGGATTAGGGACCGGTGAAAAATATAAAAATATAATTGGCAGAGTTTTTTTTTTCTAAAAAAGAAAAAAATTGTATTTTAATTTCTTGTCATTTTTGAAGAATTATTTTTTTGGATTTTTTTTTTTCGATATTTGAAAATCTCAAAACCTTGTTTTCCTTCCTCTAAATAATAATCCCGCAAACAGGCCATCACATAGATTCCACAAATTTTTTTATCTGCCCGACATTGATTTTGAAATTCTATTCCATTTTTTCTATTCCATTCCCATCACTTTGGGGCCACAATTCATTGGTAACTTCTCAAGTCATGACACCAAAAAAAAACCGTGGATCGACATTAATGGCCTCCATGGATGACAGGGCAAGAAAACGCCACTTGCCTTTTGCCATGAATCCTGAATGGATGATGATGATGATGACAATGGCATTTATGTTTCATCCATCATTCATCTATCGAATGACAGTCTGTCGCCTGTCACCATCGCACCATCATCATCCGGAGTTGTGGTCTTCCTGCTGCTGAAGGTGTGTCGAAACTGCAAATGACCAAATTGCGAGAATTAGGGAGAAGATAATGATTGGAAGCAATGTTCAGCTTGGATAATCCAACCTTTTGGTGGTCATTACGGAACGGTGATACGTAATTGGAATTAATTGAAATTAATAATGGTTGGACATGAACGACGAACATGACGTATTGGCAAATGACAGGATAAGATTAATGATCCTCAAAAAAAATGAATAAAATTCTTGTATCACAAATAATAGCTAAAAACCCCGAAATGTCAATATTAAAGGAGTTATGGCCATTTTAAAGTATGCTATTTTTCCTATTTAAAAAAGTGATCACAAATAATAGCTAAAAACCCAGAAATGTCAATATTAAAGGAGTTATGGCCATTTTAATGTATGCTATTTTTCCTATCTAAAAAAAGTGATCACAAATAATAGCTAAAAACCCCGAAATGTCAATATTAAAGGAGTTATGGCCATAAGGTGCTTCAAAAAGTTTTCTAAAAAGTTTTCTAATTTTTTTTTTTTTTAAACCTACATTTAAAGACCTTGAGGTCCTTAAAAATGTTTACTCTAAAAAATCACGTATAAAGACCTTAAGGTCCTTGAAGAAATCTCCTTTAAAAATTCGCTTTTAAAGCATTTGAGGTTCTTGAAAATTTCTTCTTTAAAAAATCCACGCCTAAGGGCGTTGAGGTCCTTGAAAAAAACTCCCTTAAAAAATACAAAATAAAAAGGCCTTAAGGTCCTTTAAAAATGTTTCTTTAAAATAATACACCCCTAAAGGCCTTGAGGCCCTTATAAAAAATATTGTTTAAATATCGATGCTAAAAGGTCTTTATAAAACCCACATTTAAAAACCTTGTAGTCCTTGAAAAAAAAAACTTCTTTAAGAAATCCAAACCTAAAGAGCTATAGGTCCTTGAAAAACCCTTCTTTAAAACTGCACATTTAAAGGCATTGAGGTCCTTAAAAAATCCACGTTTAAAGGCCTTGAGGTCCTTGAAAAATCTTTTTTAAAAATCCATGTTTACATTCATAAAGGTCCTTGAAAAATCCACGGTTAAAGGGCCTGAGGTCCTTGAACAAATCTTCGTTAACAAGTCCCCGGTTAAAGGCCTTCTTTAAAAGTCCACACTTAAATATACCCGCTTTTAATTGGTGATAAGTGGGGAAGTAATTATAAAATTATATTCTTTAATAAATAATATTACGTTTGGAAGATATTCAGATTTGACGTATAACGTCTGTCAAGAATTCGTTCACATAAATATAAGTAGGCGAATTTGACGGGAAACGTCTGTTCAGCCTCTTCATAAATAAAAGTAATTGTAATAAGCCGAAAGCAGAACCATCTCATGCTTTTGAAACCCCTCATATTAATATTAATATGAGGGGATGAGCATGAGATGGTTCTGCTTTCGGCTTATTACAATTACTTTTATTTATGAAGAGGCTGAACAGACGTTTCCCGTCAAATTCGCCTACTTATATTTATGTGAACGAATTCTTGACAGACGTTATACGTCAAATCTGAATATCTTCCAAACGTAATATTATTTATTAAAGAATATAATTTTATAATTACTTCCCCACTTATCACCAATTAAAAGCGGGTATGTTTATTTTATTATGTCTTTATTGAACAAGATTAAAAATCCACGTTTAAAGGCCTTGAGGTCCTTGAAAAATCTTCTTTAAAGAACCAATGTTTACAGGCATAAAGGTCCTTGAAAAATCCATGATTAAAGGTCCTTGAACAAATCTTCTTTAAAAAGTCCCAGGTTAAAGGCCTTTACGTCCTTTAAAAATCTTATTTAAAAACCTTGAGGTCTATTAGAAAATGTTCTTTCAAAATTCACGTTCAAAGGACTTAACGTCCTTGAAGAAATCGTCGAAAAAAACACGTTTAAAGGCCTTAAGGTCCTAGAAAAAACCTTCTTTAAAAAATACGCTTTTAAAGGCATTGAGGTCCTTGAGAAAATTTTCTTTAAAAAATTCCCTTTTAAAGAGTTTTGAGATCCTTGAAAATGTTTCCTTTAAAAAATCTACGCCTATAGGTCTTGAGGTCCTTGAAAAAATCTTCTTTAAAAAATCCACTATTAAAGTTCCTAATGTCCTTAAACAAAGTCCTTTTGTATGAGACCATTGGTCCATGAGGTCCTTAAAATATTTCTGTCTGAAAATTCAAGTCAAATAGCCTACTGCCCTTGAAAAATTCTTCTTTGAAAGACCACGTTTAAAGGCCTTGAGCTCCTTAAAATATCTTATTTTAAAAAACGCATCAAAGGATTCGAAAATCTCCTTTCAAAAATCCATGTTTAAAAGACTTGAGGTCCTTCAAAAATCTTTTTTTAAAAAATCCTTGTTTTAAGGATTTGAAATCCTTTAAAAAATCTTCTTTAAAACCCCATATTTGAAAGTCTTCGGGTCCCTGAAAATTTTTCCTTAAGGTCCTTAAAAATCCAAGTTTAAGGCTGTGGGGCCCTGCAAAAATTGTTTTCTTCAAACGTCCCAAAGGATATAAATAATCCAGAGGTCCTTGAAAAAATCTCCTTTAAAACGTCTAAGAAGTTGTGGAGAAATTCGAAATTAAAAAGTCCACTTCGAGAGATACTTGAGAAAATGTTATTAATTCTACGCTTAAAGGTTTTAGAAGAAATGTTCTTTTAAAAATTCGAGCTTAAGGAACAGAAGTCCTTGGAAAAATGTTCTATAAAAATTAAATTATGGTCCTGTAAACATTTTTTTGTATAAAAAACCATGCTTGTAAGCCTCGGGCCTCCTTGAAAATATTTGTTATTTCAAAAATTCGCAATTTAAGGTCCCGATGTCCTTGAAAAATATAGTCTTAAATTCCGCTCCTAATATCCTGAAAAATATTTTCTTTAAAAATTCTCGTTGAAAGACTTAAAAATCCTTGCATATCCTTTTGACTACAGCCAGGACACATTTTATTGCAATTTTTTCATATTCTCTTTATATTAAGGATAGCAAAGGAACAGAAGACCTTAGAAAAATGTTCGAAAAAAATCAAACTTTGGTCGTTGTAATTTATTTTTTTTTTTTTTTGTATAAAAATCCATGTTTGTAAGCCTCGAGTTCCTTGAAAACAATTTTTTTTTCAAAAATTCGCAATTTAAGACCCCGATGTCCTTGAAAATATAGTTTTTAATCCAAGCCAGAGATTCTGAAATGTTTTTTCTTAAAAAATTCTCGTTGAAAGACTTCAAAATCTGTGCTTATCCTGTTGACCACAGCCAGGACACTTTTTATTATAATTTTTCACATTCAATTTATATGAAGCATAGCAAAGGAACAGAAGACCTTAGAAAAATGTTTTAAAAAATCAAATTTCGGTCCTTGTATTTTTTTTTATTTATATTTTTTATATATAAAAATCCATTTTTGTAAGCCTCGAGGTCTTTGAATATTTTTTTTGTAATTCGCAATTTAAGGCCCCGATGTCTTTGAAAAATATAGTCTCCTCTGAGATCCTGAAAAATATTCTCTTTGAAAATCCATGCTGAAAGGCCCAAAAATCCTAGCATATCCTTTTGTCCACAGCCAAGACACTTTTTATTGTATTTTTTTTTCACATTCAATTTATATGAGGGATAGCAAAGGAACGGAAGACTTTAGAAAAAGGTTCTTAAAAATTAAATTTTGGTCCTTGTAAATGTTTTTTATTTATTTATTTTTTTTTTGTATAAAAATCCTTGTTTGTAAGTCTCGAGGTCCCTGAAAATATTTTTTTCGAAAACTCGCAATTTAAGGCCCTGATGTCCTTGAAAAATATAGTTACAAATTTCACTCCCGAGATCTTGGAAAATATTTTCATTAACAATTCTCGTTGAAATTCTTAAAAATCCTTGCATATCCTTTTGACCACAGCCAGGACACTTTTTTATTGCAATTTTTTCATATTCTCTTTATATGAAGAATAGCAAAGGACCAGAAGACCTTAGAAAAATGTTCTAAATATCAAATTTTGCTCCTTGTAAAAGTTTTTTTTTTTTTTATAAAAATCCATGTTTGTAAGCCTCGAGGTCCTTGAAAAGAACTGTTCAAAAAATCAAATTTTGATCCTTGTAAAAATTTTGTTTGTTGTATAAAAGTCCATTTTTTAAAGCCTCGAGGTCCTTAAAAACAATTTTTTTTTAAAAAAATCGCAATTTAAGGCCCCGATGTCCTTGAAAAATATGGTTTGAAATTTCACTCCCGAGATCCTGGAAAATATTTTCTTTAAAAATCCTTGCATATCCTTTCGACCACAGCCAGGACACTTTTTATTGTAACTTTTTCACATTCAATATATATGAAGGATAGCAACCCTTGTAGCCAATATATCCACCTTTATTTCAAATCTCCTTAATTTACAATGGTTATGACCTTTGCTTGAGATTTTTCTCTTTTTGGCCACCAGGAGTCTAAGGAACTACACTTAGTCTGGCCACAAACCAAATGATAAAAACCAATTAGCAAATCTAAATCGTAGCACAATTTTTAGTACCAAGTCTTTTTATGGCATCGCTTCGAAGCATTCAGGGTGGAATCACTAGAAGCCATAACCCTTGTGGAACTTCTCAGTAAAACCACCCCAAATTCCGAGCCAAGTGTTCCATTCCTGTCACAGTTATTTCTTGCTATTAAACACATAATAGATTTTAATGTTTAGACTTTTGGGTGGCAGTACTTCCAACTTCTTCAAATTGTCGATTTTATTGAAATTGTCAAGCGCAGTAAATGCCATCAAAGAAATCCAACTGCCATTGAAGCGTTCCCAAACAATATGGAGCGGCAACAAAAAACAGTGCCACAAACTGCACATTTCTTTTCATACTTTTTTTCTCCTTTGCAAAATAAAAAATATATAAATATTTATAGCAAAGTCCTGGCACATCCTTGTGGTTGGGGGGGTACATGAATAGTTTTGCTCAAATCTCCATCAAAGTGTAAAACGCTTGACAACGGAGATAAGCGAACCAAAATTCAATGGCTTCAGCAGCCAAAGGATAAGCTCTAAACTACAAAACGTTTGCATTTCTCTACAAGCCACAGCCAAAAGACGGAAGCTAACAAAAAGGATACACAGAAAAAGCATAGAAAATCTATTCAAATAACTTAACAGCCAAAAAAAAATAGAAGGACGATAATACCAGATCAATTTAAATGTTTGAGCAGTTTTGTAGACAACTTTCTGTTCTCCTACTTCGTCTTTGGGGAAACTAGCTTTTTTTCACCACACCTCACCTCCCAAGGACCTTGAGTGATTTCCTTGCACGACAATACAGGACATTAACAAAATCCATTTAAATTTCTTCTGACACATCCTTGAATGACAAACAGTTTATAGCATAGCTTCAGACGTGTCTGCAGGTTGAAAAGGACATTTAATAAAAGTCACCTTGCCATCACCTGTTTGCCTTTTCCGTTTAACTTAGCCCTGAGTGACACGGTGCCTCATGGCTGAGCTGCATGAACACGTCCACAAACCGAGTTTTGCACACACAACACATTTCCACGAAGAAAAAAAAACAGAAAATGCATTTCGTTTTTCCAAAAATAGAAGGGTAAAGGAGGGAGGAGAGAACAATTGGGACAAGGTTCTTAAGATGATATTCAAATATAGGAGGTTATAGATTATAGAAAAGACCCAGAAGACAGATAATGCATTTCGATTTGCTGGATAGTGGAAGAGTAAAGGAGGGAAGGGGGAACTATTGGGACAACATATTTAAGACGTTTCTGTTTATAAAGAACCTTTAATAGGGTCTAGGGATTATAGAAAAGATCCAGAAGGATTTCCAGAGGTCCTGGAAAAAAAAGTTGTTTTAAATCACGTTTAAAAACATGGAGGTCCTTACAAATATTTTTCTTTAAAAAAAGTCAAAGCCTGAAGAGCCTTAAAAAATAACTAGAAATATCCACTCACAAAAGCTATGTGAAAAATATTCCTCTTTAAAGATTTGTAAGGCCGGAGGTCCTTGAAAAGTCCTTTTGTTTTATAAAATCCCATTATAAAGACCCTGAGGTCCTTGAAAAATATTTGTTACAAATCCATGTTTATGGGACTGGAAACTTTGGAAAAATTGTCTTTCAAGGGTCTGGAATATTTTTGCTTTTCCAAATAAAAAAGTCCACTCTTAAGGCTCTGGAAGTCCTCAAAAAATTCTTAAAAATTTTAGAGGCTTTTGGGTCTTTGTAAATATATTTTATTAAAATATACACGATTATTAGTCTGGAAGTGCTTTAACAAATTACAAGACGTCCTGGAGGTCTATAAAATATATACAATTTTAAGGTCTTAGGGTGCTTGAAAATATGTCCTTTAAGAGTCATCGTCGAAAGGTCCGGAGGTCCTTGAAAAAAAAATTATTTAAAAAACTTCACGCTTAAAGGACTAGAAGTCCTTGAAAAAAATCTTATTAAAAAGAACCTACGCTTAAAAAACTAGAAGTCCTTGAATAATCAATTTTAAAAATTCGCGAAGTCCTCTAAAAAAATCTTATAAGAATCCAAGATTAAAGCCTGCGGACCTTGAAAAAATCTTCTTTAAAAATATTTTTTAAGAACCTCCAAATTTTTCGTAAACTTTTTAGGAACCCCGGTTATGGTTGATTTGAGAAAACTATTGATTTAAATCCACCTTTACAGCCTTAAAGGACCTTAAAAAAAACTATAAAAAAATGTAGGTCCTAAAAATGTTTTTAATCCACATTTATTGGCCCAGAGGTTTTAAAAAAATTCGTTAATGTCCTTAAAACATTTTATAAAAGGCTAAGAGGTTCTGGAAATATAATTTTTTAATTAAATTTGTTGAATTTTTATAACAGTCCTCTTCTATAGATCTTGAGGTCCTTACAAAAATTATGAAAAGACCTGGAAATCCTTGAAGATTTTTTTTTGTAATCCACTTTTATAGTCCTTAGAAAATTTTATAAGCAGTCCTTGAAGTCTTTGAAAAAATGTTTCAAAAAAATTTGCACGTTAATAGGCTTGGAGGTCCTTAAAAAATGTAAAACCGTTTTACAATGCAAGAGGTCCTTCAACAAACATTTTTGATAAAAATCCCATTTTCTAGACCAGGTGGTCCTTGAAAAAATGTAAATAGGCCTGGAGGTCCTTAAATACATATTTTATGAAAAAAGTCCTTAATTTTTTTAAGCGATATTTATAATTCTGGCCTGGCCTGGGGATTCTTAAAAAAATATTTCATTACATCTATGCTAAAAGACCGGGAAATCCTAAGAAATTTTTCCAGGAATAAACACGTTTATAGTTTAAAAAAAGTTCTTGAGGTCTTTGATTTTTTTAAATCTACTTTTATAGACCATGAGGTACTTACGCAGCTTACCTATTATAGAACATTTGTTCCGTATGCCAAAGCAAGAAAAAATCTCCATTATCTGTGTTAATTGGAGACACTATGAAATTATAAAAAGGCCTTGAGGTCCTTGGAAAAATTTTTGTAAAAGTGTTAAAAATATATATAGACCATGAGGTCCTTAAGAAAAATTACATATATATATTTTTTTTTTTTTTTTTAATTCCGGTTTTCATCTTGGTAAGTTTCTCCATGAGGTCCTCAAAAAATGTTTTCGTATATATCTCCTTTAAGGTACAAAAAAAATAATATATGGGACCCGAGGTCCTTGAAAAATACTTTTTTTTAAAATTCACGTTTTCATCCTGGCAAGTTTCTCCATGAGGTTCTTGAAAATATATTTTCGTAAATATCTCCTTTAAATTACTTAAAAAAATATATATAGGCCCTGAGGTCCTTGAAAAAATTTTTTTTTAAATTCTCTTTTAATATCTAGAGGTCCTTGAGAAATAGATTTTTTTCAATCTGGAGGTCTTTGGAAATTATTATTTTTTAAAATATCAACGTTTTAAAATCCGGAGTTCCTTCAAAAATATATTTTTGAAAACTTTACGTTTAAAATCTGGATGTTTTTGAAAAATAGTTGTTTAATCTGGAAGTCCTCGAAAGTTATTGTTTTTTAAATATCCACGTTCTAAAATCCGGAACTCCTTGAAAAATATATATATTTTTTTAAATCCGGAGTTCTTTGAAAAATATATTTTTGAAAAATCAACATTTAAAAACTGCAGGTTCTTAAAATATATATTTTTTTTTAATTCACATTTAAAGTACTCTTAGTCCTTAAAAAGTCATTGAAAAATTATTTTTTAAGTTCACGTTTTTAAATATGGAAGTCCCTAAATAATATATTATTTTTTACATGAATGGGAGTCCTCAAGAAATATAGTTATTCCTTTTTTTAAAATCCAATTTAAAAAAAAAAAACTTGTCTTAAAATCAGGACGTCCTGAAGATCCTTAAAAACTTGTTTCAAGAAAAACAGATTGATAGAACTGAAGGTCTTTCGAAAAATTCTCGTCTCGTTGAAAGAACAGAAGATCCTTAAAATCCAATTTGAATGGATTTTAAGTCCTTAAAGATCTGGGTTCTTTCGAAAATATTTTAAATCGAGGCTTTAAAAAATAAGGCTTAAAAAAGGGCTTTAATTTTTTTTGAAATCCACGATTTTTGGACTGGAAGTCCTTTAAAATCCCTGTGATCCACTTTTAAAGGATTAGAGGTTCTTAATGATCTGGGTTCTTTCGAAAATCTTTTAAATCAAGACTTAAATGTTAAAAAAAATTCCTTAAAGGGCCTTAAAAATATTTTTTTTCTTCAAAATCCACGATTTTAGGACTGGGGGTCCTATAAAACACATAAAAAGTATTGGAGGTCATGGAAAATTACTTTTTAAGAAATTCAGCCTGGCAGGTCTGGAGGTCCTTAGAAATTTTTATAGGAAGACCTGGAGATCATTGAAAAATATTGTTTTGGAGTTCCTTAATTTTTTTTAAAGCAGATTCTCATAAAAATTACCCTTTAAAGAGACTACTTTCTTAAAAAATCGATGTTGAAAGGTCTGAGGATATTTTGACGAAATATTCACTAAAAATTTCCATCGTAAGGCCTGGATGTCTTCAGAGCAAATACCACGTCTAAAACTTCGAAAAAATTGTTTTTTATTTATTTATCCCCTTTTATCTGTCCATTTAATATATCTCAAATATTTCATATATTTTAATATATCTCCATAGAGAAATTCTGATATTCTTTAATGGAATATCCTTCATATGTCTTGTGTCCCCCAGAATACCTCCGAAATACCTTCTATCCTAATACGACTTCTAAAAACTATTCTCTCTTATGAGGACTTCTCAGAGTTCCCCTCTATGGCCTCAACAAAAAATCAAATCTTTCCCAATAAATATTTCATCCTTTTTCCTACTTCGCTTAGCTTGTTCGCCTTTTTCCCTGCTTGTGCTCAACACAGCCACACGTGCATTGCTCATATCTTTCGTTCTTTTTTTCTTTTCTTTTAGAGCATTTTAATCCTCTCTGATTATCTGGAAAATTCAAAAGCAATTACAAACATATTTATGTATAATTGCGGCTTATTGCAACACTTCAAGCTAAAAGAGGAGGAAAAAATTCCAGGCATTTTGTAGTGCATTGTCTGGCAATTCCATCCCCTTCCTCCCCTCTCCCTCATAGTCTACCGGTTATAGCCTGCTTGTGTAGAATCACACGTGTCACCGTCTCCTTGACGACATCATGCGGAGCGCGCAAGAGTCGAGCATCGATACAAATTGGACTTAACCACCTTGACAGAGATCGAAGCGTTTGTGAAACGGCCGACATTAGCACACCATGACAACATTGGAAAAAAGGAAAAAATGTGAGGGGTTATGTTTGTGTGTGTTGGTGTATTGGTGTGCTTTAATTATACTATCACTCTGAACCAATTAAAGTCTTTCGGAACAATTCAAAATGTCCTGGCCAGGACAATTGCACAGATATTTTGCAATGCATGATATTTACCTTGAAAAACCAACCCCCGTTTTGGTATTACCAAGAGTGGGGGAGAGGGAGAGAAGGGGAACGGGATGTCTAGTGGCCCCTTTTGCCACATACCATTACCAAGTGCTTTGTGTCACTCAAACATCAGGCAGAAAGGTATGCAGTTGTGGTGCCATTTATTTGAATGACAATCGCCTTTTGTTGCTCTCTTCTGCTCTAGTTTATCTGTTGTCCCGGGTTACCTGTAGTGCGGTGGCTGGATACTCTCACTTTGCTGCAATGTCAAGTGAAAAGTGAATTTTCAAGTATTTTTGAGTTCATTTTTGAGGTGAGAAAAATTCCAAAGAAAATTCGATATTAGAGTTCCGGAAAATATTTTTCATTCAAGTGCATATGGTTTAGGAAGAGAAACCGATATGATTTCCATACCTCGTAGCTTCAGCTGCACCTAACTCCATTTAGAGACTGAATAGTAGAGAAGGCAAAGATCCAATTTCTATATTTGTATTTACAGAAGACGTGGTGAATCCCTTCTAGGTGGAGAATGAATCTAACCAGACTTTTAGCAACAGCCCTACAGGGCCCTAGAGGGTCCTCAGTATCTAGAACGCCTCAAGATAGTCGTAGAAGCTCGTTTTTAAATGTCAGGCGTTCAAGAGGTTTTCCATAGACGGATGACCTATTAAAAATCTGTAGCCTTTCGCAGGAGGTCCTTAATCCATAAAAGGCCTGTAAAAGATCTTTCGTCGGAGAAGAGACCCTAGAGAGCCGAGAGAGTTTTTTGGAACCTTAAAGGCTGTAAAATATTTTTTGGACTTGATAAAGGCCTTCTAGTTATAGAAGTATTCTCAATTACTGAAAGTTCTGCCAAACCTCCAGAATTTTTTGAACATCTGTCTCCCAAACATCCAGGACAAAAAGACCTGTTTTAGGATTTCCGCCTAAGACCTCAGAAAACTTTTCTAAATATTTGGAAATTCTTCAAGAACTTAAAAATGTTTTGAAGGCTAGAAAGCCTCCTAGGCTTCCAAAAGATCATCTAGACTTCTATAAGATTCATTTGACCTATAGAGGGTCTTCTAGACCTTCTAGATTGAAAGAAGATCTTCTAAATAAGTGAAAGTTCCGCTAGAATTTTTTTTATCGAATAAGTATCTTACTTTTTATTACTTAATTTATTACCATCAAGTACCCCATAGGGCCTAAAAACCAACAGAGACTTCAATATAAAATTTCGGAATTCAAGCCCTAACTCTCAAATATAATACAATTCGTACAATTACAGACTGCTGTAATTTCTAAGCTACTCGTCCGTTTACTTGCCAAAGAGGTCAGCTGAAAATGTCCACCTTCAGTTGACCACCAGAACTCATGCACCGGCCATGGTGATGGTGTGGGCCGCCATAACAACCGATGGTCGTTCTCCGCTCTCCGTATTAATCGACCGTGGCATCAGAATAAATACCGAATATTATTGCGAAAATATTCTGGTGGTTGTATAAAAGCCTTGGGCAAGCAAACATTTTGACCGCAGACCTTGGAAATTCCAACAGGACTCAGGACGCGCCACCACCCAAGAATGGTTACAAAATGAGCTTCCTCGCCTCATTTCCGGCGCACAATGGCCACCAAAATCTCCGGATACCGATCCTTTGGACTACTGTGTCTGGAGTATTTTGAAAAGCAAGGTCGACACTAAAAAGTACCAAAATGTCGATCACCTCAAGCATGAGCTTCGCCAGGAATGGGCCAAAATTCCGCAGAGCAACATTCGGGCAGCGTTTGACGGTTTCATTGGCCATAATTGGTTTGAAGGCCATAATTCGTGCCATTCGGTGACCAATTCGAACAAATCTAAACTTATTCTAAAATTTTATGGTATTTCCGAAATTTTTTTTACTTTTATTCAATAATTAGTACTTTTAGTACCATTTAGTACACATAAGTACGAATTTCCAAAACTACCTACATATATAAGTCCTACGATGCAGTAGTCATTTTATTTTCAAATTTCAGCATTCCAGCTCTATTGGTTCACCCCAAATTTGAAATGGTACCAAATTTAGTACCATTTAGTACACATATGTACGGATTTCTGAATCTATGCACATACCTTAGTCTTATAATTTAATAATAATCCTATTTCTAGATTTCAGAATTCCAACTCTATCATCGGTTCATCGGTTTATCACAAATCCCATTTGCACCAAATTTAGTACTATTTAGTACACATAAGTACGAATTTTCAAAGCTTCTTACATACCCCAAATCCTACACTCCCACAGTAATCCCAATTTCAAAATTTAGCATCCCACCCCTCTGAGTTCGACCAAAAGCAAATGGTACTTTATTTAGTACCATTTTAGTACATATAAGTACAAATTTCCAAAACTACGTAGATATCCCAATCCTCCCCAATATCCCACAGTATTTCCAAATTTCGGTAGACCAGCTCCCCCAAAGGTTTCACCCAAAATTTAAATCGTACCAAATTTATTATTTTTTGGTACCATTTAGTACGAATTTCCAAAACTACCTACATACCTTAGTCCTTTAGTCCTTAGTTTTATTTATTTTCAAATTCCAGCATTCCAGCTCTATTGGTTCACCCAAATTTTAAATGGTACCAAATTTTGTACCATTTAGTACATATAGGTACAAATTTCTAAATCTATCTACATACCTCGATCCTATAAAGCAAGTAGTAGTAATCTTATTTCTAAATTTCAGAATTCCAACTCTATCGGTTCACCCAAATCGAAATTGTACTAAATTTAGTACCACTTGGTACTTTTTGTGCACATAAGTACAAATTTCGAAAACTTTCCCCATATCCCAATCCCATACTCCGCCAGTAATATTAATTTCAAATTTCAGGATTTCACCTCCATTTTTTCCTCCGAATGTTAATTGTACAAATTTTAACACCGTTTAGTACTTTTTGTGTACATGGGTACTAACTTCCAATACTATCACCTAACATCGACTCTACTCCCCAACCTTGATTCTCATTTGAAATTTCAAGTTTTTAGCTCTAACCGTACACATGATACGAAATCGTACCAAATAAAGTACATTTTACTACTTTTTACATTCATTATACATTTTATCAGTGAGCCTCATTCTAAATTTGAGAGCTCTAGCTCTAATGCTTCCTAAAATACAAAGGGTACCATATTTAGCACCTTTTAGTCCATTTCGTACCGTTGTTGTACTAATTTCCAAAAACGTAGCCTTTTTGATGATATATTTATTAACTTATTTTAATATGCTTTATTTTATTATTATTAAATTTTTTTCCACCTTTCACGAAGAACCCCATCTACCCTACCCCAACGCTCCCACACATCTGTTCGGCGCCCCAAAGCCACCTGCCAACTGTCAAAATAATTTATATATTTTGCAGAAAATCTCAACAATGTTGAACAACATTGTTAATATCGTTGAGCTTTATGTATTTGTGTGTGTGTTTATCCAGCTCCCATTGCTTACGTTCGCTGCTAGTACCTACAGCTGTTGATTGTAGGATGCAGTTAAATGCTTTTAATCACAACGCCAACAAACGCTACAAAGCCGCAAAGAAATTTTTAATTAAAATGCAACTAAAGTACAAAGATGTACATTGTACAATATTTGGTACCGGCGTGCAGCTATCGAGCATCGTGGGGCAAATACGGAATGCGAATAATAATGATGGGCGTTTGTTCTGTAATGGGTGAGAGGTGGGTGGAGAGAGAAGGCAAAGAGTTACATATCTCGGTATGTGTGAGCGATTTCAAGCAATAAAGGATATTTGGGATAAAGATCCAGGAAGATTTCGGAGGAGGGGGTACATATTCTCTTCTGGAAGAGAATTTCTTAAGCGGAATAGAAAATTGAATAGGATTTTGGGATTTGGAATATCTGATCAGCTTTTAACGGATTTAGTTCCATTGAGACTAAGGAGTAACAGCCCAAGTACATAGAAGGAAAGTAGAGGTGGATCGCAATAATATTTCTTCCATAAATTTGCTCTGCCACTATAATCTCTCGAAACTCGGTGACGATGACCCCTCCCGAAAATTCTCTCCTATTTTCCATTCAGATTCTTAGATTTCCCTTTTCAATCGCAAATAATATTTTCCCATTACTTCTAGAATGAACCATATCAACCATTTCGCAACAGCATACCCAGCCTTACCCCCTTTCCTCTGCTGCCACCCCACCACCCCCCTCCCTCTATTCCCTCCATTAACAAACAATATGGCTCATAATCTCGTGAATGCATATTTCAAGCAAAACCACGCTCCTCCATCACCATGAACCGCCAAACTTGAGCCATAAGTTAATGAGTTTTGTAGTTTCGTTGACTAACATTTCCGTTTCCTGCGGATGTCTGACAACTGCCGCAAGGATTAGTGTTGCAATTATACGCCTGTTATTCCGATGTGTCACAAGAAGTTTTCACATTAAAATTATAACAATAATGGCAGCGGCAACGGCAAGCAGTGACAATAGCAACAACTACAATACCGAGTGCAATAGCAAAGTTCAAAGCGCCAAGAGATGAGAAATTATGCTCTCAAAGCCCGCTAAAAGTGGGAGGGGAGGAGAAACAATTAAATTGCATAAACGATATCGTGGGAAGAGATTTTGGAAATGTTTCATAATGAAACTATTAATAGAGGGCAGGAAGAAATTAAAAGAAAGGAAAGCTTTGAAGGAATGATCGGTCTATCATTATATAAGTTCTGTGAAATGTCTTTACCTTCTTCTTCAGAACTATAAAATATTTTATAGAAAAACGTTAAAAGCTCTTTTATCCACAGAAAAGCTTTTAAAATTTCTTTGACCCCAACTCGTCTGTCCATAAAAAAGCATTAAAGCTCTTTTTTCGTTAGAAGAAGTGCATTCTGTACCCAGAAGTAATGTTTAAGATCTTTTGTGCTTAGTAGAGCCGTTGAAGCTCTTCTATACATAGAAAACCCGTAGCAGATCTTTCATTAATTGTTGGTTTCTAAAATATTATATGTTTGTAACACACCTCTTAAAAGCTTTATACCCTAATAATAGCTTCAAGGTCTTCGGGATATAGAATCCCTGCAAATCTCTGTTGAATGCAAGTTAATGGTTTTAGGCCAATAATAGAACTTTAGAAGCTCTTCCGTCCATATAAGCTTTGTTAAATATATTCTGTCAATAGAAATCTGGTAGAAGCACTTTAATCTATAGGATGATCATTAAGGCTCATTAAGGCGGTCGATAAAAAAAAACTGTGGCAAACCCATTAGTGCGATTTGATCTATAGAAGAGCTATTAAGGAAAATCTATTAAAGATCTGAGGTGTAATGAAAAACTGTTAAAGCTCTTGGATCCACAGAAGAACTATAAAAGCTCTTGAGTTTGAAAACAGCCAGCTAAAGCTCATCCATTTATAGAAAATGGGTTTAAGCTTTTCTTAGTCTAAAAAGGAACTATTAAAGGCTTTTGATCTTTATAAAATCTCTTTGATCTTTTGAAGAACTTTCGAAGCTCTTCTGTCTGTGCAGAGTCTGTTGGAGATCTTCGGTAAGCAGATGCTTTTTTGAAGCCCTTCTGTGTGTAGAAGAACTACTAAAGCTATGTGAATTATGAAAATATTACTAAAGCTTTTCCGATATTTTGGTTCCTACCTTTATAAAAAAGGCGCTAAGATTCTTCGAATGTTTTTAGTCTAAAGAAATACTATCAAAGCTCTTTGGTCTTAAGGAAAGCTTTCCGATCTATGGAAGAGCCGTTAAAGGTTTCCTATCTATAGAGGATCTCTGAAAGCTATTTGGTCAACAGATGATCTTCTAAAGCGGTTCTATGTATAGAAGAACTAATAAAGCTCATTAGGCTCATAGAAAATCTCTTACAACTATTCGGTTTATAAGAATATGTTAAAGCTCTTCAAAGCTTTTAGGTGTAAAGAAGAGCTATTAAAGCTCTTTGATCCATAGGAGAGCTGCTTTAGGCTTCCTGTCTACAGAGGATTTGTCAATCTTCTTTAGTCGAGGGAGGAGCTTTCTAGGCGCCCAAAAGTTTCAAAATCTAAATCTAAAAAGGTAACATCTTCAATTCATGAAAATAGTGCTAAAATTCTTCAATGCTTTTTAGTCTAAAGAATAACTATTAAAGCCATTTTGTCTTGAGGAAAGCTGGTTGGTCTATGAAGGAGCTGTTAAAGGTTTTCTGTCTATAAAGGATCTGTAAAAGCTCTTTGGTCAATAGATGGGGTTTTAAAGCGCTTCTGTGTATATACGAACTATAAAAGCTCTCTGACTTATAGAAGAGTTGTTAGAGCTCTCAAATTTATGAAAAAGCTGTTGAAGTCTCCAAAGTTTTTTATTCTAAATAAGAGCTTCTGCTTGTTGTTTGAAAAGCAGTTCGATTTATGGGAGCTCTGTTGAACCTCTTGTGTAAAGAATTGATCTGAAGCGCTTATATGCATAGTAGAGCTTTTAAAGTTCTTCGGTCTATAAAATAGCTGTTCGAGCTATTAGGTTTATAAAAAGGTTAAAAGCTCTTCTAAAGGGTAAAAGCTCTTGTTATTAAAAAAGGGTAAGCTCTGTTGAAACTCTTAGGTAAAGAATTGAGCTGAAGCGCCTTTATGCATAGTAGAGCTTTTAAAGTTCTTCGGCCTATAAAATAGCTTTTCGAGCTATTAGCTTTTGAAAAAGGGTAAAAGCTTTCTAAAGGGCTTTTTCAATGTTCAAACAGAAAAACTTTTTAAGTATTTCTAAGTATTGAAAATCTATTAAAATCCAACCTCTTCTGATATAACCCCATAAAGCTTTTCTGCCTAAAAAAGGGCTCGTATGTCAAAGCTCTTTATTTATTTCAAGAGCTATTAAAGCTTTTTGCCAATAAACGGAAATGTTAAGCCCTTTTGTTTATAGAATTGAGCTTAAAGCTCTTCTTTGTTTAAGATAAGCTGGCAGAACACATCAATTTTAAGAACTCTAAACGCTGACATGTCTTGAAAAACCGGTAAAGTCTCTTGTGTCTACTGGCTAGCTTGTTTGTGTAGTTTTTATAAGTACTGTCGAAGCTTTTCCTCTTAGAGCTCGTTTGTCGTAGACGAGCTTTTGACCTTTTTTCGAAAGAAGGATCTTTAAATAAAGCTCGCAAAGCTCGTAAAGCTCATTTGTCTATGGATGATCTTTTAAAGTTCCTCTATTTACAGAATAGCAATTTAAGTTGTTCGTTTTATAAGAGAGTTTAAAAAGCTATTAAAAGCTTTATTATTTCTACGGTCCTGAAAAATTAATTTTGTCTACAGAAGAGCTTTTAACTCTTGTTTTTAAGTAAGAGGTGAAAAGCTCTGCCTTTCCTTTCTTTTAGATATCTATTAGTTTTTGTAATTTTTCTCTAGAAGAGCCTTTGAATATCTTTTATTTAAAGATGAGCCGGTAAGGCTGATTTTGCTATGGACAAACTTTTAGGGTTCTTCTATTTAGAGAATAGCATTTGTTTAATTTAGAATTGCAAATTGCCAAACGATCCAGAGAGCCTACGTTCGCTTAGTACGGACCGTGGAGAGATGCATTCTTGAGCTAATAGGTTGCCTGCAACTTTCCCTTGGAGCCTACGTTCGCTTGGCTCGGACCGTAGGCCTTCCTAGTCTGAAGATTTTCCCTAAAACTCTCCTTTGGGGGCTACGTTCGCACACCTCGGACCGTAGGCAGCTTTTCCAAGTCATTTCTCTACAACTATCTCAGGGTACTCTCTCAGCCCGTGTTGCTGTTAGAGATTTTCTGGAAGCATCGGTGCTTCCAGCCACCTCGATGCATTGCGACTTTGCATTCATAGTGACTCTTCTGATAGCTACGGGGCTAATCGGATACTCTCTTGCTAGCTACGGAGCTAACCGCATAAAAAAGGTAATCTGTCGAAAAAAGGTAATCAGTCGACTCGGGTTGACAAACTCTCACAACATCTCAATAAACGGTCACTTATATTATATTTAATACTAATCCTTCTTTGGTTTTATTTATCTTTTTTATTTCTATACGGTCACGGTTTGTATGCCTGAGAGAACATCAACGTCTCATACGGAGAGAAACAGCATTTTTGGCTCGATTGAAGAATTGTTAAAGCTCTACCTATAATAGAAGTTCTATATATGGACCAGGTTTTTCTTCTACAGAAGAGCTGTTAAAACACGTTTATTTAAAGATGGGCAGATATAGCTCCTTTTCTTCACGGCTGATCTCTCAAAGTTCAAAAATATCAGTTTAAGCTTTGTAGTAGAGTTTTTTAAGCTCTTCATGCAAAAACTGTTCTTTCTGTAGAGCTGTAAACTCAAGTATCTTTCAAAAAAAGAGGTAGTTATTCTTTCTTGTCTGCCTAGCGAAAGGTTTGAAAGCATTTTTGTCTCTAGAAGAGCTGTAAATGAGCAAGCTCATCTGTATACAGGAGAAAATCGGTTGAAGCTTTTTTTTATCTATTAAGGGTTTTTTAAAACATTCCTGTCCATAAAATATCTGTATAAGCTATTCTGCCTATATACGAGTTGCCGTCGCTCTTTTGGCATCTCCTGAAAGCATGAGTTTTCTCTGTATCATTAAATAGATTTTTGGTACAACCCAGTTATTTTTGGAGAACCAAAAATATATGTTCGTTTCCCTCAACCAAGATATGATTAGCCCACAAGCTACTAATTAGTAAATTATCGCACAGACATGCATGTGTGTCTTCATGCTGTGCATCCAAACCTTTGTCGTCCGCCAGTCTGATGGCACTCATTACCACACTTCAGTGAGAGCGTCTGTTCGCTGTCTCGTACTTGAGATGCGGCAGCTCAAGTGCCCAAACTCATAATTCATAATTAATAAGAAATTGGAATTTCTGTGGTTGTCATCAGAAACTGACATCAGTCGTTTATTGTCTAAAGTAGCTTCGAAGAGGCCATTTTGCGGGGTATTGTTTTAAATTCCTGAATTATACCACCTGGGTAGCTGGCATAAGCCAATAGAGTGGCATGGTATGATATTAGCCTGGTGTGTATAAACAGGCAAGGATCATGTAGGTATGCCTGTTTGTATGTCAAGAAATATATTGGCTCTGTCGATTTATCAAGGTTGGAACGTTGCAATGGACTAGGCGTGAACCCATCAAAGACAGAGCTCGTTCTTTTTACGAGGAAACTTTAATGTCCTTCTTTTATATCACTGATGGTAGTTCGGGTCAGGTTTAACCTCTCCTCTGAAGCTAAATACCACGGAACTATCCTCAACCGACAACTAAGCTGGAAGAGTAACACCGAGGAGCGAGCTAATAGAGGCTTGATTGCACTCTATTCTTGCAAGAACTCCATAGGTAAAAGCTTGGGCCTCAAACCTCACATCATTAAATTGTTCGCCCCATCCTACCTATGGAGCTCTAGTCTGGTGGAGTTCCTTGAGTAAATCATCTTACTTACGTCACATTGACAATGTTCAACGAGCCGCATCCCTACTAACAACGGGTGCCTTCAAGAGCACACCTCAAGCTGCACCTGCGCACGCTACTATACTTATGGCCACTAAGCGTACACGTAGAGGAACAGGCAATTGGGTGTGCATTTAGACTCCAAGATCTGAACCAATGGCGCAGTCACTCATTTGGGCATTCTGCGATCCTAGGGCGTGTAAGGAATGTGGGGGAGGAGATTATATCTCACCACGGTTGTGCTTTGACCCACCTGACATTCACATACCTGATGGGGACACCTGGGCCCGTAACAATCCACCTTTCTGCGACGTAGTTGTCTATACCGACGGTTCAAAAATGAAATGCGGAACGGGAGCTGGTGTCTTCTGTGACACTCTTAATGTTCGCGAATACTACAAGCTTAGAAACTACTGTCGCGTATTCCAGGCGGACATTTTTGTGGCCAAAAAAGGCCCTACCCCTGTTGGTAACGAGGAACAATGTGGTTAGCAGTCCGGTGAGTATATACGTCGATAGTCAAGCGGCACTGAAAGCCCTAAACTCCTCTTCAACCCTTTAACCGAACCTAACCTTTTTGTTATACCCTACACCACAAGGTGGTCAGGGTATTATGTCTTTGCGCATTTGTTTGTAACAGGCAGGAAACGAGATAGACCCATAGTTCCTTTTGATGATCTGCATAGAATCACATTCTGAGTCGATTTATGCATGTCCGTCCGTTCGTCCGTCTGTCCATGTATTTTTGTAAACAAAGTACAGTTCGCAATTATTGCCCTATCCACATGAACTTTTGCACAAATCATTTGTTTGGCCCAAAGACGAACCCTATTGAAATTGGAGATAATCGGTTAAAATTTAGATATAGCTCGCATATATATCTTCGTCCGATTTGCTTTTTTTTATGCACCAAATGTGTAATATCAGCCCGAATAGTATGGAATTTTGCACATACAACCAAATTAGGCCTGAAAATAAGTATGCCAAATTTGGCCAAAATCGGTTCGGATATAGCTATAGCTCCCATATATATTGTTCATCCGATTTGTTATTTTTGTCCTCCGCAGCCGTAATATGCACTCTGTAACAAAAATATTTGGCGAAATATATCGAATACAGCTCAGAAATATATTTGCCAAATTTTATCGAGATCGGTTCATATTTGGATATAGCTCCCATATATAACTTCGTCCGATTTAACTTTTATTGTGCTCCAAACGTCTAATATTTGTCAAAATGAGATGAAATTTGGCACTTACGACCGAATTGAGTCTAGAAGCTATTATGTCAAATTTGGTGAAGATCGGTTCAGATATAGCTGTAGCTACCATATATACTGTTTATCCGAATTGTTATATTTGTTACCCACAGCCGTAATATGCACTTCGTAACAACGATATTTGGGGAAATATATCAAATGCAGCTCAGAAATATCTTTGCCAAATTTTATCGAGATCGGTTCAGATTTGGATATAGCTCCCATATATATCTTTATCTTATTTCAAATTAATTTTGCACCAAATGGGCAATACAAGTCCGAATTTAAAAGATACAAATGCTTCGGCATATTTAGTCTTTTGAACTTTAAACTATAATTATAATTGCGTAATTATAATTAATAATAATAAAAAATTAATTAATTAATTAATTTAATATAATTATAATTACTATATAATAATAATATTTATAATAATAATAATAACAATTATATATATATATATATATATATATATATATATATATATATATATATATATATATATATATATATATATATATTTTTTTTTTTTTTTTTTTTTTATATATTTTATATATATATATATATATATAAAATTATAAATAATTTCGAAAACTTGCCTGAGATTCGAAATTATGACTCAATGTGTGACAGATCTACTAACCAACTGTCTCACATTGCCATTGGCAATATTTCGGAATATATTGCACTATTCCTTTGACCACATCAAATCTTATTACAGAAAAAAAATTTTGTTTTCTAGTAGACCTTTGTTGAAATTTTGTAGCATCTGGAGATATCCTTTATTCCTTAAAAATTTTAAATTCTAAACTTTATTTTCAAATGAAACTCAACAACTTCCTTTAAAGGAAGCTCTTATATGTTCTTTTCCCATCTTTAAGATCTCCAAAAACATGCTTCCCTTCCCAAAAACGATTTAAACAAACAAATTATGACAACAATTCAGACTGACATCTGTCCGAATTTTCCCAAACCCAAAAAAAAAAAAAAAAAAAAAAATAGAAACCAAAACATTATTGCGGTCTTTTTCACTGAAGTTATTTCTTATGACGATGATGATGACGACGATGGTCATTCAGGCATTCAAAGACATTTTGAGCTAGAATTCCCCCTCCCTCGCCCTATCCTACCCTATCTCCCCTAACCCCCCATAGAAAAAATGTAATCTTTGTGTAAGGTTATTTCTTTAAAATTGCATTGACCAAAACAGAAAACAAATCTAAGTTTCCACTCCGATTCCATTTCAGTTTTTGTTATTGTGTTCTGAAACCCTGTTGTTGTTGTTATTGTTGCTATTGCCTTTTACTTGACTGACACTGAAGTAATTCTCGGTCAAAGAAACTTTTCACTAAGAAAATTGTCTGCAGCTCTGTCCTGCCATTATACTTGAGTCCCTCTTGGAGCTAGCTTGCCATTCGTCCATCCATTGGAAGGAGCATCCAACAAAAGACCAACAAAAAAAAAGTTCAATGTTTAGTGTTTTTATTTGCTCTTATTCTTCTCCACTATCATCGTCATCTTCTTCTCGGTTTTCAAATGACCATTTCCACTAGATTTGCGTTATTTGTACATTTCATGCTCTATAAAGACCGGCAACAACAAAGTTGCATAAAGCTGCCAAGGATTTGTTCGGTTGTGAAATATTTAAACAAAAATACTTTTATTGTTTAAAGTGTGGCAAAAGTTATTCAAAACAGTTTTCAGGATAGATGGAAATATTTAAAAGTTGGGTAGATATTACATTGCTTTTCAATAGAATGGAGATCCTTAACGTCACTTTTAGAGGTAGAGAGCTTTGATTGTTAGTCTATGGTAAAAGAACACTAAAGTCCCCTATATGGCAAAAAGATGTTTACGAAGACTTCTTTGGAGCCGTAACAACTTTTCTACATAGAGAAGAGCTTTAGCAGAAATTCTTACACGAGAAAAAGATCTCCAGTCGTACTTCTATATACCGAAAGCTTGAAAAGCTTACCTATAAACAGTCGAGCTTAAACTGCTTTTTAGTAGATATAAGAGCTTTAACAGCTAATTGATATACAAAACAAGTAAAAAAGTATCGGTCGGTTGCCGACAGATGTATACCCTCAGCCAATGTTCGATTATTTAAAAATATTTTGGCTTCTGTTTTGGAGGTACCAGAAGGAGTGGACTATCTTAACATTTTGGGTTAAAAAAATATTAGGATGTCTGAAATTTGAAGATAATCGGACTCTTACATCACATTTTATGAGAGTTGTAATTATTCAAAATTTTTGGGGAGGTACTTAATGGAGTGGACCGATATTGTCCATTTTTACACTTGACCTAGCACTGACGGAAATATTAGGATTTGCAAGGTTGGAGCAAAATCGTATTATTCTTTCTCTTTCTGTGCAAAAAATATAAATTTTTGAAAATTTCGAACTCTTGTGGGGGAGGTACCAGAAGGAGTGGACCGATATATTACATCTTGGCACCAGACCTTGGGTTAGTATAAATATTGGGATGTGTGAATTTTCAAGACAATCGGACTCTTACATCACATTTTATGAGAGTTGTAATTATTCAACATTTTGACCATTTGTGGGGGAGGTAACCGAAGGAGTGGACCGATATTGTCCATTTTCGGACCTGACCTCGCACTGATGAAAATATTAGGATTTGCAGAATTAGAGCAATATTAGATTATGTGCAAAAAATATAATTTTTGAAAATTTCGACCTTTTGTGGGAGAGGTACCAGAAGGAGCGGACCGATATATTCCATCTTGACACCAGACCTTGGGTCAATATAAATATTGGGATGTGTGAAATTTCAAGACAACCGAAACCTAATCTCACATTTTATGAGAGTTGTAATTATTCAAAATGTTGACCATTTGTGGGGGAGGTACTTGATGGGGTGGACCGATATTGTCCATTTTCACATCTGACATATCACTGATGCAAATATTACGATGTGTAAAGCTGGAGCAAAATCGGATTATCCTTTCACTTTCTGTGCAAAAAATATATTTTTTGAAAATTTCGGCATTTTGTGGGGGAGGTATCAGAAGGTACCATCTCCGAACTCGATCTAAGTTTGACAAAAATATTACGATGCACCAAGTTTGGATCAAATCGGATACTCCCTTCGAGAGTTATCGTGTGCACCAGCCAGTCAGACAGACGGACGGACATCGCTAGATCGACTCCAAATGTTCTGAAACGCATTTGGTCCAAAGAGACTTAGGGTCTAAAACCGTTATTTCGACTAGGCACGTTTTGACCGTTTCAAATGATATATACCCTCTGTAGCCATATGGCTGAGGGTATAATTAGGAGCTTTTCAATGGTTAAATAAGCTTTAGTAGTTCTTCTATAGACAGCGGAGATGCTCTTCTATGGACAGAAGAGCCTTCACAATTCTTCGAAGTACAAAAAAGCTTCAAAAGCTCTTTTGTAGGCAGAAAAGCTTTAACCATTGTTCTATAAACAGAAGATTTAACAGGTCTTCTCTGGCAGTTTTTATATAGACTTAAGATACCGACAGATTCAAAAGCAGAAAAGTGTCTTTAGCTCTTCTATAGACAGAATATCTTTAGCAAAAGAGCTTTAATATCTGGTCTATGCACAGAAAAGCTTCAAACACTCTTCTAAGGACAGAAGAGCTTTAAACGCACTTCCATTCGTATATGAACTTCAACCGCTCCTTTTATTGTAGAGAACAGCTCTTCTATAACGAAAAGAGCTTTAAAAGCTTTTTTAAGATACAGACAGTAGAGCCCTAACATCTACCTCAGAGTCAAATTAGCCCTTCTATGGACAGAAAGGTTTTAGCAGGACTTTGAGAGGCAGACAACAATTTAACCATTTTTATACACTACACCTTGAGAAGAAGGTGGAGGGTATTAAATTTCGGCCTGCCCGAACTTAATCTTTTTTACCATTTTTTGGGCACAGAAAAGCTTTAACCGCTTCAACCTTCTATGGACAGGAAAGCTTAAGCCACTTGATCCTTTACTGATCAACTATTGACAGAAGAGCTTCAACCTCTCGTCTACAGTACTAAAAAGATTTAACAGCTTACTATAAACAGAAGGGCTTCATGCGGGCTTTTTGAGACGGAAGATCTTCAACATTATTTTTGAAACTGAAGCTTTGGCAGCTTTTCTATAAGTAGAAGAGCTTTTACATTTATTCTGAAAACTAAAAGCCTTTAATATATATGTTAGTAACAGAGAAGTTGCAATAGCTCTTCCTATGACAAGTAGCATAAACGAGAGACAAAAGACCTTTTACGTCTCTTTTTATGGACAGAAAATCTTCAAGAGACCTTCTAGAAGCTGTAGATTTTATACAGATTTTCTTGAGAGGGAAAAACTTAAACAAATATTCTGTAGGCAGAAAAGCTTTAACAGCTCTTGTGTATACCAGAAAGTCTTACGTAGATATTCAATAGAGAAAGAAAGCTTTAGTTTTATCTTCAATTTTATAGACAGAAAAGCTGACTGTTCCTTATGCAGAGCATTGTAACAGCTCATCACTAAACAATCAAGCTCGAAAATCTCTTTTATGGAGAGAAGAGCTTTTGCAGTTCAAATATATAACGAATTAAGAACTACGACAGCTTTTTTACATGCTTTACATGCTTTCCTCTTAAAAGAATAGCTTCAACAGATCACCATTAAACAAAAGAGCCTTCACAAACCCTCTTTAAGCAAAATAGCTTGAATAGCCCATCTTTAAGCAGACTAGATTGAAAAAATCATTTGTAGGTTTAACGCTTTAAAAATTTATCTTTAAGTCGAAGAGTTTTAACTGGCCTTTCCTAATCACAAAAGCTTTAAGCTCTAGTTTAAGCAGAAGTGCTATCCTATGGACAAAAGAGATTTAACAGAAGTCTTACCGAGAGAAGAGCTTTAACCTCTCGCTCTTGAATTATAACATCGCTAGACAAATGAGCTTTAATAGCTTTTTTAGGGACATAAGAACTTTAACAGCTCCTCATGTCTCAAAAGAGCTTTGACAAATTATCTTTAAGCACAAATGCTTAAATATCTCATCTGTGAGCAGACGAAATTTAACAGATCAACTACATGCTGAATACTTTTGAAAACTTAACTTTTAGTGGCCGAGCTTTTTCTATTTCCCTTTTACAGAATCCTTAAAGTTTACTCCTTTTTTCAAATTAGAACTCTTCTATATACAGAATAGTGTAACCACCTGTACTTAAGACAGAAGAGCTTTAAACGTTTATCGTGAAGCTGGCGAGATTTAATATTTCTACTTCAGGCGAAGGAGCTTTCACTGTTTTTTTTTTTTTTTTTTTTTTTGTTTTTAATGTCAAAAGCTTTAAAACTTTTCTTTCAGCAAAAAAGCTTTTCTATAAACAAACTATATAAACAGTTATCCTGAAGGTAGGCAAGCTTTAACAACTCTTCCAAGACAAAAAAAAAACCTTAAGAGCTTTTATATGATCAAGATCTTTCAAAACTTTTTGTAGATTGGAGATCTTTTACAGTTCTTCTTTAGTTAGGGAGAGAAAAATTTTTGAGTGGAACTTTTGAGAGTTCATACTGAGATTCACATGGGATGTGAAGGTGTTGAAAAAGACAAGCTATATGTAAATGTGTACGAAAAGAGTACTAACGAGTAAAAATAGCGCCGAAGTTCGACCGGGCCGAATTTTTTATACCCTCCAACATTTAGGAGGAACTTGACAACAAAAAAAACGTAGAAAAATATAGTTTGAATGAAAACTGTTAAATGGCCGTTATATGAAGACGAGGACCTGAATAGGTAATTTTTGTCATAGGCTGTAGTACCGATTTCGAACTTGATATACGAAATTTAAAACAATTCCGGTGAAAAATGTCGCTAATATCATCAAAATACCGAATAAAGGGAAATACCGTTATATGTGGGTTATACGAAGTTCTGGACCTGCAAAGACAATTATCTGTCCTAGTTTGTAGTAATCATTACGAACTTTTAATACAAAATTTGAAATAATTTCGGAGAAAAATGTCGCTTACATCAAATATCGAATATCGGGAGGTATTTTTATATGGGGGCTATAGGAAACCGCGGACCTGCATATGCAATTTTTATACCTTCCACCATAGTATGGAGGGTATATTAAGTTTGTCATTACGTTTGTAACACCTCGAAATATACATTTTAAACCCCACAATGTTTACATATTCTTGATCACCATAAAATTCTATGTCGATTTAGCGATGTCCGTCCGTCTGTCCGTCTATCCGTCTGTGGAAATCACTCTAGCTGCCGAACGAATTGAAGTAGATTGATAAAATTTTACTTAAATGTATATTATGTTTGCAGGACTTTTTTTTTATTGAAAATGGGCCATGTAAGTCCACATCTTCGTATAGCCCCCATATAACTGTACCTTCCGATATTCGGTACTTTTTTGATTTTGGCGACATTATTTACCTGAATTCTTTCAAATTTGGTATTTGATGTTCGTAGTGGATACTACAGCCTATGACAGAAAATTGTCAGTGCAGGTGCACGTCTTCGTATAGCCTCCATATAACGGCACCTGCCGATATTCGGTATTTTGATGATTTTGGCGACTTTATTCACCAGAAGCGTTTCAAATTTGATATTTGAAGTTCAAAATGGATACTTCCGCCTATGACAGAAAATTGTCTGTGCAGGACCACGTCTTCATATAGCACCCCTACATCGGTACCTCCCGATATTCGGTATTTTGATGATTTTAGCGACATTATTCACCGATTTTTTTTGTTAAGTTTCGAATATTGTAATGGCTTATGACAAAAGTTACCTATGCAGGTCCATGTCATCGTATTGACCTTAATATAAAAGCTACATTCGGTATTTTTAAGATGTTAACAGAATTTTTAAGGGATTTTATAGTTTTTAAGAATTGCCAAATTCGTTCCAAATGGTGGAGGGTATTCAAAGTTCGGAAGGGCCGAACTTACAGCTTTTTTACTTGTTGTTCTTAGGATTTAGTATTCATTACGAACTATAAATCTGAAATTTGAGACAATTCCGATATAAATGTCGCTAAAATGATAAAAATATCGAGGTATGGTTATATGGCGGCTATACAAAAACATGGGCCGACATGGCCCATTTCCGAACTTAAACTGCCTACTGGCAAAATACACATGTATGCCAGATTGACAGACAGACGAACAGATAAAATTTTAATTAGAATTTTTCGCTGATCAAAAATATATATTCTTTGTCATGAGATCATAATTCTGCCAATGGTGACCAATTCTAAACTTATTCTAAAATTTGATTCTATTTCCGACATTTTTTGCTTTCATTTAATAAAATTTAAAAGAATGTAGATATTATGTCGTTTAACTTTGTTGCAGCTTTTTTATCTCACACCGTATTTCGAGGAGTTACAAAGTGAATGACAAAGTTAATATACCCTCCATAGTGTGGTGGAGGATATTAAAGCAGGTAATCCCTAAAAAGTACTAAAACCAGTGGTTCTGCATTTTGTACATTTACAGCAAGATTTTTATACCCTCAGAGGGTATATACAATTTGATACGGTCAAAACGTGCCTAGTCGAAAGAACGGTTTTAGACCCTAGGTCTCTTTGGACCAAATTCGTTTCAGAACATTTGGAGGCGATCTAGCGATGTCCTTCCGTCTGTCTGGCTGGTGCGCACTATAACTCTCTAAGGGAGTATCCGATATGATCCAAACTTGGTACATCGTAATATTTTTTGTCAAACTTAGATCGAGTTAGGGGATGGGCAATATCGGCCCACTCCACAAAGGGTCAACATTTTGAATAATTACAACTCTCATAAAATGTGATGCAAAAGTTCGATTGTCTTTAAAATTTCACACATCCCAATATTTGTATTGGTCCACTCCTTCTGGTGCCTCCACCACAAATGGTCGAAATTTGCAAAAAAATATTTTCTGCACAGAAATGGAAGCAATAATTTAATTTTTCTCTAATTTTGCAAATCCTAATATTTACATCAGTTCTAGGACTCGTGCCAAAACGGATAGTATTGGTCCACTCCATCAAGTGCCTCTCCCACAAAGGGTCAAAATTTTGACCTTTCTTAAAAAATATGATGTAAGAGTCCGATTGTCTTCAAATTTCACGCATCCTACAATTTTTATGAACCCAAGATCTGGTAGTAAGACGGAATATATAGGTCCACTCCTTCTGGTACCTCCCCCACAAAGACTCGAAATTTTTAATATTCATGAAGTTCGTAACAAGTGAAATCAACATCCGATTCTATTCCAGACATGGTACATCTCAATATTTCCATCAACACAAGATCTGTTATAAAGGCGGTAGAGATCGGACCATTTCTTTAGCTACCTGCCCCACATAGAGTTCAAACATTTGAAACACAAAAAAGCTCAAAAATAGCGACATAAGCATCCAAAACTCTCTTCATATTTCGCACACACAATCTGTTGTGAAGATGCTATATATCTGCGAACCCCTTCTGGTACCTCACCCACAAAGGGACAAAATTTCAATATTTATGTCATATTTATACGAAATGGACAATATTGACCCATTCTTTCCAGACCCACTCCATAGAAAATTCTAACAGAATTCAAAATAAAAATTCATAACAGAATTCAAAATATTTTAAAATAATCGAACATTGGCTGAGGGTATACATCTGTCGGCAAAACCGGCCGATACTTTTTTACTTTTAAATATTTTATTTAGACGGCTGTTAAATAAAAGAAATGGGATGTCATTTTTAGAAACTAAAGGGTACTAAAAAGTGCTTAATATTGTGAGGTTTAAAATGTGGCTTTCAAGATATGATCCCTCTTCTAAATCAGAGGATTTTTTCCATTTTAAATTATGTTAATATTTTTTTTTTTTCAATTTAAATAATATTATTTCAAAATTGTTTCAATTTCTCCAGAAGTGTAAACACAATAGTTTACTTGTTGAATTTGAAAAAAAAAACAAATCATTACAAACTATCCTCAATTTTTCTTTGGAAAACTATCTCCTTTGGCAATTTATTTTGTTGGACATGCTCCCCGGAGTGTTCAATATTACTTTTCTGCAATTGCCAGTAATTTTGAACAGAAAATTCTAGTTTGAAACAAAGCAGATGTTCAGAGAGTAGTTTTCTTTACAAATTTTCTATTTTTTTGTCATTTTTTTTTTTTCAAAACTCTCAGTTTAGATAAACTGAATGGTTGTTCGAAACTAAAACTTGAAACACAAATTGTTAGTTTGCCTCCTCCAACCTCCTCCTCACAAAACCCCTTTATGCCTGGAGGGGAAGAGAAAGAAAAACAAAGAAATTTCTATAGAATGGGAACGGGAGGATGTAGACTGTGATTGTGACAAGAAAAGTTGTTCGTTTTCCATTTTTTGAGGAAATGCAACAAAAACACAGTGTGCTTGTGTATGTTTCTTGTGTTTGGAAATCTGCAGCAATATATATGTATGTATAAGAGTATCAGTGTATGAGTATGTATGTTCACGGTGGACTGTCCAGCAGAGATAATATTTTTTAGAAAAAAAAAGACAAACTAAAACAAAAGATGTAACTTTTAAAAGCAAACGGACACACTCTCTCTGGGAAAAAGAGAAGAGTGGACCCGGAGAAATTGGGGGATTGGGTCTTAAGTAAACGCATCATAGAACTTACAAGTGTTGCAATTTATAAAACATATTAACTAAACTGAAACTTAGACAAGTACCACACCAACTACCATAATCGTTATAATAAAAATGAAACGAAGTTTGAAGATGAGAAAAAGAAAATCAAATCTGGGAGAAAAAAAATTCAAAAGAAAAATTGCCTCAAGAGAAAAATATTGAAACTATAAGAGGAGAGAGTAAATATTGATGACATTATTCAAGGACTGCTAGAATTGAGCGAGAAATGAGAAAATATCACATTAATGGGAAAGATAAAAGAGGAAACTATCTTCGATTTATGGGCCGATTTATGGATTGAAGAAAAAATTCCTTTTAGAAAAGTTATTATAAAGTAAGCCAACGAACACAGGAAATTCAAAAAGTTTATTCGGAAGGTCTCTTTCCGTGTAATATTTACAGGAGGTTTTATTTTATAATTTATCCTTAAAAAGTAATATTTTCAAAGGGTACTTTAAAACATCATCCTTTCATGGAAGACGCTTAAAACGCTCTTCTTTCTAGAAAAGACCTTCTCTCCAGAGGTCATTTGTACATATGGGTTTTGAAGAATTTATTTTGAAGGATTTTCGATACATAATTCGTTATTATACCCTCAGCCATATGGCTACAGAGGGTATATATCATTTGATACGGTCAAAACGTGCCTAGTCGAAATAACGGTTTTAGACCCTAGGTCTCTTTGGACCAAATTTGTTTCAGAACATTTGGAGTCGATCTATCGATGTCCGTCCGTCTGTCTGTCTGGCTGGCTGGTGCGCACGATTACTCTCGAAGGGAGTATCCGATTTGATCCAAACTTGGTACATAATAATATTTTTGTCAAACTTAGATCGAGTTCGGAGATGGGCAATATCGGTCCACTCCTTCTGGTACCTCCCACACAAAATGTCAAAATTTTCAAAGAAAATAATTTATTGCATAGCAAGAGAAAGAATAATCCGATTTTGCTCGAACTTTGCGAATCCTAATATTTTCATCAGTTCCAGGTCATGTGTGAAAATGGAATGTATCGGTCCACTCCTTCTGGTACCTCCCCCACAAAGGGTCAACATTTTGAATAATCATAACTCTTATAAAATGTGATGTAAGGATCCGAACGTCTTCAAATTTCACACATTCCAATATTTTTATGAACCTAAGATCTGGTGTTAACATGGAATGTATCGGTTCACTCCTTCTGGTACCTCCCCCACAAAGTGTCGAAATTTTGAATACCCATAAAGCTCATAAAACGCCAAATTAATATCCGATTCCATTTAGAATCTCAATATTTATATCAACACAAGATCTGTTATAAAGGTGGTATAGATTGAACCATTTCATCTCTCCCAAACATAGACTTCAAGATTTTGAAAACTAAAACGCACAAATAAAGCTAAATGAACATCCAACTCTCTTCAAATTTCAAATATTTTTGCTAACACAAGATCTGTTGTGAAGTTGATATATATCTGCCAACGCCTTCTGGGGTCACAATTTTCAATAATTTTATCTGTCATAACTTTCGAAACAATTTACCAATTCTTTACTACTTGCTATGATCAAATATTTCTCCCAATAAGAAGCCTGATATGAATATGATATTTTTATCGGAATTTACGATTACGCATAAAATTGGACATAAATATCCTTTCTTGTTATGTTGTCCAATATTTCGCTCAATATTTTTTATTTGTATCAGATGAAGTATAAAAGTGGAATATTTCGAAAGATTCTATCTTGTACATCACGCACATTTAAAAATTATTACATATCTCATATAAAGTGAAGGAGTTAGTCGATATAATCCATACCAGGAACGTCGGAATATTTATCATATTTTTGGGTCCGATACTAAATAGACAATATTGGCCCATTCTTTCGGAACCTGCTCCATAGAGGGTCAAACGTTTGAATAATTGTAACACTAGTCAAATTATATTTTAATAATCGAACACAGGCTGAGGGTATATATCTGTCGGCAATACCGACTGATACTTTTTAACTTGTTTTTTCTTAAAGAAGATAAGTCAGGCTAGCTTTAGTCAAGTCAAGGACTTCACTTGTTCGAAAAATTTCCCATCACAAAAAATCATATCCATAAACCTTACACCTTGAGATTTCTTATAACCATGGAAGGCCTATACTGGGTCTTCTCTTAGTGAAAATAGACAACACACTTATTTACAAGATCTTCTCTCGGTAAAAAAAAACTTTTTCGTCGTTCTCGTTTACTTTCCACAACAGACCCTTACAATGTTTTTTTTTTTTTTTTCACAGAACACATTTAAAAGAGGTTATGACATGTTTTCTACACAAAAGACCTAAAGAAGGCATATCCCCTCCAGAAAACTTTTGAAAGGTCGTCTCACCAAAAACAATCTTTAAAATGTCTTCTTTGCAAGGACCTTTTCTAGAAGACCCTTACACAGGAGGCCATTACAAGATCATTTCTCCGCAGTAGATCGTTACAAGGTCTTCCTACCCCAGAGATTTTTACGAGGCCTTCTCTGTACAAAATACTTTAAAAATTTCTTCTCTCCGCAGAAAACTAAAATACCTTGATCTTCTCTTTTTAGTTCTCATCTTTAGTTCTTTAGAGAATATTCTTTCTTCTTTTGAAGGCCTTTCAGGGGTTTTCTTCCCAAAGAAGGATATTATTTTTCTAGAAAATCTTTAAAAGGCCCTTAGCGATTAGTCTTTTCCAAAAATAACCTTAAAGGGCCTCCTTTTTATACAAGATCCTTGGTGAGACTTCTTTCCATATAAAACCTTTAAGGGGGTCCATGGTCCATTAAAGATTTCTTAGGGGTCCTATTTTTAGAGAAGGACCCTTCAAGGCCACAGGTTCTCTTTCTTTCTAAAACAGAACTTTCCATTAAAAAAAAAACTTTCAAAACCTTAAGGACTTTCAAAACTTTTACAAGGACTTCAATCCATATAAGACCATAAAGGTAATGCTGAAAATCCTCTAGTCCCAAAATAAATCTACTAAACTTATTTAAGGTCTGCAAAACGTCCTTATGGCCGTAAAGAAGATGCGATTATTATTCTGTCTATTTAAAAGACATTTTAATTGTTATCTGTGGCTGGAAGAGCCTTTCTTTCATTTGTTCTGTAGAAAAAAAGTATTATGGGGAAGAAGACCTTAGTTTTCAAAGGATTTCTTAAAGAAAAATTCCATGAAAATATCCTTAAAAACGTACGCCTTGGAAAGCAAGGTCCTTAAAAATAAAATATTTCAAAAAAAATATTTCAAAAAAACTATTTCAAAGAATCCACGTGAGAATATGCTAAAAAAATTTCTTAAAAATCCTTGTCCTTAAAAAAATTATCAAAAATAATTTAAATATTCACATCGAAAAAAAAAATATCCTTAAAAGAATTTTGAGAAATCTAGATCCTTTAATGTATTCCTAAACATTCTCTAAAATATTGCTTTATAAAAATATCCTTAAAAATATTCTTTAAAATCCACGTCCTTAAAAATAATTCCAAAAATATCCTGTTTCCACTATCATTCAACACAAGAATTTCAAAAAGGTCTGCTTCTCAAAAACATCCTTAAGAAGGAAGTCCTTAAAAAAGTTTATTTTCATAGAGGACCCTTAATGAGCCTTTTTTTCCATAGAGGTCTTCCGAACGGTCTACATTTTACAGAAGCCTTTCTGAAGATCTAATTCCAAAAGAAGTACTTCAAAAGGATATTAAAAAGACTTTTTCTATAAAAAAAAAACCCTTAACCTCCTCCTCATTTCTTCCATAGAAGACTCCCAAAAGGTCTACATTTTACAGAAGTTTTCCAAAAGATCTTTTCCTCAAAGAAGTCCATCAAAAAGGTTTTTAAACTTGAATTTCTATAGAATTTTATGCAAAGACCCCAATGACCTTTAAACGTAAATTTCTATGGAATATATTTTCAAGGACCCCTCGTCCTTTAAACAAGATTTTTCTAAAATAATTTTTCAAGGATCAAAGAATCAGAAGAATGAATTTCACACTTTTTTTCCAGGAGTTCAAAGCTTTCTAAATGTATCTTTCTTCAGAATTTTATACAAAGACCCCAATGACCTTTAAACGTGAATTTGTAGGGAATTTATTAACAAGGACCCGTTGTACTTAAATCGTGAGTTTTAAATAATATTTTTCAACGATCTTTCGTTCATTAAACGTAGATTTTTAAATATTTTTTTAAAGACCCTAAATGCCTATACACGTGATTTTTTTCCAATATCTAAAATCGCGGATTTTTAAAGTATATTTTTAGGGATCTGTCGTCCTTTAAACTTAGATTTTTAAATATTTTTTCAAGGACTCTAAATGTCTTTAGGCGTGATTTTTTAATAAATATTTTCAAAAGGTCATTAACTGTGGAATTCTAAATATTTTTTCAGAGACTCTAAATGCCATTAAACATTGGTAATTAAATACTTTTTCAAGGACTCCAAAGGCCGTTCAACGTGATTTTTTTCTAAATAATATTTTTCAAGGATCTGTCATTAACATAGATGTTTAAAGTAAACTTCCTCAAGGAGCCCGTCGTCCTCTAAACGGGGACTTTTGAATATTTTTTCAAGGACTCAAAATGCTTTTAGACATGGACTTTTAAATATTTTTTTCAAGGAATCTAAATGCCTTTAGACGTGGATTTTTAAATATTTCAAAAAATACGTAGGACGTAGAATTTTAGAGAATATTTTTCAAGGATCCGTCGTTCTTTAAAAATTGATTTTTAAATATTTTTTAAGGACTGCAAAGGCACCAATGGCATTCATTCTTAGATTTTTAGGAATATTTTTAAGTAGCTTAATTTCCAAGGCATACGTTTTAGGGGTATTTATGTGGACTCGGCTTTTAAGGAATTAGGTCTTTTTAGATTTTTTAACATATTTTCTCAAAAATATTTATGACCTCGTTAGACCAATTAAAATCACATATATGTATATATGTAAAAATTCGGGTATTTTGACTTTGATTGTACTTTTGAAAAAATTCTTAAAAAGCACCCTCCAATGACTCCTATCCCCAAATGGGTCTTGGGTCGTCGTTGACAACCCTAAAGGTTTTTTTTCTTTTTTTTTTTTCTTTCCATGAATGAAGGAACGAATATTCTTACCACAGAAGACTCCTCTTGCTGTAGAAGGAATTAAAAGCGTCTTTAAGGCATGTAGAACCCTAAAAGGGTATTTTTTTCTATAGAAGTCTCCTAAGCGTTTGTGTTAAAACAAATGTCCTTTCTGGGCCTACAAATTACTATTCTTTCATTAGAAGTCTATTGTTGCTGCAGAAGATTTTTTAAGGTTCACTTTCTCTCAAAAGTCTGTGCTCATCGAAGATCTTGCGAGCTTCTTCTTCCTAGAAGATCATTAAATATCTTATTTTTTTAGCGTGATTTCTTAAGAAATTCCTTTTCATGGAAAACCTTCCAGAGGTCCTTATTTCATAACGGACTTTTATTTTAATTTTTTTTTTTTTTAATTTTTTATTTTATTTTGATTTTATTATTTTTTTCTCTCAAAAGTCTGTCTCTATCGAAGATCTTTCGAGCAATCTTCGTTCTTAGAAGATCATTAAAGATATTCTTTTTTTTGCGTAATTTCTTAAGAGATTCCCTTTCATGGACACCCCTCCAGAGGTCTTCTTTTTATAAAGGACTTTAATTTTCGGGTTTTTTTTAATTTTTTTATTTATTTTTATTTTATTTTGATTTTAATTTAATTCTTTTTTTTAAATTCATTTTTCATGAAAAATAATTTAATCGCAAATTCCTCATCTTAATCTCCCCAAAATCTTTCCCCAAGTTCGAAAGGAACTTGTGTTGAACGAAAAAAGGAAATCTAGATAATTCCTTAGCAAATAATTACATTGTCATCATTACCAAAAATAAGACATTATTCTCCCGGATGATATATGGATGGCGAGATGGATTTTGTCTTTTGGAAGAATTTTCTAATTTTGTGGAGGGCAAAGACGAAAAACGCCCTCTCCAAGTAGGGATGAGAACCACACACACAAACTCACAAGGATAGTCGTGGCAGTTGCTCTAACTCAAAATGAAAACCCCTTCTTTCTATCTCCGATGAGAGTGTGTGTGTGTTTGTGCACGAGATTGTGGCACTGAAGTGATAAAACAAAACTGTCATATCACGCTTGTCAGACAAACTACTGAACATTTCATCATCGTCATTGCCATGCCATCATCATCATCAGGAGCAGGAGCAGCAGCCGCGGCGATGGCACATCACGACTGTTGCTTGAACTGAAATAGTATTTTTTATTGTTGCTATTGTAGCATCATTTGGTGGGTAATTTGACAATAGTTCAGCTAAATGTTGGGAGGGGTGGAGGAAGCTCAATTTCAACGGCATACAAGGCACAGAGAGGCCAAGTTTCCTGGCAGCAGCTAAAAAAACCGGATTCTCGCCAAAGAAAAAAAAAGTGAAACCAGCGAGCAGATCAAAAGCAATAAAACAATGAAGGCACGCGTCACAAAACGAGCGTCGTCGGTGGGTTAATCGTTGAACGTTGGTCCTCGGGCACAATTGTTACAAGCAGTCGAGGCTGCATTGTTGGTTACATCCTACCGCCTTGTCGAGCCATGATTCTATTAACGACACTGGCCACTTGCGCCCCGGAAATCTCAGTTCATTTAAAGGCAAGCGAACAGGCTGGCAGTCAGTCAGTGTGTGGTAGTCCATGTCGTCCTGGTCTCAACATGTTCGTTCATTCCTCCATTCGTTCGGCAGTCAGTCTATTTTATTGGCATAAATCAAAGATATGTGTTAATTTAAATCCTCTGCCGTTGGCAGGCTACACTCTCTTCCTCGCTTCAAGTGGCACGGTTCGTGTGGCACGGCAGACCAAACGACTCAATCAATTTTCCAACCCAAACTACGAAGCGCAGCAATAAAAATTTGTTCCTCTTGATGAGGATGTTGTAGGTGGTGTGACGAATGACGATGTTGGATTATTTTCTTAGGTTGAGTAGAAGAGTAAAAGGGGAAGAGGTTGTAAGGAATAAGAAAACAAGAGGTGGGTATGAAAATTTAGGGCAATAATGGGTCTTCTGTAGAGAGAGATTTCTCAAAAGGTCTTCTGAAAAAAGCTTTCACATATCTTTCATAGAAAGAAATATTTAATAGCGTTTCCATAGCTGGAATGGAATTCCGATAAAGGAACAATCACAGGATTTCAATAGGCAATATATTTTTTAGAGATTTTATTAGCCCGAACTCATTTCGTAGCCAAAAGACCCATTACAGATTATCTATAGAGGTGTTTTTTAGAAGTTTTAAGGATATTTTTATCCTTTCAAAGATTTTCAGGTTAAGATTTTTTTTTTAATCCTCGTCCTTTAAACCTTGATTTTTGGAGGTTCCTTGGAACCTTGAGGAGGAGTATGGATTTTTAATAAATTTTCTAAAGGATGTGTCATTCTTTTAACTTGGATGTTTAACGGGGTTTTTTCCAAGGATCTGTCATCCTTTTAAATTGGATTTTTTAACGATTTTTTTTTTCAAAAGATGGTGTTTTTTAAATAATTTGTATAAAAAATACAGATGTCCTCCAACACGCATTAACAAAAAAAATCTTCAAGGATTCCGGAGTATTTTTCGGGATATTTGTAAGGACGTGGATTTTTTACGAAACCTGTTAGGAATATTTTAAAAAAGGGAATTTTTTTGGTAATAATTTAATGGAGATTTTATACCGGCGTGGAAGGCCAAACCTTTAGTGATTGGGCCTTAAGGGGGATATCCATAGCAAAGGAAATCGACACTTGTTTGTAACCGAAAAGACATTTTTAGTTCTTTCACGGATGGAAAGAAAAAGGTTATCCTTTAGAGATCATATCCAAAAAGAAGGGTTTGGGGCTTTTTATGAAGAAGAAGTCTATCTCCCCCGGGTTCTTTTAGGGGGTTCTATGAAAAATACCATTTAAAGGCCTTTTTAAAGGAAGGACAATCAAATTAAAATATATTCTAAAGTAGTCTATCGAGCCCACAATCCTGTATTTTGAAGGAATGAAGAGGACTTGTATTTTGAAGGAATGAAGAGGACTGGCAATGACACAAACCAGACCCAGAACCCTTTATAGTATATTTTTATAAAGTCCCATATCGTAACATTTTCCAGCCATAAAAAGTTCTGCGAAAGTAATTTAAGATATGGAAGAAGTGTCAACATTTTATATTTAAAAAAATCCTGTAAAAGGTCCTTAAGACACAAAAAAAAGTGCGATTGGTATTTTACCTTCAAAAAATGAATAATAAGTATTTTCTATATATATAGAGGGCTATTCCTTCTATTTCTTCTATAAAAATCACAATCAAAAAAATGTAAATGTCCTTAATGGGTAGCCTAATGACCTTTCTTTCAAAATATAAATTTTCAATGCCTTCTGTGAAAGAAGAGGTTAAAGACACCCTGTGTAAAATATCAACGAAGTCAGGGTGGAGACCCATTAAAATGGAACATTTTCAGATATATCTAGGGATTTTTGCTTGAAAACCTCGACTGGGCCTTACCCCAAAATGGCTTTGAAAGCAATTTCTTTTTATGTCGGTGGCGTAAAGAATATCCTCTTTCGTATTTTTTGAAAATATTTCCAAGAATTCTTGAATTAAATATGTCCTTAAAAATCCATGTCCATAAAATTGATCTTGATATCTTATGTCCTTGAAAATATTTTCGAAAAACCAACTTCCTTAAAAATATCCTTTAAAATCCACATCCCTAAAAATTTCTTAAAAATCTACCTCCCCTAAAATATTCCTAAATATCAACGCCCTTAAAATACTCCCTATAAACCACATAGACCCAGTATTTTTTTTTAAATTCCACAAAAAATCGAAGGTTGTGACTTTTACAGCGATATAAAAAATATCCTTAAAAAATTTCTTCAAAATCCCTGGCATTAAAAATATCCTTACAAAAAGATATTATGACCTCGATAACTTTTTACAAAAATCTATCAAAAAGTCCTTAAAATCCTTAGGAATCCGGAATTGGGACCTTAATAGTCCTTTTTCCAAAAAAACCTTCGAAATGAAGGATTTGTCTTTAATGCATATTTCTTTCCAAAAAAAGTTCTTAAAATCCTTGGAAATCCTGCACTGTGGCCTTAATAGTCCTTTAAAAAAATCCTTCGAAATGAACGATTTGTATTTAATACATCTTTTTCCCAAAAAAAAATCCTTAAAATCCTTAGGAATTTTAAATTTTTCTTCGGAAGGAGAGATGAAGAATTTGTCCTTAAAACCAAAAAAAAATACTTAAAATCCTTAGGATTTTTTAATTTTTCCTCGGAAGGAGAGATGAAGAATTTGTCCCTAAAACGTCCTTTTAAACATCCTTCAAAAAATGTTCTTAAAATCTTAAGGAATCCAGGATTGTGGTCTTAAAAGTCCTATTAAGAATCCTTCGATATAAATGATTTGTCCTTATATGTCCTTACGAACGTCTCTCCAAAAAAAGTCCTTAAAATCCTAAGGAATGTAAGATTGTTCTTTTCAAAATACTTCGAAATCAACAATGTACCCTTAGTAGTTCTATGGATGGAATCCACAACTATGGCCTTTAATGTCCTTTAGTAGTCCAGCAAAACCCAAAATGTCGGCCTTTTTACAATTTTGAATAAAAATAAAAAAAATTGTAACCTTAAAGGCCTTTGAAAGTATTTTAAAAATCCAGGATATGGCCTAAACAGCTCTTTCGAAAGTAGTCTTTAATAGTTCTAACGAACAGTCCTTAAAATCGATGACCCTATTCCTGTTTTCATTTTCGAAATAATCCGTACAGTTTCCTGATTGTGACTTCAATGGGTCTTTCAAAGAACTCATTTCAAATCCAGGATAGCGGCATAATTCCTAAAAAAACGCGATTATTTCCTCAATAGCCCTTTCCTCAAAATTCAGCCGAGCCTGGCTGTGGGATTTGAACCGCGGACCTCTGTGTGCAGCCAACTAGAAGTTGCCGTCTCTACGTTCAGAGCCATTAACCCGTCTTCCTAAAGCAGCACTAAAACAAGTGTATGCATTGGAAGCAATGTAGTTGTTGTGGACAAAAAATCCATCACTACAAAAACAAAAACGTTGCTGTGAAAAAGATCTGCCAATAGAACTTGAGTCGAACCTGGAGAGTTTCTAGTGTATAATTCGCATATGCTAATTTGCAATAAGTTCGAAATATATACTACTGTCCAGAGAACGGCCCTTGTAAGCCATCATCCACACCAAATATGCCTGATGAGCCGCTTAACCAACGGCGAAACGCGTCGCATAGTGGTGAGTGTGTGATAGTGTCTATCTGGCTTTCCTTTTCACTGCAAATTTCAGATCATTAAGCTCGTCTCGAAAGAGAAAACAAACACTTAAAATCATAAAACATATGATCTTCGCCTTAACAAGGCAAAACTCGAAAAAAATCATCGATTGTGCTCTCCGAGATCCTTTCCAAAAATCATAAAGAAGTCTCTAGCAGCATTTAAAGTAATATGGAAAAAATTAACTTTTGTGAACTTAGAAGTCCTTTCGGAAAGATTCTCAAAAAATAGATTTTTCCAAAAACTAAAAAACAAAAAATATGTTCAAAATCCGAGACTTTTCAAAAAAACATGCCCTAAAAAGTTAGTTTCCTTAATGATCCTTCCAAAAAAATCCCTAAATGTCCAATATTATAGCCTCAAATATCCTTTGGAAAAAATCGTTATCGAAAGGTATATTGCCTCTTCATAAAAAAAGTCCAATATATTGTCCTAGATAGTCCTCAAGACAATTATTTTAAAGTTGTTCCTAGATCCTTTTGAATTATCTTCAAAAATTTCCCAATTATTGCTTTGGAAATTACAAAAAAAAATATTCTCTTAAATCAACCATCCGAACTTTGACCTGAACAGGGGCTTATTCTTTTCCCTTTCCCCCTCGTTCAAAACAAACTCCGATCTTTAACAGATTTTACCACACACACACTGCTAACAATCCATCTAGTCCACATAAAAAAACCCGAAGAACTCATGCAACAATCACCCAACCTTGCAACAACTTTTCATTCATTCATTCTTGTTGTTGTTGTAGTTATGTGCAAAAATCCCACACACACGCACGCACGCACACCAATTCATTCTCACAAGGCCACGTGCCACAACGAATGTTGTAAGTAGATTTTTTTTGTCCTCAACCGGCTAGGTTAAGCAGAGCAAGTCAGCAGCAGCAACAAATCTCAAAACAGAAACCAAGCGAAACGAAATTGCAACAGCGGTGGCAGTAGTCCCCAGACGACAATAGAAACGTTGAGGGGCAACCTTTTACACATGTAAACGTTTCATTAGACCGACAATAATTATTGCTGCTGCTGCTGCGGCAAGCTGACGGCTGCCTTAAGTAACTGGTAAGAGGGCAAAAGGATTGTGAGTGTTTTATGGGAGAGAGAGAGAGAGAGGGGGGTGGGGAGAAAAGAGTGACGAGAGTTGAGGGAATATAAGTTAAGGGGGCAGATTTTTGTTTTACACTTAAGGTGAAGAGTGGGATTTTCGGTTGAATTTTGGAACAGGTTCAAAACTACAGTTGTGTTCAATAAAAGAGCAGTAATAGCCTCAAAAATGACTATTAAGTGGAGATTTAGAGGCAAAATAATTTGGAAAAATTAAAAAATATCGACTCGAAGAGTCAAAGAGCCTTAGTTAATTTTTAAGTTTTTTGCTGCAAAATCGGGATCTAAGAAATTCTTTCCAAGGGGTTAAATTTTGAGATTTCAAATATTAAGGAAAAAAATAAACACTTTTATTGCAGTAATTTCAATATTTTGTGGATATGAGAAAGAAGGCAAGATATTAAATATGTAAATAAGCTGTAAGTTCGGCCGGGCCGAACCTTTAATACCCTCCACCATTTGCAACGAATTTGGACATTTTCACAAAAATAAAAATCCGTTAAAAAATTCTGTTAAAATTTTAAAAATACCGAATGTAGCCATTATATTAGGGTCTATACGACGACATGGACCTACAAAGACAATTTTCTGTCTTAGGCCGAAGTACCCATTTCGAACTTCAAATATCAAATTTGAAACAATTCCGATGAATAATGTCGCTAAAATCAACAAAATTCCGAATATCGGGAGGTACGGTTATATGGGTCCTATACGAAGACCTGGACCTGCACAAAAAATTTTCTGTCATCCCTGACGAACTTCAAATATCAAATTTGAAACAATTCCGGTGAATAATGTCGCTAAAATCATCAAAATACCGAATATCGGGAGGTACCCTTATATGGGGGCTATACGAAGACGTGGACCTGCACAGACAATTTTCTGCCATAGGCTGCAGTATCCATTACGAACTTCAAATACCAAATTTCAAACAATTCCGGTGAATAATGTCGCTAAAAACATCAAAATTCCGAATATCGGGAGGTACGGTTATATGGGGCCTATACGAAGACCTGGACCTGGAAAGACAATTTTCTGTCATAGGTTGTAGTATTTATTATGAACTTTAAATATCAAATTTTAAACAATTCGGGTGAATACTGTCTCTAAAATCATCAAAATACCGAAATTAGGGAGGTACCCTTATATGGGGGTTATACGAAGAGGTGGGCCTTCATAGACAATTTTTCGACTTAGGCTATAGTATTCATTACGAACTTCAAATACCAAATTTGAAACAATTCCGGTGAATAATGTTGCTAAAATAATCAAAATATCGAATATGGGGAGGTACGGTTATATGGGGCCTATACGAAGACCTGGATCTGCACAGACAATTTTCTGCAATAGACTGCAGTATCCCTGACGAACTTCAAATATCAAATTTGAAACAATTCCGATGGATAATGTCGCTAAAATCATCAAAACGCCGAATATCGGGAGGTACCGTTATATGGGGGCTATACGAAGATATGGACCTAATTGGTCCATCTCCTGTGTTAGGCTGTAGTGTCTATTACGAACTTCAAATACCAAATTTGCAACAATTCCGCTAAAACATGCCACTTAAATCACCAATATACCGAAAATAGGGAGGTACCCTTATATGGGGGCCATACGAAGACACGGACCTGCAAAAACTATTTTCTGTCATACGCTGTAGTATCCATGACTAACTTCAAATACCAAATTTGAAACAATTCGGGCGAATAATGTCGTTAAAATCATCAAAATACCGAAAATAGGGAAGTACCTTTATATGGAGGATATATGTAGACGTGGACCTGCACAGACAATTTTCTGTCATAGGCTACAGTATCCGTTAAGAACTTCAAATACCAAATTTGAAACAATTCCGGTGAATAATGTCGCTTAAATCACCAAAATACCGAATATCGGGGGGTACCGTTATATGGAGGCTATACGAAGACGTGGACCTGCAAAGACAATTTTCTGTCATAGGCTGTAGTGTCCCTGACGAACTTGAAAGACCAAATTTGAAACAATTTCGGTAATTACTGGCGCTAAAATAGTCAAAATACCGAATATCGGGAGGTACCATTATATGGGGGCTATACGAAGTCGTGGACCTGCAAAGACAATTTTGCGTCTTAGGCTGTAGTACCCAGTACGAACTTCAAATAACAAATTTGAAACAATTCCGGTGAATAATGTCCCTAAAATAATCAAAATACCGAATATCGGGAGGTACCGTTATATAGGGGCTATACGAAGATGTAGACCTGCACAGACAATTTTCTGCCATAAGCTGTAGTGTGAATGGCGAACTTCAAATACTAAATTTGAAACAATTCCGGTGAATAATGTCGCTAAAATCATCAAAATACCGAATATCGGGAGGTACCGTTATATGGGAGCTATACGAAAACGTGGGCCTGTACAAACAATTTTCTGTCATAGGCTGTAGTATCCATTACGAACATCAAATACAAAATTTGAAACAATTCCGGTGAATAAGGTCGCTAAAATCATCAAAATACCGAAAATAGGGAAGTACCTTTATATGGGGGCTATACGAAGACGTGGACCTGCAAAGACAATTTTCTGTCATAGGTTGTAGTATCTATTACGAACTTCAAATACCAAATTTGAAACAATTCCGGTGAATAATGTTGCTAAAATAATCAAAATATCGAATATGGGGAGGTACCGTTATATGGGATCTATACGAAGACGTGGACCAGCACAGACAATTTTCTGCCATAGGCTGCAGTATGCATTACGAACTTCAAATAACAAATTTGAAACAATTCCGGTAAAGAATGTCGCAAGAACCATCAAAATACCGCATATCGGGAGGTACGGTTATATGGGGTTCGTATAGCCCCCATATAACCGTAACCGTAAATGACCCATTTTCAATACCAAAAGTCCTGCAGACATAGTATACATTAGAGTGAAATTTTATCAATCTACTTCATTTCGTTCGGAAGCTGATGTGATTTCCACAGAAGGACAGACGGATCAAGAATATATACATTATGGGGTCTAAAATGTATATTTCGAGGTGTTACAAACGGAATGAAAATTTTAATATACCCTCCATATTGTGGTTGAGGGTATAAAAAGGAAATTCAGTAGTTCCTGCAGTGAAGAAAAAATAAATATTAAACCTCAGAATTTAAACACTTCCCCAATCAAACGGAAATAATTCTCAAAACCCACCTAAAACTCAACACTGAAATGTACCACAAACAAACCTCCCCTTTTTGTAGTAACAAAAAAATCTCCTCCTCCTCTTCTCTTAGTTTGCACTCTTTATCCACACAACTGTTAAACCTTTATAGCTATCCCTAAATAATGCCACACCTAAACAAAAGAAATGGCCAAACAATGCCAGCAAAAAAAAAAAAAAATACCGCAAAAAAAACAACAACAGCGGCATCGGCCAGAATAGCACAAAAGCAGTTGAAAATTTAAAACGAAATGTTCCAATTAGACCACAAATTAGTGGAACAACAAAAAAAAAAAAACAACAATTGTTATGAAAGCAAATCAATGGATTTTTCCCAATCAGCAAAAAAAAAAATTGGAATTCAACCAACAAATGACCAAATGGCAGATTTTCGAGAACAATGATTAAAAATTAAAAAAAAAACATTGGGTACCCCCTTCCATCTCCTCCATGGACAGCATACTTCTGAAGACTATTTTATGGATAGAAATCCTGTGTCAGCCCTTCTAAGGAAAAAGGACCTTATTTTTTTAGGATAAAAGATCCGGTTTTTCTATAGAAAGAAGACTTAAGTTATCTTCCAAAAGAAGACCCAGGGCTTCTATAGGTATAAGACCGCAGTATTCTTTGGAAAAAAATATGAGTCGTTCAATAGAAGATATTGTTCTTCTATAAATAGAAGCCTTAGGTCCTAAATAAAATAAAGACCCTCGTTTTCCATAAATAAAACACCCAATTCTTTTATATAATGCCCTAGTCGTCTAGAAATAGAAACCCGAAGAAATAGAAAAATAGAAAAATCAGATCTTATTAAGATTTGATATATTAAGCTCTCGGCTCTTCCAAAGGTAGAAGACCCAAGTCTTCATCAGTCCAATGACCCAGATGTCTTACAGACTAAAGGTCTAGGTCTTTCGCAGAAACGGTTCTTTTGAAGAAACAGTTCTTGGGGGGTGGGGGGAAAGACGTAAGTCTTCTACGGACATAATTTCAAAATACAGAAGCCTCAGGTCTATGACAGGCAAGGGACCCATGTCTCTTACAGACAGAAACCCCAGTCTTTCTGAAAATAAAAAATCCAGGGATTCTATTAATATAAGATTCAGGTCTTCAGTAGATAGAAAAACCATGTCCTCTACTAATAGCAAGCCTAAAATTTCTGAAAACTGAAGCGCCAGATATGAGCACCTGATCTTCTAGAGATGGAAGTCCAGGACTTTTAGAAATAGAAGATTCTTTTATGAACATAATATTCTGGTATTCCGAGGATATAAGGCCCTGATCTTCTGTAGATAGCGTCTTCAAAAAAAGGAAGATCCATGTCTCCTATGGATAGATAGGTCTTTTGTAGATAAAAGATATTGGTATTTTACAAATAGAAGATCGTGATCTTCGATATAAGATTTAGGTCTCCTGTTGAAAGAAAATTCACCATCGGAAACTGTAACGACAGTTTTTCCCCTTAGGCTAGAGTAGCCGGGGTCCAAGGGTCCACTTTATTGTCTAGGTAAGATGACATGAACTTATAACGAGCAGATTCTATGCTAGCAGGTTTTTCGGCTCAAGACCTCGAGACATGGGGCAGGGGAGCAGGATTTGGTTTTCAGAATTCAGGATGGTTTTTCAAGACTACCGAATGGATTTTATGCGACACATCTTGATCAGTAACCAAGCAGGACCTATGAGGGAGTGCAAGGCTAGGTCTACAGGAGATCCAATCTGTATTACTACAGGAATATGTAAATGTACGGCTGCAGGAGGCTTCAATAAGTACTGAAGCAGTATCTACAAGGATATGTTAGGCTAGGTCTGCTAGAGACCTTAATAAGTACTCAAACGATAATACAACGATCTGTGAAACTACGTCTCCGAGAGACCTTAATAAGTTCTCAAACAAATCAAAAAGGAGAGACAAAGCTATATCAGCAAGAGACCTTGATAAATACTTAAGCAGGATCTACAAGGATACGCTAGGCTATGTCTGGGAGAGATCTTAATAAGTACTCAAGAATATGCAAGGCAATTCAAGCAGGATCTATAAGGATATGCAAGGCAATGACTACGAGAGACCTAAACAAGAATTCAGGAAGGTTCTACAAGGATATGATAGCCTATGTTTGTGAGAGTATTCAAGCTGGATTTACAAGAATATGCAAGGCTACTTCTGCATGAGACATATATAAGTACTCAAGCAGGATCTGCAAGGATGCTAGGTTATGTCTACCAGAGACCTCAATAAGTACTCAAGGATATGCAAAGCTACTCAAGCAGGATATGCAAGACGGCGTCTGCGAGAGACCCAAAAAAGGTACTCATCCAGATCTGCAAGGATATGATAGATTATGTCTGCGAGAGACGGTAATAAATATTCAAGCAGGATCTACAAATATATGCAAGGCTAGTTCTGCTAGAGACCTGAAAAAATACTCTAGGAGGATCTACAAGGATACTACGGGGATTCAAGGATTTTCAAGAAAGCTGGATAAGTACTTTAAGGGAGGATGAGGGTAGTCAGTTACTGTCAGTAAACTCGGATGAAGATATAGAATTAAACTATATCCAAATCTGAACAGATCTCTATAAAACTTGACATAGGTATTTCAGCTTAGAAAGAATCGGTCCCTATATTTCTTCGTCCGATTTCAATTTTATTGTGACCCATATGTGTAATATCCGTCCAAATAGGATGCATTTCAGCACATCCCACCAAATTCATCCCAGAAGCAGGTCCTTCAAATTCTGTGGAAATCGGACTGATTCCCACCAATTTCAATCGGGTTTGGTATTGGCCCAAACAAATGATTTATGGAAAATTTAATTTCAATCGCATTCCAATATTCCATTGTCGATGTGAATCTAATTTTCTATAATCGTTTTTCTAACCTCAAAACAATTTCCGCTGCTTGATGGCGACATGCTGGGAACAATTTTCCTTACAAAAATCTATCAGCCGATATTTTTTTTTTTTTGGTATTTGATAATTGATAACCACCTGTTCCAATATCCATTATGCCTGCCCAAGTTGTGTACCAAAAAAGCGGCCACATAAAATATGACTATCGGCTAAATAATTGTGGGGAGACTCCCCGTTGATCCAATAAATCTCTCTCTAATAAAATTATAACTCACATACCACAAGGACACCAATGAGGATGTCGATGCGGATGTCGATGATGATGATGACGGCAACGAACGAAATTGAACTATAATTATATTGTCGAATAATTCAATGAAAAAGCAGCGGCAGGCAGCTGTGGGAGGGTGGTGGTTGCGGTTTGGTTTGCTCTGGCAAAAGGTGGCTGCTTTCTCAAATGGCCAAATCCCGTTGTCATGGCAAGCAGATTTTAATCCCGACAGAAGGAATAAATAATTGCGCATTTGGATGGACGGTTCCAAAGAAATTTTCCGCACTGACAAAATTTAAATCTCTGCTCATTTTAAATCGCAACAATTGCCGTGGAATTAAGGCGAGTAACACCTTTTTGTTGAAGTGAAACGTTAAGACACCTCCTGTCGCTTTACATTCATTGTCTTGTAGCAATTTGTAAACAATTTTCAAAAAAGCGAGTTTCGAAGCCTTGGTAACCTCTTTTCAAAAATAAAAGGCTGTGATGAACAATACCTTACCATGGGCCTCAATGCTTCCCATGGCGAAAAATGCTAACCCGGTTTCGTGTTAATGCCATGCGATTATTAATTGCATCAAATACCCATTGTTTGGCGGCTGCAGCATGTTATGCTCTGGCCTTGTGGCTCTTTCAAAATGCTGTCACAGCAAACACCCTTTCTTCCGTGTTCTCAATGGCATCGACTGGTGCAGTGGTGTTCACTTCATTTGCAACCCAAACCATCCCCAGGCAGTCAAGCACTTGCCAGGTTGTAGGAATTCCTGTATTTATGTCTGGTGGCAAGTGTGTCAGTGATTTTATTGAGAATAGTCATGGTTTAACTAGCATCCAAAATTGTATTTGCCATGGAGACTTTTTGGAGATATTTATTTGTCATGACTTTATTGAATTTAAGTTTTCCCGTGCACGTAAAATCTCTGTGAAAAATTGAGGAAAATCTTCTTGAAAATTAATATGATATTTAAAGTGAATTTAATGGCCGTTAAAATGAATTGGTTACTCTATTTAAAAATAAAGCAGGAGAATAACTAAAGAGATGAATTTTGGAAGATTTTTAATAAATTTGTTAAAAAAAGATTCCAAAAATTTGTGGATCTCTTAATTTTTTTTTAAATGTGGATTCTTTTAAATATCTTAAAAAAAATATTAGCAGACTTCAAAACGTGTATTTTTCAAAACCTTTTGCAGAACCTAAACATGGATTCAAAAAATAGTTTTTCAAAATTTTTTTAATAATATTAAAAGCACTCTAAACGTGGATTTTTTAGATAATTTTTCAAAATTATTTGGAGGTCAATAAACGTGGTCTCTAAATGCAGATTTTTTAGAATATTTTTCCAAAATTATTTGGAGGTCAATAAACCTGAATCTTTTATATATTTTTTTAAATTATTTAGAAGTCGGTAAAACGTCGTTTTTGCAAATTTATTCAGAGGCCTAGAAATGTGGATTTTTTTAAACATTTTTCAAAATTATGTGGAGGTTCATAGAAGCGGATTTTAAAATATTTTTTTCAAATTTATTTGGAAGTCCATAAACGTGGATTTTATTAAAATATTATTTCCACAGACGTGAATTTTTTAAATATTTTTTTCAAATATCCATAAACATATATTTTAAATTTTTTTTCCAAAAATATTAGAAGGGGTCTAAACGGGAATATTTATAAAATTGTTCTAATAATATTACCAGACCTCTAAATATAGATATTTACACACTCAAAAATGTTAAAAAGGCTTTAGAGTAGATTTTTTAAAATATTTTTTCAAAATTATTTAAAGGTTCATAAACGTGGATTTTTTAAATATTTTTTTCAAAATTATTTAAAGGTTCATAAACGTGGATTTTTTAAATATTTTTTTCAAAATTATTTGGAGTTCCATAAACAAGGATTTTTTAAATATTTTTTCAAAATTATTTAAAGGTTCATAAACGAGGAATTTAAAAAAAATATTTTTTCAAAATTATTTGGAGGTCCGTAAACGAGGATTTTTTAAATATTTTTTCAAAATTATTTGAGAGTTCATAAACGTTGATTTTTTAAAGATTATTTAACAATATTAAAAGGGCTCTAAACTTGGATTTTTTAAATATTTTTTCAAAATTATCTGGGGGCCCATAAAAGTAGATTTTTTAAATTTTTTTTTTAAATATTAAAAGGGCTAAAAACTTCGAATTTTTAAATATTATTTGTAAAATTATTTGGAGTTCCACAAAATGTGGATTTTTAGAGATTTTTTCAAAATAATTTGGAGGCCTCAAAACGTGGGTTTATTAAATATTTTTTCAAAAAATTTTGGAGGCCAATAAAAGTGGATTTTTAAAACATTTTTTGAAAAAAATTTGGAGGCCAATAAACGTGGATATTTGAAATATTTTGTCAAGATTATTAAAAGGGCTCTTAACGCGATTTTGAAGTGTTTTTCCAAAAGTATTAAGAGGTCCCAACACGTGGATCTTTTTAAATATTTATTCAGAAATATTAAAAGGACTCGAAGCGTGGATTTTTTAAAATTTTTTTCAATTTTTTTAAAAAATCCATAAGGTTGAAATTTTTAGAATTTTTTTTTTTCGAACAGATTAGAAGGGCTTCAAAAGAGGTCTATAAAAACGTAGGTTTTAACATTTTATTAAAAAAATTATTTGGAGGCCCATAAACGTGGATTTTTTAAATATTTTTCAAAAATTATTTGGAGTTCCATAAACTGGAATTTATTAAATATTATTTTTTTTATTATTTTTTAATATTTTTCAAAAATTATTGGGGATCGAAAAACGTGGATTTTTTTAAAAAATTTTTCAAAATTGTTTTGAGAATCCATAAAGGTGGATTTTTTAAGTTGTTTTTTCCTAAATTATTTGGAAGTCTAAAAATGTGTATTTTTTAAAAATGTTGAAAGAATGTTAGCTGTTCTCAAAATGTGGATTTTAAATATTTTTGAAAAATATTAGCAGCTTTCAAACCCGAAATTTTGTAAATATTTTCAAGAAAAAAAGTGGATTTTTAAAATATATATTTTTAATTTTTTTTTTTTTTTTTTTTGGATTTTCTAAATATTTTTTCAAAATTATTTGGAAGTCGATAAAAGGTGGATATTTTTAAATATATATATTTTGTTTTTTAAATATTTTTCAAAAATTATTTGGAGACCCATTAGCGTAGATTTTTAAAATATTTTTTCAAAACTATTTGGAGATCTATAAACTTGGATTTTTAAACTTTTTTCTAAATTATTTGGAGGTTCATAAACGTGAATTTTTTAAAAATGTTGAATGAATATTAACAGTTCTCAGAATGTGGATTTTTTCATATTTTAAAAAATATAAGCAGCCCTCAAAACCTGAATTTTGTAAACATTTTTCAAGAAAAAAAACTTGGTTTTTAAAATATGTTTTTTAATTTTTTTTTTTTTTTTTTGGATTTTTTAAACGTTTTTTCAAATTTATTTGGAAATCGATAAAACGTGGATTTTTTTAAATATATATTTTTTATTTTTTTTGGATTTTTTAAATATTTTTTCAAAATTATATGGATATCGATAAAACGTGGATTTTTTTAAATATATATTTTTTAATTTTTATGGATTTTTTAAATATTTTTTCAAAATTATTTGAAAATATATATTTTTTAGTATTTTTTTTTTTTTTTTGGAATTGACAAATATTTTTTTCAAAATTATTTGGAAATCGATAAAACGTGGATTTTTTGTAACTATATATTTTTTAATATTTTTTTGGATTTTTAAATGATTTTTTTTTCAAAATTATTTAGAAATCGATAAAACGTGGATTTTTAATTTGTTTTTTTTTAATATTGGAAGATCCATAAACGTGAATTTTTTACATATTTTCAGGAACATTCAGATGTCTTCAAACGTAATATTCTCCAATAAAAAATCTCAAATTTATCAAATTCCGCTTTTTCTATAAAAGTTGGGAGAAAAAAAAACAAAAATATCTCTACATAATTTTGTGTGTATTGTACACCGCACACACACATATACACCATGTTTGTTCTTCTAAAAAAGCAAAAAAAACAACAAACGCTATAATTGAATTTCCCAGCAATTCTGCTCGTTTAGCAATGACAACGATTTGTTATCCACAACAACAATAACAACAATAAAAACACATTAATACAACATCATTAACGTTTCAATTTAATTGTGTTTTTTCTCCTTATTTTCATTTCAGTCTTTTTCCACTTTTCATGCACTCCAGCTAACTTCATTGCCATCATCGTCATCGTTGTCGACGTCTCGTACTCGTCCTCATCGCTGTGCATTATCAAATTTCCAACAATTATTTTGTTAACATCATTTAATGTGTGTTAATTAAATTAAATGGAGATTTCAAAAAAAAAAAAAACGATAACATCATGAAATGAAATCAAATCGTAAAAGCAGACACGAATTGCAATGACAATACGTTTCGTATTAATTTCAACATTTGGTATTCGGGTGTCATATTGCTAGAAAATGAGATGCGCCGAGGTGATTGATTTGAAATGAATAAAGTCAAGGTTATTTATTTAAATAATTTATTTAAATAATAGATTAAAAAAATTAAAAAAAAATAATTCTTAAAACCAGGATCCATGGTTTGCTTCAGGGCATCCATATGTAAGACAATTTTTAGAGGTCTTCTACAGAAGAGGAGAACTTTTAGAAATTGTCTCTCCAATCCATAAAGAACCATAGGAACCTAATGGAGACAATTGTTAAAAAAGTACTCCTCATAGCCCTAATAAGAGTTCTACAGATTGAGAGTCAACACAAATCTTAATATCGAGGCACTTGGAGACCTAACTCCTTCTTAAAATAAATTAGGAAATTTGTCAACCTCATTTTTAATGATCCTTGTTCCTATCGCATTTTAAACTAGCATAACGGCAATGCCATCCACATAAATCTCGTTTATCCTGTAGGCCGTTAAAACTACCCCCACCCCCCTTGTACGACAAGCAACGGCACACAGTGTGTCACCACTCAAGCAGAACAGAATAATTCAACCAGAACATTTAGGCAAATACTATTTTACATTTGCCAGAAAACTACTTCCTATGGCAGGACACAACACCAACAACTGGCAGAACAACAACAAATTACAAGAACAATGAGAACAATAACATTTCTCCGCTGATCACTCGACAACTGCCCGTTTCCTTCCTCCTCGCCCTTGTCCAGGACCCCTTTCAATGCCCGATGCTGACATCAGAGACACCCTAAAACGACATCTCAATCAATTTGCGATGTGGTTATGTTTTCGGAAATCCCCGAACTGCATCGAACCGAACCGACGAGACGATAGCTTAGGGGTGATTTTCGACGCATTGTGCGTTTTATTGGCAAATTATTGCGTTGCCCAACAAATGGTTTGGAGGCAGCGACAAATCATTCAGTCCTTTAGGCAGTCAGTCCGTTGAGTGCATTTGTCAGTTGAATGTTTTGTCGTCGTACATGGCATCAAGAGAGGGGAGGTTTACAAGGGAATTGCATCATTAATCATGACCATTCGAAGTCAATGAGGAGAACAACAACTATCGATTTAAATGAATTTATTAGTTTGTAATAAAAATTTGGCTAATTGTAATCCCGCCTGGGTGTGTGTGTGGGGTCAAAGGTCGTTGGAAAGGGTGGGGAAATTCAAAATAATGAGTACTACTTAGAGGGTTCATAATGGAGCCGGGAAGTTCTTGGCAGTGTTATACAAAATGAAGAAAGGTCTGAATAGAATAACAACGAATACATAATGATATGGATAAGGATCCGGCAGTATCTACTCTATCGTAAATGGCTTCCGACAACATCTACTCTATTGTAGATGGCCTCCGACAACATGTAATCTATCGTAGATTGGCTCCGGCAATATCTACTCTATAGTGGAAAGCCTCTGGCAACATCTACTCTACCGTAGGTGGCCTCCGGCAACATCTACTCTATAGTGGAAAGCCTCTGGCAACATCTACTCTACCGTAGGTGGCCTCCGGCAACATCTACTCTATAGTGGAAAGCCTCCGGCAACATCTACTCCACCGAAGATGGCCTCCGGTAGCATCTACTCTACCGTAGATGGCCTCCGCCAACATCTACTCTATAGTAGATGGCCTCCGGCAACATCCACTCTACCGTAGATGACTTCCGGCAACATTAACTCTACCGTAGGTGGCCATCCGGCAACATCCACTCTACCGTAGGTGGCCTCCGGCAACATCTACTCTACCGTAGATGGCCTCCGGCAACATCCACTCTACCGTAGATGGCCTCCGCAAACATCTACTCTATTGTAGATGGCCTCCGACAACATCTACTCTACCGTAGATGGCCTCCGGTAACATCTACTCTACCGTAGATGGCCTCCGGTAGCATCTACTCTACCGTAGATGGCCTCCGCCAACATCTACTCTATAGTAGATGGCCTCCGGTAGCATCTACTCTACCGTAGGTGGCCTCCGCCAACATCTACTCTATAGTAGATGGCCTCCGGCAACATCCACTCTACCGTAGATGACTTCCGGCAACATTAACTCTACCGTAGGTGACCATCCGGCAACATCCACTCTACCGTAGGTGGCCTCCGGCAACATCTACTCTACCGTAGATGGCCTCCGGCAACATCCACTCTACCGTAGATGGCCTCCGCAAACATCTACTCTATTGTAGATGGCCTCCGCAAACATCTACTCTATTGTAGATGGCCTCCGACAACATCTACTCTACCGTAGATGGCCTCCGGCAACATCTACTCCACCGAAGATGGCCTCCGGTAGCATCTACTCTACCGTAGATGGCCTCCGCCAACATCTACTCTATAGTAGATGGCCTCCGGCAACATCCACTCTACCGTAGATGACTTCCGGCAACATTAACTCTACCGTAGGTGGCCATCCGGCAACATCCACTCTACCGTAGGTGGCCTCCGGCAACATCTACTCTACCGTAGATGGCCTCCGGCAACATCCACTCTACCGTAGATGGCCTCCGCAAACATCTACTCTATTGTAGATGGCCTCCGACAACATCTACTCTACCGTAGATGGCCTCCGACAACATCTACTCTACCGTAGATGGCCTCCGGTAACATCTACTCTACCGTAGATGGCCTCCGGTAACATCTACTCCATCGTAGATGGCCTCTGGCAACATCTACTCTACCGTAGATGGCCTCCGGTAACATCTACTCCATCGTAGATGGCCTCTGGCAACATCTACTCTGCCGTACATGGCCTCCGGCAACATCTACTCTATAGTGGAAAGCCTCCGGCAAAATCTACTCTATAGTGGAAAGCCTCTGGCAACATCTACTCTATAGTAGATGGCCTCCGGGAACATCTACTCCACCGTAGATGGCCTCCGGCAACATCTACTCTATAGTAGAGGAACATCTACTCCATAGTAGATGGCCTCCGGCAACATCTACTCTATAGTAGATGGCCTCCGGCAACATCTGTTCTATAGCAGATGGCCTCCGGCAACATCTGTTCTATAGCAGATGGCCTCCGGCAACATCTACTCTACCGTAGATGGCCTCCGGCAACATCTACTCTACCGTAGATGGCCTCCGGCAACATCTACTCTACCGTAGATGGCCTCCGGCAACATCTACTTTACCGTAGATGGCCTCCGGCATCATCTACTCTATCGTAGATGGCCTCCGGCATCATCTACTCCATCGTAGATGGCCTCCAGCATCATCTACCCTACTGTAGATTGCCTCCGGCAACATCTACTCTATCGTAGATGGCCTCTGGAAACATATACTCCATCGTAGATGGCATCCGGCAACATCTACTCTATAGTAGATGGCCTTCGACAATATCTACTCTATAGTAAATGGACTCCGGCAACATCTGCTCTATAGTAGATGGCCTCCGGCAACATCTGCTCTATAGTAGATGGCCTCCGGCAACATCTACTCTATAGTAGAGGAACATCTACTCCATAGTAGATGGCCTCCGGCAACATCTACTCTATAGTAGATGGCCTCCGGCAACATCTGTTCTATAGCAGATGGCCTCCGGCAACATCTACTCTACCGTAGATGGCCTCCGGCAACATCTACTCTACCGTAGATGGCCTCCGGCAACATCTACTTTACCGTAGATGGCCTCCGGCATCATCTACTCTATCGTAGATGGCCTCCGGCATCATCTACTCCATCGTAGATGGCCTCCAGCATCATCTACCCTACTGTAGATTGCCTCCGGCAACATCTACTCTACCGTAGGTGGCCTCCGGCAACATCTACTCCACCGAAGATGGCCTCCGGTAGCATCTACTCTACCGTAGATGGCCTCCGGCAACATCTGCTCTAGAGTAGATGGCCTCCGGCAACATCTACTCTACCGTAGATGGCTTCCGGCAACATCTACTCTACCGTAGATGGCCTCTGGCAATATCTACTCCATCGTACATGGCCTCCGGCAACATCTACTCTACCGTAGATGGCCTCCGGCAACATCTTCTCTACCGTAGATGGCCTCCGGGAACATCTGCTCTACCGTAGATGGCCTCCGGGAACATCTACTCTACCGTAGATGGCCTCCAGCAACATCTACTCTATAGTAGAAGGCCTCCGGCAACGTCTACTCTACCGTAGATGGCCTCATTTTAAGGATTTTAATGACGCCCAAATGTAGTAAGGATTGCAATGAATTCACGAGGTCCTTGCTGTGTTCAAGATGTCCTCATAAGGATAATGATTGGATCCTGATAAAGTGAGTAGTAATTGTGGAGGAATATTTATTATACTTCCAATTAATTATCCCCCTAAACGGTCCATTGCGTAACTAAACAATCATTTACCGAAAAATTCAATTGCCAAAGAAAGTTTGAGTAGGGGGAGGGTTAAGGGTGTTCATTCACCCCACTCGAAATGACATAAACAGCATATCATGACACATGGTTACGACAATTGCCATATGCAACTAATCCACATTAAACAACGTCATAGGTCTGCAATTGAGATATGCTCGTAACTCATTCAATCAGTCAGTCAGCTATCGGACCTCTATCTCAGGGCCAGTCAAGTCAATGCTTTACCATTCTATGGCCATATCAAACAAACAAGCAAATCATCATCGGCATCGTCATCGCCATCATCATCATCGTTGACGAAAATTCTTATCAAATGCAAACAAAGGCCTCTGTTTTCATGTCACTCCGACAGCTACTCGAAGAAAGCGATAGAGCGAAAAAGGACATATTTTTAATTACGACAGACAGGCAGTCACTCCGTCCATTGTTTTTGCCCGGCCGCCACCAATTCATTCATTCATTCAGTTGCCTTTGTTTTCTTCTCGATTACATCAGGGGTAGCTGCTGCCTCCTTCTCCTCATGTTTTCCAACCATTCGTATTTTGGTCGAGAGCTATTATTGCTGGTCCCAATCAATGGCAATTTGTCAGATACAAACATATGTAGATATGGCCACTTAGCCAGCGAAGATGTTACGACCAACGGAACGAAGACGAAACAATGGCGTAACAATAAAATCGTAATGACATTTGGAGTTGATCTCTTTTCGAACAAAAGCTTGTCTCATGGTTGCTACCACAAAAATAACAACAGCATCAAATGGCTGTTCATTTTTCTTTTGTTTACAAGAAACAGGACCTGGAGGACAATTAATTTGGAAAATAAGCTTTTGAATTAAAATGCGAAAAAAATACGGCGATAAGAAAATTGCAAAAATATTTTGAAGCTACAGCTTCGGGAGATTTTTTTGCAAAATTTTGGACAATGACATTTACAATGATTTGTTTTTGTAATCTTAGGAATTTGAAGAGCCTTCTGAGGAAAACTTCGGAAAAAAATTTTAAAATTAATGGCCCATCGAACACTGATATTTTGTTGATTATAAAACCTCTGGAATAAAAGCTAAGGACAATAAAGCCATGGAATCCTTATAAGGATTTCAACAGGTCCTCTTAGTTCATCAAAGGACTTCAGGGATCCATGAAGGCCTTAGAAATATTAAAATTTGTTTAAGGCATATATTGAAATCCTTATAAGGATTTCAATGGATCATCTTAGTTGCTCCAAGGACTTTAAGGGTCCACGGAAACCTTAGAAATATTAAAAGTGTTTTAAATTTGCCCAAATGTCCTTGCTAAGATTATATCCTTATATCTCATACACGAAGTCCTTAAAATATCATAATAGATCTCGAGGTCTTGTAAGGATCATAATGGATCCTCAAAGGCCTTGTAAGGATTATAATGGATCCTTATAAGTATATAAGGATTATAAGGACTAAAGAGGATTTTCAAATTTTTTGTAGGGATCATCATGAATTCTCGAAATCCCTGTAAGGTATTTAATGGGTCTTCAGTGTCCTTATAAGGATTAATATAGTTTCAGAAAGTCCTTCCAAGGACCATAAGGGATCTCCAGATTTTTTTGTAAGGACTAAAACGGATCTTCAAAATATTTCTAGGGATCATCATGAATTCTTAAATTCCTTGTAAGGTACATAATGGGTCTTCAGTGTCCTTATAAGGATTAATATGGTTTTAGAAAGTCCTTGTAAGGATTATAATGGATCTCCAGATTTTTTTTGCAAGGACTAAAGCGGATTTTCAAAATCGTTGGAATCATCATGAATTCTTAAATTCCTTGTAAGGTATATAATGGGTCTTCAGTGTCCTTAGAAGTATTAATATGGTTTCAGAAAGTCCTTGTAAGTATTATAATGGATCCCCAGATTTTTGTTTTTGTAAGGACTAAAGCGGATTTTCAAAATTTTTGTAGGGATGATCATGAATTCTTAAATTCCTTGTGAGATAAATAATGGGTCTTCAGTGTCCTTATAAGGATTAATATGGTTTCAGAAAGTCCTTGTAAGGGTTATAATGGATCTCCAGATTTTTTTGTAAGGACTAAAACGGATCTTCAAAATATTTCTAGGGATCATCATGAATTCTCGAAATCCTTGTAAGGAATATAATGGGTCTTCAGGGTCCTTATAAGGATTAATATGGTTTCAGAAAGTCTTTGTAAGGATTATAATGGATCTTTAGATTTTTTTTTTGTAAGGACTAAAACGGATCTTCAAAATCTTTCTAGGGATCATCGTGAACTCCCAAATGCTTTGTGAGATAAGTAATGGGTCTTCAGTGTCGTTATAAGTATTATAATGGTTTCAGAAAGTCCTTGTAAGGATTATAATGGATCTCCAGATTTTTTTTTTTTTTTTTTTTTGGTAAGAACTAAAAACGGATCTTCAAAATCTTTGTTGGGATCATCATGAAATCTCAAATTCCTTGTGAGATAAATAATGAGTCTTCAGTGTTCTCATAGGTTTTTTTGTGGTTTCACGTAGTCCTTTTAAGGATTATAGTGGATCTCCAAATTTTTTTATTTTATTTCTTTTTTTTTTTGTAAGGACTAAAACGGATCTTTAAAATCTGTGTAGTGATCATCATAAATTCTCAATTTCCTTGAAAGATACATAATTGGCTTTCAGTGTCCTTTTAAGATGGTCTCTCCAAGTCCTTGTACGAATTATAAGGTATAGATATATAATGGATCTTCAGTGTTCTCATAGGTTTTTTATAAGGATTTCAATGGGTCCTCTTAGTTGTTCCAAGGACTTTAAGGGTCCATGGAAACCTTAGAAATATTAAAAGTGTTTTAAATTTGACCAAATGTCCTTGCTAAGATTATTATAGACATATGACATAATTATATCTCATCCACGAAATCTTATTATAATAGACCTCGAGGTCTTGTATGGATCATAATGGATCCACAAAGTCCTTATAAGGATTATAATGGATCCTTATAAGTATAATTACAAATATACGATGTCCTTATAAGGATAAGAGTAGATTCAAGAAGTTTTTAGTATTCGCATTATGCATCCCATAAGAATTGAGTACATTCACTAAGTCCTTATAAGGATAATTAAATATCCTTGTCCTATAAGGATGTAAATTTATCCTTAAAAAATTTTAATGATTCCAAGAAATCTCCTCAACGATTTTAATAGATTTTCCATGTTTTTATATTGGCTTAGATTGATGAACGAGGTCCTTTATGCCTTATAATGGCTAAGGATCAACCAGAAAGTTTTTGTAAAAATTATTATGGATTCTCAAAGTTCTAATAGAGTTGCAATGGTTTCCGGAGTCCTTGTAAGGTTTAACGGGGATGCTCGAAGTCCTTATAAGGATTATGACAGAACTTAAAATTCTATATGACAATTTAAACGTATTCCGAAAATATTTGCAATTACCATTATTAATTCTCGAAGTCTTTGTAAGTATTATAATGGATCTCTAGATATCTTTTTGTTTTTGTAAGGGCTCATGAGTTCTTGAATTCGTTGTAAGGTATATAATGGGTCTTAAGTGTCCTTATAAGGATTAATATGGTTTCAGAAAGTCCTTGTAAGGATCATAATGTATCTCCAGATTTTTTTTTGTAAGGACTAAAGCGGATTTTCAAAATCTTTGTGTTCCTCCCTTGAAAGGTATATAATGGTTCTTCAGTGTCCTTTTAAGGATTAATATGGTTTCAGAAAGTCCTTGTAAGGACCATAATGGATCTCCAGATTTTTTTTTTTTTGTAAGGACTAGAGCGGATTTTCAAAATCTTTGAAGGGATCATCATGAATTCTTGAATTTCTTTGTAAGGTATTTAATGGGTCTTCAGTGTCCTTATAAGGATTAATATGGTTTTAATGGATCTCCAGATTTGTTTTTTTTTGTAAGAACTAAAACGGATCTTTAAAATCTTTGTAGGGATCATCATGAATTTTCGAAATCCTTGTAAGGTATATAATGGGTCTTCAGTGTCCTTATAAGGATTAATATGGTTTCACAAAGTCCTTGTAAGGATTATAATGGATCTCCAGATTTTTTTTAAGGACTAAAGCGGATTTTTAAAGTCTTTGAAGGGATCATCATGAATTCTTAAATTCCTTGTAAGGTATATAATGGGTGTTCAGTGTCCTCATAAGGATTAATATGATTTCATAAAGTCCTTGTAGGGATTATAATGGATCTTCAGATTTTTTTGCAAGGACTAAAACGGATCTTCAAAATCTTTGTAGGGATCATCATAAACTTTCAAATTCCTTGTGAGATAAATAATGGGTCTTCAGTGTTCTCATAGGTTTTTTATGGTTTCATCTAGTCCTTTTAAGGATTATAGATATATAATTGGCCTTCAGTTTCCTTTTAAGAATTTCGATGGACTCTTGAAGTCCTCGTAAGGAATAGAAGTTTTCGCCAGAGTCCCTGTAAGGAATATAACACACCTTCAGAATCCTTGGGAAAAACATCTCGAGGAGAGGTCTTTTTAAGTACTATAATGAGTCTCCTGCGTCCTTATAACGATTATAAAGGTTTCACGAAAACCGTAGCGGATTTCCAGAGACATCATAAGGTTCATCATGGCGTCAGGAAGTCGTTGTGTAAATTACTACCAGTTTTGAGTGTCCGTGTAAGAATTACAGCATATCTTCAGAAACCTTCGGAAGAATATCTTGAATACTGCAAATGTCATCATGGATTCATGAGGACCTTTTAAGGACTATAATGAGTTCCCTTGTGCCCTTATAATAATTATAAAGGTTTCACGAAATCCTAGTAGGGATTATGGCAAATTTTAAGAGTCTTTCTGTAGATTATTACCAGTCTCCTGTCTCCCTGTAAGGATTATAATATATCTTCAGGATCTTTCGGAAAAATATCTTTAATCCTGGAATCCTTGCAAAAGTTAGCATAAGTCCTTTTAAGAATTATAATGAGTCTCCAGCGCCCTTATAACGATTACAAAGGTTTTACGAAATCCTTGTAAGGATTATAGCGAATTTTCAGAGTCCTCATAAAATTCATCATGGGATCAGGAAGTCTTTTTGTTGATCGTTACCAGTCTCCCGTGCCCTTGGAAAGATTTCAATATATCTTCAGGATCCTTTGGAAAAATATCTTGAATCCTGGAATCCTAGCAAAAATCGCCATGGATTCATGATGTCCTTTTAGGGATTTCAATAAGTCTCTAGCGTGCTTATAACGATCATAATGGTTTCCCGAAGTCCTTGATTACGATTAAGGATTAGCGAGCTTCCAGATTCCTCACACTATGGTTCATCATGGGGCCAGGAAGTCTTTTTGTAAATCAATACCAGACTCCTTTAGGCTTATAATGATCACATTGGTTCCAAGAAGTCCTGGTAAGGATTAAAATAGGTTCTCAGAATGTTGGAGACCTAATAAAGGTTACAAATAATTCACGGGTCTTAGGACTTCTTTTAAGGCCAGCTTACTTCAAATTAATTGCATGTCGTAAAGAGTAGAGCCAAGCATATTCTCCCGGGAAGAGGGGGGTTTGGTAACCACTCACCCACATAAATTATTTTCCTTTTTTAAAATCTAAAACTACAACAATAACATGAAGCTCCTGTTTTGTTGTAAAGAAAAACATGTTAGACAAGTGGATTATTTACTTTTATCTCCGTTCGACAAAATGTTATCTTTTCGACAATCGTTCGACCGAAAACAAAAACAAAGGATGCAAATCTCCTGCTTTTGAGAACAGATTTTGCGATTTTTATCTCTTGGGAATCTCGGCTAAGTTAAGTCAACAGATTTTCCCTCAGAACCCTGCCCCTTTACCCACTCTGTTAATAGAATTCCAATTTCAATTATTTTGTTGCGCAACAAAGAGGCTAATTTTGTTAACTAATGCGAATAAACCACAACTGTAACAATCCTCTGGCCTCCAGACCCTTGCCATGCCACCACATGGCTGCTGGTGGTGGTGGGAGCGGCGGCAGTGTAGCAATGTGTAATTTAATATGGCTATCATTTAAGTTAACTTCAGAAGGCAAGCGGTTTTGAGCCCTGAAAAGAAGGATGTATTTATGTAATTGAATGGAGTTTACGAAACGGGAACAATAACAAATTCCGCATTGTATTATTTGTGTTCGCTGAACACATGTCAGGAAAAAATTCCTGGTCTGGCCGAGGCCAGCAAAAGGTGGTAGTTTTTCTCTCTCTCCCTCTCCACTGATTGGCATTCTCCGGCCGCAAGTAAACAAAAACGCAACAAAGTTTAACAAAATGTTGCAATCAGCTCGGGCTGTCTGCCTTTCATGCCTCCAGTCCTCCGGCACTTGAGGCAAGTAACCTCATCATCCTCATTGTCGACATCAATATGTTTACTTTGGCCTCTAACAACAATGCACATCATCTCGTGTATTGTTGTTGTTCTTCTTCTTCTTGTTCGACATTTCGTCATGGCATTTCTCGTACCAGGGTAGGGTGGAAGAGGGGATAGGGCATTGCAAAACACTCATAACTTGTCAGTTTATAACGCTGTCATCACTTGCAACATTTCCCTCATCACATTCTTAGCATTCATCATCGTCTGCCATGTCTACATCCACCTCACCTCATCATCATCGTAGCCCCGACAGGCATTGAAGGCATTCCCTGTGCAATGTGCAAAAGGCCTTCCTCGTTCCCCCACCAACCCGCGTGTGAGTTGTTGGTTTTTGTGGTTGCAACTTTCTCGTTATTATTTTCAAGTGTTCCAGTTACTTACAAGGATTACAAAATGTTTTACAATTAATCCGACACACTTGGAAATGCGATTAAAGCCATTCGGCCAATAGCGCCCAAATGAGTTGGTCGTTCTGAAAAATAATAAAGGATTATGAACGGTGGTTTTCGATGGTCTGAGGTGGTTTTTTTTTCTATAGAAAAAATTTCCTGAGGTCGACTTTTTTCTATAGAAAAAATCTCCTCAGGTCCCTGAGGTGGGTTTTTTCTATAGAAAAAATTTCCACAGGTCCCTGAGATGGGTTTTTTCTATAGAAAAAATTTCCTCAGGTCCCTGAGATGGGTTTTTTCTATAGAAAAAATTTCCTCAGGTCCCTGAGGTGGGTTTTTTCTATAGAAAAAAATTCCTCAGGTCCCTGAGGTGGGGTTTTTCCTATAGAAAAAATTCCCTCAGGTCCCTGAGGTGGGTTTTTTCTATAGAAAAAATTCCCTCAGGTCCCTGAGGTGGGTTTTTTCTATAGAAAAAATTCCCTCAGGTCCCTGAGGTGGGTTTTTTCTATAGAAAAAATTTCCTCAGGTCCCTGAGGTGGGTTTTTTCTATAGAAAAAATTTCCTCAGGTCCCTGAGGTGGGTTTTTTCTATAGAAAAAATTTCCTCAGGTCCCTGAGGTGGGTTTTTTCTATAGAAAAAATTTCCTCAGGTCCCTGAGGTGGGTTTTTTCTATAGAACAAATTTCCTCAGGTCCCTGAGGTGGGTTTTTTCTATAGAACAAATTTCCTCAGGTCCCTGAGGTGGGTTTTTTCTATAGAAAAAATTTCCTCAGGTCCCTGAGGTGGGTTTTTTCTATAGAACAAATTTCCTCAGGTCCCTGAGGTGGGTTTTTTCTATAGAACAAATTTCCTCAGGTCCCTGAGGTGGGTTTTTTCTATAGAAAAAATTTCCTCAGGTCCCTGAGGTGGGTTTTTTCTATAGAAAAAATTTCCTCAGGTCCCTGAGGTGGGTTTTTTCTATAGAAAAAATTTCCTCAGGTCCCTGAGGTGGGTTTTTTCTATAGAAAAAATTTCCTCAGGTCCCTGAGGTGGGTTTTTTTTTATAGAAAAAATTCCCTCAGGACCCGGAGGTGGGTTTTTTTCTATAGAAAAAATTCCCTCAGGTCCCGGAGGTGGGTTTTTTCTATAGAAAAAATTTCCTCAGGTCCCTGAGGTGAGTTTTTTCTATAGAAAAAATTTCCTCAGGTCCCTGAGGTGAGTTTTTTCTATAGAAAAAATTTCCTCAGGTCCCTGATGTGGGTTTTTTCTATAGAAAAAATTTCCTCAGGTCCCTGAGGTGGGTTTTTTCTATAGAAAAAATTTCCTCAGGTCCCTGAGGTGGGTTTTTTCTATAGAAAAAATTTCCTCAGGTCCCTGAGGTGGGTTTTTTCTATAGAAAAAATTTCCTCAGGTCCCTGAGGTGGGTTTTTTCTATAGAAAAAATTTCCCTCAGGTCCCTGAGGTGGGTTTTTTCTATAGAAAAAATTTCCCTCAGGTCCCTGAGGTGGGTTTTTTTCTATAGAAAAAATTCCCTCAGGTCCCTGAGTTGGGGTTTTTTTCTATAGAAAAAATTTCCTCAGGTCCCTGAGGTGGGGTTTTTTCTATAGAAAAAATTTCCTCAGGTCCCTGAGGTGGGTTTTTTCTATAGAAAAAATTTCCTCAGGTCCCTGAGGTGGGTCCCTGAGGTGGGTTTTTTCTATAGAAAAAAATTCCTCAGGTCCCTGAGGTGGGTTTTTTCTATAGAAAAAAATTCCTCAGGTCCCTGAGGTGGGTTTTTTCTATAGAAAAAAATTCCTCAGGTCCCTGAGGTGGGTTTTTTCTATAGAAAAAATTTCCTCAGGTCCCTGAGGTGGGTTTTTTCTATAGAAAAAATTTCCTCAGGTCCCTGAGGTGGGTCCCTGAGGTGGGTTTTTTCTATAGAAAAAATTTCCTCAGGTCCCTGAGGTGGGTTTTTTCTATAGAAAAAATTTCCTCAGGTCCCTGAGGTGGGTTTTTTCTATAGAAAAAATTTCCTCAGGTCCCTGAGGTGGGTTTTTTCTATAGAAAAAATTTCCTCAGGTCCCTGAGGTGGGTTTTTTCTATAGAAAAAATTTCCTCAGGTCCCTGAGGTGGGTTTTTTCTATAGAAAAAATTTCCTCAGGTCCCTGAGGTGGGTTTTTTCTATAGAAAAATTTCCTCAGGTCCCTGAGGTGGGTTTTTTCTATAGAAAAAATTTCCTCAGGTCCCTGAGGTGGGTTTTTTCTATAGAAAAAATTTCCTCAGGTCCCTGAGGTGGGTTTTTTCTATAGAAAAAATTTCCTCAGGTCCCTGAGGTGGGTTTTTTCTATAGAAAAAATTTCCTCAGGTCCCTGAGGTGGGTTTTTTCTATAGAAAAAATTTCCTCAGGTCCCTGAGGTGGGTTTTTTCTATAGAAAAAATTTCCTCAGGTCCCTGAGGTGGGTTTTTTCTATAGAAAAAATTTCCTAAGGTCCCTGAGGTGGGTTTTTTCTATAGAAAAAAATTCCTCAGGTCCCTGAGGTGGGTTTTTTCCTATTGAAAAAATTCCCTCAGGTCCCTGAGGTGGGTTTTTTCCTATAGAAAAAATTCCCTCAGGTCCCTGAGGTGGTTTTTTAGACCCTTAAGAAAAATTTCGAGATTCTGGAATCTCTCCCTTACGAAATGAACGTCACAGTCCTTTAAAGTACTATTTCTTCAGAAAATATTCTGCTAAGTTTTAATTAAAATTTTTAACTTCTTTTTATTAACAAATTTCAAAAAAAAAAAAAACAAAATATCACAACTTCATTTAAAATTACAGCTCCTTCCAAATCATTGTCCTCTTCTCAGGACCTGCGACAATTTCTCCAATGCCGTTTTCAGTAGCTTCCTCAAAATGATCTGCAAACGCATTCTTTGCTGGGCAATACTTCCCCCTCCCCGCTCCGATGTCAAGCAGTCTTGCTGTAACGTTTCCAATTTCTTCACAAGTTTACCAACTTCGTCAACTCCAACAAGGAATTGGGTTCGCTGCTGCTCCAAACGTTCAGTCAGCTGGCCAATGGATGCGATTACTTGGCGATTGCTCAGAAGGTAACGACACTGCTGTAGAGCTACTAATAGCTGGCGGAAAAGGACAGAAAAGCCGACTTGATCAGGGCAGGTACAAAGAAAGGGTGAACAGAAGGTTTCGGAGCGGATGAAATCCTTGAGAAGTTGTTTCAGTAGCAACTTAAGTTGGACCAACTGCTGACGCATCAATTGTTGGTGCCTCCGTTGGACCCCCTTTTGCAAATGGTCTCGAGAGCCCTTGAGGTGTTCGTATAGGTTTTGCATAATTCGTTGTAGCTCAGGGAGTTGGGAGCGATGATTTGAGGAGTTGAATGAGGTATCTATGGAGGGTGGTGCTTCCTGAAATCGAGGAAATTGAGGCTGCTCATCTGGGTTTGAAAGAGAGCAGCTGGTTGTGGATTTAGTCAATTTTCCTCTCTCATTCATTAAAGCTGTGGCTGAGGAAGTTTCTCCCAGTTTTCCGGTTTCATCCAATATATCATAGAGCGAGTCCTCCGTCAGGATCTCATCATCCAAAATAAATAACTCGGGATCTTCCAACAAAGGTCTGCTTCCTGTTTCCATTTGTTGGCCAAATTTAATTGGATGAAAGTCCGATTTGGCCACTCGACTAGAGGATCCTGGAACCTGGCTACCTGCTTTTGATGATGAGGAAGATGCCTGGCAGTCTTCCGGTTTTATGTCCAATTTATGGGTTTCACGTTTCCTTCGCAGACTAGAGGAGCCTGGAACCTGTCTGCCTCCTCTTGAGGACGAAGAAGGTGCATGGCATTCTTCCCTTTTGATGTCCAATTTTTCGGTTTCTAGTTTCCTTTGCAGATTCTTGGCCATAACTGAGAAGGCTTGTTTAGAGGTCGAAGTTTCCGGCAATTTACTCACCCTTTTACAACTCACATCTGGCGGCTTGTTCACAGAACTGAGTCTCCGTTTCCTAACCAAATTTCCATATTTTGTTGCAGTAAAACTGGATCTCCTTGAAGTTGAAGGGCTTGAAAGGCAGTCCTCCTTTTTTACTCCAATTTTCATGGCTCCCTCTCGATGTCCAAGTGAAGAGTACACCTCGTCATGGTCTTCTTTAAAAAATGGATTTCCTTGGAGATCTCTCTGCTCTTCCCCTTGGGTACCTTCGAAGTGAGCAAATGGCTGGGGAATTATCTTCACTTCCTCATCATCGTCCTCTTCAATAGATTCTACTGAAGTGTCCTCCGAAGGACTGTAGTCTCCTCTAGTGTTTGAGGGCTGGGAGAATAATTCCCGAGATGGATTCCTTTGACCTGTATCTCTTTCTTCAAAATATGGTGGACTTCTAAGCATATCTCCTCCCTCTCCCATACCCCTTCTTTGCCTCAACATATGAGGGCAGGTGTAGTCGTGGCAGCAGCGATTTTGCCTTGACATAGCTTGGTATTGCTCCTCATTATATCTGGCCCAACTCGACGTACTTGGACCATCATCATTGACCCGATACAAATTCGGAAAATTCATTTGACTTTGTGACATAATTCGGGAGTCACCCCCAAAGGAATACTGAAAAGCCTGCGAATCTGAAAGTGGTCTCGTAAAAGTGTCATATCTTCTTGGCAAATGTCCGAAAGCTCCCATGGAAGTTGGGCCAGGGTAATCGTAGAATCTCTCACTTTGGCGAGCCACTGATTCTTCTCTCCAAGGTCTTGAAAATTCCTGCTGTTCAATATTATAGCTAGTATCTCTTCGCGAAGGTCTCAAATATGATTTTTCTCCAAATATGGGCATTGGACCTTCCACTCCCCCTTCATGCAACATTGTGTGATGACATCCCCGGCATATCTCACAAGCCCCCTTCTGAGGACAATCCTCAATCGCATGTCCTTTGGAAAAACACTGAGAACAGTAGCGATGTACCCTCACCAGATAACGCCTCTGTTGTACGGTAAATGTTTTGAAATATTTACAATATTTCAAGGGATGATATCCGAAGCAAATCAAACACAAATTAGGATCCTCAAAATAGTCCATGGTAAGCTGGAACAGAGAAAATAGGGTTATTAAATAAGTATTGAATATGTTTTTTAACATTTTTTATAAGAAAAATATATGGGCGTTTTAAATGGAGATTCTGGAAGGATATTTTAGGGATTTTTGGACATATTTTTCAAGGACAAAAATGACGATTTTTAAGGAGAAAATTTGAAGGACCAAAGTTGTATTTGTAACGGATATTTTTGAAGGAACATGTGTAGATTTTCAAATTATATTTTTGAAGAACCATACCTTGTAAATTTTATGAGATATGGTAAGGGCCAAATGTGCATATTTGAAGGACATTTTTCAAGGACAAAACATGAACTCTTAACAAATGTACATGAAGCTCCAATAGTCCCTTTTAGTGTTTATGTTTAAAGGACATTTTGAAGGAGCCAATTTGGATTATAGTGAATATTTTTACAGGGGCTAAGGTAGGTTGTTAAAAGATATTTGGGAAGGACTAAATGTGGATTCTCAAAGGATATTCTTGAAGGAACAGGTGTAGATTCTTAAAATATATTTTTTAAGGACCATACTTGGATTCTAAAAGAATACTTTTTTGAAGGAATATATGTATATTCATAAATTATATTTTTGAAGGGCCATCGTTGGATTTTAAAGGATAGTTTTTAAGGATTATGGTGGCTTTTTCAATATTCCGAAAGGTTCAATAGTAATAGTCGAATTTTCCAACAATTTGTCGGCCAAAACGGCCCAATCTGGATTTTTAAAGAATGCTTTTGTAGGATCCATAGGACATATAAAGGATATTTTGGAGGGTCGAGTAGCCCCTTTAAGGTTGGATTTTTTTCTTTTTTATTTTAATTTGGCTCGATTTTTTATTAAAACTTTTGGAGAACCGAACGTGGATTTTTAATAATATGTTTAAAAGGATATTTTCAAGGACCAACACTCTCCATAAGTGTGTGTTTCTAAAGGATATTTCTAGAGGACCAATAATCCATTTAAACGCGGAGGACATCTTTCAAGTACCAGTAGTCCATTTAAATGTGGATTTTTCTAGGACATCTTTCAAGGACCAACAGTTCATGGACAAATAGTGGATTTTTAAGGATATATTTTAACGACCCGTAGTCCATTTGAACGTGGATTTTTAAAGGACATATTTCAAGGTCAGTGGACCTGGATTTTTTAAGGACATCTTTCAAGGTCCAATAGCGGATTTTTAAATGATATCTATCAAGGACCTGTAGTCCATTTAAACGTGGATTTTCGAAGGACATCTTTCAAGGACCAATAGAGTATTTTAATGTGAATTTAAAGGACATCTTTCAAGGACCAATGGGCCATTTAAAGGTGGATTTTTAAAGGATATCCTTCAGGGGCCAGTAGTGCATTTAAAAATTGAATTTTAAAGGACATCATTCAAGGACCCGTAGTCCATTTAAATGTAGATTTTAAAGGACATGTTTCAAGGACCAATTATCCATATATACGTGGATTTTTATGGACATCTTTCAAGCGTGGAATTTTAAATGAAATCTCTCAAAGACCAATGGTCTATTAAAACTTGGGTTTTAAGGACCAGTTTTTCATTTAAACTAGAATTTTTAGATGAAATCTCTCAAGGACCAAAAGTCCACTTAAAAGTGAATTTTTAAGGATATTTTTCAAGGACCAATAGTCCATTTAAACGTGGATTTTTAAAAGTCCTGTTTCAAGGACCAATAACATTTTTAAACGTTGATTTTTGAAGGTCCTGTTTCAAGGACCAATAAAATTTTTAAACGTGGATTTTTAAAGGTCTTGTTTCAAGGACCAATAAAATTTTTAAACGTGGATTTTAAAAGGTCCTGTTTCAAGGACCAATAAAATTTTTAAACGTGGATTTTTAAAGGTCTTGTTTCAAGGACCGATAACATTTTTAAACGTGGATTTTTAAAGGTTCTGTTTCAAGGACCAATAAAATTTTTAAACGTGGATTTTTAAAGAACGTCTTTCAAGGGCAAGTGGTCCATTTTAATGGGGATTTTAAAGGACATTTTTAAAAGACCAATAGTCTATTTAATAGTGGACTTCTAATGGATATCCTTCAAGGGCCAATCGTCCATATAAACATGGATTTTTAAAGGAAATTTTTCAAGAACCAATTGTTCATTAAACGTGGATTTTTTAAGGACATTTGTCAAGGACCAATGGTCCATTTGAGGGTAGATTTTTAAAGGACATCTTTCAAAGACCAATGGTACATTAAAATGTGGATATTTGAAGGATATATTTCAAGGACCAATGGTCCATATAAGCGTAAATTTTTCAAGGACCAGTGGTACATTTAAATTTGGATTTTTAAAGGACATCTTTCAAGGAACAATGGTAGATTTTTAAAGGACATCTCTCAAGGATCAAGCGTATTTTTAAATGAATTTTTTCACGGACCAATAAACCCTTTTAAACATGCATTTTTAAAGGACATGTTTCAAGGACCAATAATCTCTTAAAACATGCATTATTAAGGGATATCTTTCAAGGACCAATAGTCCATTTAATCGTGGTTTTGTAAAGAGTATTTTTCAGGAGTCTATGGTCAATTGACACATGGTTTTTCATGGAATATATTTGAAGGACTAATAGTTCTTTTAATTTAGACTTCTGAAGTATTAATAGTCCCATCAATCTTTCAATTTCGAATGTTCCATTTAATCATGGACTTATAAAGGATATTTTTGAAGGACCATTAATTCGTGGATTTTCAAAGGATATTTTTGATAGACCATTAGTTCGTGAATTTTCAAAGGATATTTTTGAAGGACCATTAATTCGTGCACTTTCAAAGGATATTTTTGAAGGACACATAGTTCGTGAATTTTCAAAAGATATTTTTGAAGGACCCATAGTTTGTGAATTTTCAAAAGATATTTTTGAAGAACTATCAATTCCTAGATTTTCAAAAAATTTTCAAAGGATATTTTTGAAGGACTATTAACTCCTAGATTTTCAAAGATATTTTTGAAGGACCATTAGTTAGTGGATTTTCAAAGGATCATTAGTTCATGGATTTTTAAGGATATTTTTAAAAGGCCGATAGTTCTTTAATTTTCAAAGGATGTTTTTGAAGGACCCATAGTTCGTGGATTTTCAAAGGATATTTTTAAGGACCATTAATTCGTGAATTTTAACGGATATTTTTGAAGGACCCATAGTTCGTGACTTTTCAAAGGATATTTTAGAAGGGCCAATTTCTATGAATATATTTCAAGAGCAAAGGGTTTATATCCTTTTCAAACATGGAATTTAAGAACTATTTTCCAAGGACTTATAGCAATTTTGAATGTGGTGTTTTAAATGACGTTTTCAGGTCCTATTGTCAAAGGGTATTTTTCGGAGTAGATCTTTATACGTTTTTTTTCATAACCATGGCCATGACCTTGTCACTTCACTTCCAATTTAATGTCAATTTAAATTTTTTTTATGTCTTCATTCTCGAAATCCTTTTTCCGATCCTTTTATCTTGGCCTTCATTGTTCAACGTATGGCTATTCAATTTAATTTAATTTTTCCATTCTATTTTAAACAATGTAAATTTCCACTGAAAAGGAGGATTAAAAGCAGGAAAAATGACAACAGAAAATAAAAAAAGCATTTTCGAAAAAAAAAAACAGAGACAAAAAACCGCAAAAAATTAAAAGCACTCCAATTTGGGATTAGTGTGGCCAAGGTAGGGGATTAATTATAATAATACCCAACGACAAAGGAGGAATAAATGACGAATAAGTATGAAGCATTTTGTTGTTGTTGTGATGGTGTAATATTGGGTCTATTGTTTGAAAATTTCAGGGAATGGGCCAAAATACCGCAGAGCAACATTCGTGCAGCGTGTAACGGTTTCATTGGCCGTTTGAAGGCCATAATTCGTGCCAAAGGTGACCAATTCGAACAAATCAAAACTTATTCTTAAATCTGATGCTAATTCCGACATTTTTTGCTTTTATTCAATAACATTTAAAAAATATGTAAAAATTATGGCTATTGACTTTGTTGCAGTTTTTTCTATCTCACCCTGTATAGACTCTAGGGCCTTTCGGATTTTTTATTGGCTCCTTAATAATCAGTTCTTCTGTAAACCGTTCAATGATCTACAAAATACCAGCAAAATGGCGTTTAATTCATCATCCTCTGGGAAAATTTCACATTTAAAGAACTCTTAAGCTTCAGATTATTTAAATGGACCCCAAGGCCATCCAGATTTTCTTTTGGTTCCTTAGAATTCAGTTCTTCTGCAAACCGTTCAATGTTCTACAAAAAATAAAATAAAAAAATCGTTTTATGAGAAAATAACTCTTGGCTTTTTCATCCTCTGGGAAAACTCCACCTGAATTTCCCTCCTCGAACCCTTTCGCTCTGCTCTCATACATTTTTGTTACACAATAATCCCCCTCCCCCCCAAAGCAATAACTATAATTTTGTCCTAATGTGACAAATTTTTATTGCTCTTTTAATGAAGCTTCTATTGTCCTCGCGTGTAACCCTTTCCACCAGCATCCTTTTTCTCTTCGCAAACCGTCAATTCAGAGAAGAAATGAAATTTTGCCGACATGCAAGTGTTGACACTTTCTATTTGCAATTATTTTTGTGTGCAACACGCTCACACGCACATCCAAGCCACAAACGTGAGCGTGAGTGGTGTTCTGTTGTGTGCAACATATGCCCTGGCCCAGCCCTTGGTCCGGGGACAATAGAGCAATGGCTGGGCGGCAAAACAGGCAATGTTCAAAGATTAGCCGCAGAAATAGCGCTGCTTGAAATGCCAAATTGTCGTAACTATCCGTCGTCTGTCGCCCACTGTCACTCACTGCCAGCCAGCGGCAATGTCACGTGTTTATTGTTTTTGTATTGCCTTTGATGTGGCGGCAAAATGAAAAAGGCCCCTCAGCAGCAAGGGGTGGAGGAGGAGGGGTGTTCAAAAACGTTTTGTTGCAAATTTGTCACAATTTTGTTTTTTTTTTTTTTTTTGGCATTCGAAACCTGAATGTCATTAAACCCACGAAAAAAAAAGTTTTCAAATTAAATTGAAACGGCAGAGGCCTTCCGTTTTTTAAAAAAATCCTTATCTACCCCATTGCCATATCCCGAGGCCCTTTGTTTGTAACTATTGTTGATTTTGTGGTTTAAATTTTATTTCGAATTTAATTTTTTCCTCAACAACTCCATGAGAACCTTTATTTTGTGGGGCCCTGAGGCTCTGCTCTGATCGGGGTGATTAACATCTTGTTAGCACACCATCAATGCTGTGACTTTTTGAGGTATTCCTTTATCTCTCTGAGTTTTTTCTCTTCTCTTTTTTCGAACACCATGACTTCCAAAGCCCTTGGGGCCAAAAAAAAAACTGTTCCACTATTTCCCCCCCTCGACAAAGCGTCAACTAAGAACTCATCCGGATTCTGTTGCCAAACATAGTCTGCCGCTTGTTCAAACAAAGTTACCACAAAATTGAGTTGTTGTTGTTGTTCTTTCTTCACTTCACGCTCCATTGCACAGTGACGGATTTTGTTGTTGTTTTTGTTTTTCTTCCTTTTTTTTGGATTCAGCTGAAGTTGCATGGTTTTGGTGTTTGGCCTCTGGGACACATGTGTAAATATTCTTTGCATTCTGCCATTCCCGACAAGGGTTCGAAGTCAGTCATCAACCCGTCCGTTTTTTTAACACAACATGACGAACAACATGTTTGTGCTGGAACTGCATTTTGATTAGTTATTCAAGGCATATCGAATTTTGAAAAAATAATATTTGGTCAAGAGAATAAAAAGTATAAGGGATTAGGATGATTGGGCCAGGGTAGGAAAATCGAGGCTGGGATGGACAAAAAGTCACGTTGATAAACTGAACGGTCAGGGAGACAATTCGAGATTCCGGGATTCTTTGGGCGGGTTAATCTGGTTAGGAAATCTATATAGAGGGCTGAGGGTATAGGGAATCTGTGCCAATGATATGATGTGACAGAGTAAACAAAATACGCCAGCTGAGGTAGGCATAGAAAAGAGTAGGTGATTTTTTTTAGATAATCTGTAAAATCAATGAGACATTTCTAAGATCAAGGAGTATACAGGGTGAGATAAAAAACTGCAACAAAGTCAAACGCCATAATTTTCACTTTTTTTTAAATTTTATTGAATGAAAGCAAAAAATGCCGGAAATAGCATCAAATTTTAGAATAAGTTTAGATTTGTTCGAATTGGTCACCTTTGGTACGAATTATGGCCTTCAAACGGCCAATGAAACCGTCACACGTTGCCCGAATGTTGCTCTGCCGCATTTTGGCCCATTCCCGGCGAAGCGCTTGCTTGAGGTGGTGATCGGCACTTTGGTATTTCTTTGGTGCCAAGCTTGCTATCCAAAATACTCCAGCCCTTAAAATGAACGTTTAAATGGTCTTTAAAAATCCACGTTTAATTGGTCTTGGTAATATTTTCCTTAAAATCCCTATTTAAATGGGTTTTGGTCCTTGAAAGATGTCCTTAAATAATACACGTTTAAAAAGATTTTTGATCTTGAAAGATGTCCTTTAAAACCCCAATGACCTTTAAAAATACGTATAAAGACACTATTGGTCCTATAAAAAAAAAGTCTTCAAAAATCCACATTAAAAGGTACTACTGCCCTTTCCAGTTTTAATTTTACCATTGGTTCTTCAAAACTATCCATAAAAAATCCATGCTTGATCCTTCGAGAAATATTCATTTAAAGTTCTATTTTTCCATCAAATATATATTCTTCAATTTTTTAGGAAAAAATCAACGTTTGATCCTTAAATTCGTTAGGTCCTTAAAAAATATTCTTTAAAATCGACTTTGAAAAATTTTCCACGTTTGGTCCTTCTTTTGAAAAATATTCTCACAAAACGCAGGTTTAATGGGACAGTGGGCCCCTAAAAAAACATCCTTTATAAATCCAAATTTAATGGAAAATTATCCTTTCCCCTTTTTCAGAAAATGTTGATCCTCGAAAAATATTCTGAGATTTCGAAAAATATCCTTTAAAAATCCTCGTTTAAAGGAATGTTTAGTTCTTGAATAAAATATATTAAAACATTCAAATCTAATAGAGTTGGCGGTCCTTGTAAATGACTTTTGAAACGTCCAGGTTTATGAGGCCCATGGTTCTATTTTTTTAAATCCACATTTGAAATATTTTTCGGTTCTGATAAAATTTTGGAAATATATCCATAAACAAATCCATCCTTGCAAGGATTTTCAGTCCCTGAAATTTTCTTCGATTTTTCGATTTTTTTAATAAAATCTTCTAAAATCTTCTCATAAAAACTGGTCTTCCAAATTATCCTTTGAAAATTACAACTAAAATAGAACTGTTAGGCCTTGAAAATATCCTTCATAAAATACACGGAAAAATATCCTAAAAATTCCAAATTTAAAAGTCCTTGCGGTCCTGGAGTAATTCTTCTTAAAAATTCACGATTAAATGAATTGATCTCAAAAATCTTAAAAATCACAATCACATCCTGGAGAAATTCTTCCCCAAAATTCACATGAATAGAGAACGTTGGTCCTAGAAAAATTTTTCCTGAAAATCCACTTCTAAATAAGCTGTTGATTCTTGAAAAAAATACTCTGTAAAACTTAATATTTTTTTATTTGTCCCTTGGAAGTATCCTCTTGGCCCCAAAAAAATACTCCTAAAAATTCGAGTTTAAAGATTTGTTGGTCCTTAGAAATTCTTCTTGAGAAATTTCGGGCTGAAAGGCTGTAGATCCTTGAGGGAACAATGTTTTAAGGCTACCATTAACAAGAGTTGTTAAAAACCTTCATTTGAAAGGCCTGTCGATTCTTAAAATATGCCCTTTGAAAGGACTGTTAGTCCTAGAGAATCCTTTTTTTTTTGAAAATCTGAGCAAAGATCTGCTCTGAGTCCTTCCGATTTTTTGTTTAAAAATCCAACTGTCGTTGGCCCTTGAAAATATCTGGTATAGAATCCACGTCTGATATGTAACTGTTGGTCCTTCAAATACTGCTGTCTAAAATTTTTCTTGAAAATCCATGTTAGAAATCCCAGTTGCTCTTGAGAAAATGAAATCTAAAAGCCTGTTGGTTCGTTAGGAAATATTGCTCTATGGCTCCGATTACAAGGACGTTTTATTCGTTTAATATATGCTTTAAAAATCAACCTTAAAATAATTTATTGGCTTTAGAGAAATTCCTTTTAAAAAATCAAAAAAAAAAAATGAAATCCTTGAGAAATTCTTTGGAAATTTGATTTATAAGTACCTATTGGTCCAAGAAAATTTTCTTTTAAAAATTAACATAAAAGGGGTTCGCAGTCCTTGAAAAATTTGTCGTAAAAATCCAAATTAAAAGTGTCAGTTGGCCCTTAAAAAAATCTTTAGAAAATTCACGTCTGAAATGAAACTGTTAGTCCTTGAAATCCATGTTTCAAATTTTGATTAAAGAGATTTAAATATTAAAATTTTGATTAAATTAAAATTGAAGAGGCTATTGTCTTTGAAAAGACTTTCTGGAGGCTCAGGCTCTCTGTAAAGTCGAGCAAAGGATCCGGGCTGGCTGTATATAGATCACAATCTGGAAGGCCAGATGGGGAGTCCTACATATAAGCTAGAGGATTTGAGATCCTGTAAGGATGAGCTGGCTATCAAGGGAGTTTTATTGGCTCCCTTTCCTCCTTTCTACTGTCCTCTTTCATTTTCTTAACTATTTTTTTAAATAATTTGAATTCAATATCCATCCCCTCAAACTTTCCTCCTGCAGCTGACATTAATCTCCTCAGATTGCGTCAATCACCAAAATGTGTTCTTTTTTTCAAATATTTCAATTGCAATCAACCTTAAAATCCCCAACACCCATTACACATTCCATGCCATATTAAATCTTATCTACACAGTCCAAAAGAAAAAAATTAAACCACACCCCCTTTTCCCCAGAAACAAAGGCGTGTCTAATGTGTAGCTTTGTGTTTTTTTCAATTTCACTCAATTTGCAACGCATTTAAAATAATCATAAAAAAAGTTTCGAATTGAAAATTAGCAACCCCTCAAGTTTATCAAAAACGAAAAGCTTGAAGGTATTCAAAAAAATGGGGATGAATTGGCCACGGAATTATCAAAAGAAGAATATTTTTGTGCTGAAGACAGATTTCAAGAAGGCGGGGTAAAGACTAGAAGAAAATACGTTTCGTGGGTTTCTAAAAAAACAATTTTGAAGATATGAACAAGTATTTGTGAGAAGATGGCCACGAAGGATTATTTGGGTATATCGAAAAGGTATTTAAAGTTCCTCTAATAGGGATTATTAGAGAAATTATCATCAGAGGTCATCTTTCTTAAAAGTTTTGAATTCGGAGGTTACCTTTCTTGACTTTGAAAGCCAGTTTTCATAGAAAAAATTATGTTTATCCAAAATACTGTCAAAGTTTCACGTTGGGCGCCATTTTGTAATTTCCACATTTTTTTAAAGATAAACTGATGGGCCCTGTATTCTAGGCTGTAGTTTACCTAAAAGAAAAACTTGAAGATACTGCAAAAGAGGATGCATTGGCCAAAACAAAATATGTTTCATGAGTTACAAAAAAAATAAAAAAAAGAAAACACAATGTTGAAGATATGAACAAATATTTGGGGAAAGATGGCCCCGAAGTAATGTTTTGGTATACTAACGAGACATTCAATGATCAACTAATATAGCGGAAATTATTAGAGGAATTATCATCAGAGGTCATCCTTTTTAGTAGATTTGAATCCAGAGATTACCTTTTTAGACTTTGGAAGCCAATTTTCATAGAAAAAAGATATGTTTATCCAAAATACTGGCTCAGTTTCACGTTGGGCGCCATTTAGCAATTTCCACATTTTTTTTAAGGAAAAAGAAAAGCGTGAAGCTATTTCAAAAATGGATCCAATAGTTTCATGGGTCTCTCAAAAAAGTCAAATTTTTAAGAAATGAATAGGAATTTCACAGAAGATGGCCTCGAAGGATTTACTGAAGAGGTATTTAGAGTTCAACTATTATAGGAAAAAGTATAAGGGAAATTATCAACAGAGATCACCTTTTTTGGTAGTTTTGAATCCAGAGGCTACCTCTTTGGACTTTAGAAGCTAATTGTTTATATGTTAAAATAGGTTTATCCTAAATATTGTCACAGTTTCACGTTGGGCGCCATTTAATAATTTCCACATTTTTTGGAGGAAAAACTGGGGACCCTGTAGTCTGCAGTTTATCAAAAAGAAAAGGTAGAGGGCATTTCACGGAATAATTTAGGAAAGAAGTTGGTTAGAAAACATTTTTCCATGGGCGGGGTAGTGGCTACAAAAAAATATGTTGCATGGGTCTCTCAAAAAAGTCAAATTTCTAAGAAAAGATATGAGCGCCTTGACGGAATGTTGGGTTAGGCGGAAGATTTATTTAAAGTTCAACTAGTACAGGAAAAAGTATAAGACGAATTATCATCAGTGGTCACCTTTTTTGGCAGTTTTAAATCCAGAGGCTACCTTTTTGGACTTTGGGAGCCAATTTTCATAGAAAAAAATTATTTTTATCCAAAATACTGTCACGATTTCACGTTGGGCGCCATTTAGTAATTTGCAAATTTTTTGAAGGAAAGACTGGTGGACCGTTTGGTCTATCAATAGGAAGGCTGGTCTCAAGCTGGACCATCTATAGACCCGATAGCAGTCCAGCTGATTTTTACATAGGTGATCAGGGTTGCCAGCTGGTATATGCCAAGACGGGCAGAGAGTCTATCCCAAAACGACGCTGGTTTATTCATGGAAGACCAACTGCTACCTCCATAGGATTCACTTTTATGTAGCTATGAACCTGTTTCTTATATTGTTCTCACTCACCTTCTGGAAACGTTGGAAGCCAAATGGACACGTTGGGCGCCATTTACTGATTTGCTAATTTTTTTAAGAAAAAAACCGGTGGACCCTGTAGTTTATCAATAGAAAGGCCGATTGGCAACTTGGACTATCTAGAGATGGCTGTCCAACTGATTTTTACATAGGTGAGCTGGGTTGCCAACTGGTATATCCCAAGATGGGACTTCTAGCTGGTCTATCCCAAGAAGACGCTAGTCTATAAATAAATTTCATAGAATTTACAATTAATATTACTTTCCGATTCTTCTATAGTTCTCACTCACCTCCTAGATACGTTGGGCGCCATTTACAAATTTGCAAATTTTAATAAGGAAAAACTGTCGGGTCCTGTTGCTTATCAATAAAAAGGCTGGTTGACAAGCTGGACTACCTATAGATGGCTGTCCAGCTGATTTTTACATAGGTGAGCAGGGTTGCCACCTGGTATATCACAAGATAGGCAGTCAAGCTGGTCTATCCCAAGACGACGCTGGTATATTCATAGAAGAGCCGGCTAAACAACTGTTCCCTCTATAAAATTTACTATTTACTTTATTTTCTATAGCTATATCTTATCTTGTTCTCAATCACCGTTGGGCGCCAAATTGACACGTTGGGCGCCATTCACAAATTTGCTATTTTTTTAAAGAAAAACTGGTGGGCCGTATATTTTATGAATAGAAAGTCTGGTTGCAAGCTGGACTATACTTAGATGGACTATCTGTCCAGATGATTTTCACATAGGTGAGCAGGGCTTCCAGCTGGTATATCCCAAAATGGACAGACAGTCTAGTTGCCTGTAATTACGCCAAGAAGCCGTCTATTCATAAAAGACCCTGCTGGTTGGCCAACTGCTCTCTCCATAGAATTTAATGTAACTATTATTTTCTATAACTATGATCTCTTCGTTTCTTATATTGTCTTCACTCACCTTCGGGAGACGTTAAACGCCAAATTGACACTTTGGGCGCCATTCACTAATTTGCTAATTTTTTTAAAGAAAAATGGTGGGCCTTGTTATTAATCAAAAGATCTAGCCAGCATAAGCAAGCAGGCCTTCCAGCTGGTATATCCCAAGTCGGATAGAAAGTTTAGCTATCTGTAATTACAAAAGACCCCACTGGTTGGTCAACTGCGCTCTCCATAGAATTTAATCTAACTATTATTTTCTATAGCTATGATCTCTTCGTTTCTTATATAATTTCTCACTCACCTCCGAAATCCCTTAGGCGCCAAATTGAGTACCCCGTTTAATTGCTCCAACTTGGCTCTTGGCTCAACTTCTCTCAAATAATGCACATCATTTTCCACCTGATTTCCTCATTTATTTACAATTTTTCACAACCACACGCTTTGAAATACGATCTTCAATTGAAAAAGCTCGGAATTTTTAAATAATTCTGGCTAAAATGCAGGCCAACATCCCAAAAGAACTGATGCTGGCCTAAAAACCCCACTCAAATGCAATCAGCCGTGAAATGCACTCCAAAGGGACAATAACAACAAAATTCCCACTCAAATAAATTCCTGTTCCTCAAAAACCAAAAAAAAAAAAAAAACACCACCATTTCAATCTAGAACTACAGTCTTCAGCAAGGTCTTGCAGGCTAGCCAACCGCTCAGCCAATGGCTTGGCCACACTTCAGTGAACATGGCTCAAGTAATGTTCGTTAGCCAATGATTTCCAGTTTTGTGCAGTCCAATGCTGAGGGATGTTTTTGTTTTCAGTAAGCATAGAGAAGAAGGGGAAATAACGACAAGGGGAGGTTATTTATCAAAAAAAAAGTAATCCATGGTCTTGAGCACCACCACATCATCTTTAACTACTAATGAATGACAAAAGCAAATAAACAAACACAAGTATTACACAGGCTATACAAATAAATACACTAAAGGAGAGAATGACATAAAGACGGACAGACAGACAGTCAGTCAGACCCTTTGCCATGAAAATAAAACCAAGTCATTTGATGTTGTGTGTTTTTGTTGCAACCACCAAAACGTCACCAAGAAATTTTAACCGAACATCAACACGGTCTGGCAATGATTGCCACTGCCACTACTGCTGCCGCCAGTGCATGTGCCTCTAACACTAGCGAATTGATGCTGGAGATCGTATCGCCGGGCTTTATTTGAATACACGACGCCATACAAACATATTTACATGGAAAATTAATTAACTGCGTCAAAAATTAATGGACGGAGAAGGGGGAGAAGTATAACATTTGAATGATGTCAAATTTAGAGTCACAGAAAAACAAGGTTTCAAGGCAGAGGATTATCAGTATTTTGCATTTGGATATAAAGTTGAGATTTTTCTTTATCGGAAATTAGATGAGGAGAGGTCTAAGAGGGTGTGATGTTGGTGATATTTGGACCCAGGATACTATTCTGATTAATTTGTAAAAAAAATATGAATTTTGAGTGCCAGGTAGCACCATTATTACAAATATTCCAATTGAACGGTTTCACGTTGGGCGCCATTTTCATGGAGGTGCATATTTTGCGTTTGACTTCCACCATAATTAAATGCAAACACATCAAATTGGCAATATGCATCGGATTACAGAATTATTTGGATGCAAAACGTGAAATGTCTCTAGTCAGATATTCAAGAAGAAGAGAAGGTGATTTCAAGGTTCTAACACTAACTATGAAATAGCACCCTAACGAAGCGGTCGTGTTTCTTTTCTCATTTTACATTGCTTCAGTCGAACCGAAAATGGTATAGAGTTGACAATCGAAGAAGGAGATTGGACTCTATTCTCATTTATTAAAAAAATCGAGCAGGATCCAGAATAGAATTGACAATCGAAAAGGGAGATTGGATTCTATTCTAACACATATTTGGTACTTCGAGCCAAGTACAAAGAATTGAAATAGCACCCGAACGAAGAATTGACAATCGAAAAGGGAGATTGGATTCTATTTTCATAGCAAAGTAGTTAAAAAATTAAATTTGTACAGAAGCATAATATTGTTATCCAAGATATTCGTTTGCAACAGTCTCACGTTGGGCGCCATTTTTATGGAAAGCCTGTACGACCCCTATCATACAGTAAATATTTGGTGTTCCCATTATAGACACCGAAAGTTATAATGGGAATACCAAAATGTTCACCTCAATAGATCCAATAAATCCTAAAGTCGAATAAAAAAATTTGATTGTTCGGATCCATCATCTACATTTTAGTTCCGCTAAAACTTCTCTGGCTGATCTAGACAGCTCTCGCTCCTCAATTGCGATGCGAGACGGATAACGAACCATACATTCCCTTGACAGAAGGAGTCCTATCAACATTAAACTAATAGTCTTCGAGCAGCCAACGTTTCTTATCCAATTTTCAAGGAGCTGACTACCAATGACCACGAGATGACAAGTATAGCGTGATCGTCAAGATCCAGATCCTTTCTACGTCCCCAAGGAGCTCTTAGCGAAGAATAAGTCTATAAGAGCTGTTACGCGCCACGTATCCGAAATATGTCAACAATTCGTAAAACTACATTTTTTTTAATTCTAATCCATAAAAACCCACGTTGGGCGCCAGTTAAAAATATAACCTTTTTTCACTTTTTTTTTTTTGGAGTTCTGAGAAATGTTGATATAAAACAAGTTAAAAAGCAGCTAAGTTCGGCAGGGTGAAACTTTGAATACCCTCCAGCATTTGGTACGAATTTGGAAATTTTCAAAAAATAAATCCATTAATAATTCTGTTAAAATCTTAAAAATATTTCGGTCTATACGACGTATGTATACAGGGAGGTTATATCGGAGCTATATGAAGACCTGGACCACAATATACAATTTTCTGTCTTAGGCTGTAGTATCACTTACGAACTTCAGATACCAAATTTCAAACAATTCCGATGAATAATGTCGCTAAAATCATCAAAATATTGAATATCGGGAGGTACCGTTATATGGGGGCTATATGAAAACGTATACCTGCACAGACAATTATCCAAATATCCATTACGAACTTCAAATGCGAAATTTGAATCAATTCCGGTAAATAATGTCGCTAAAATCATCAAAATACCGAATATCGGGAGGTGCCGTTATATGGGGGGTATACGAAGATGTGAACCTTCACAGACAATTTTCTGTCTTAGACTGTAGTATCCATTACGAACTTCAGATACCAAATTTGAAACAATTCTGGTGAATAATGTCGTTAAAATCATCAAAATAACGAATATCGGGAGGTACCTTTCTATGTAGGCTATACGAAGACTTGGACCTGCACAGACAATATTCTGTCATAGGCTGTAGTATCCACTACAAACATCAAATACCAAATTTAAAACAATTCCGTTGAATAAAGTCGCTAAAATTATGAAAATACCGAATAGCGGGACGTACAGTTATATGGGGGCAATATGAAGACGTGGACCTGCACGGAGAATTTTCTGTCTTAGGCTCTAGTATCTATTTCGAACTTCAAATACCAAATTTGAAACAATTCCGGTGAATAACGTCGCTAAAATCATCAAAATACTGAATATCGGGAGGTAATGTTATATGGGGGCTATTCGAAGACGTGGACCTGCACAGACAATTTTCTGTCTTAGATTGTAGTATCCCTTACGAACTTCAAATACCAAATTTGAAACCATTCCGGTGACTAATGTCGCTAAAATTATCAAAATACCGAATATCGGGAGGTGCCGTTATATGGGGGCTATATGAAAACGAAGACCTACATGGCCCATTTACGAGCCAAACCTGCCTACTAGCAAAATAAACATGTGTGCAAAATTTTAGCCTTCTATCTCCATTCGTTCGAAAGATAGCGTGATTACAACAGAATGACAGACAGACGGAAATCGCTGAATCGAAGTTGAATTGAATTTTATGCTGATCCGGAATAGATATACTTTGTAGGATTAAACATGAGAATTTCGAGGAGTTACAAACCGAATGACAAAGTTAATATACCCTTCATAGTATGATGAAGGCTATAAAAACGTTTTTTTTATCCACTCCCCTTTAAACCCAACGTTGGGCGCCACTTAATCATATTTTCACAATTTTCTTACTTGTTGTTCTCAAAAACCCTTTTTGCTAACTCAATATCTGCCATTAATTAAATTGCACCAAAAAATATCTCCAGACATTTTTGTGGTCCATTGTGAGCGGCAACAACAATGCGCCATGGCCACGTCTCTCTTTGAAGTTAACCAAATTTTCATGGAACAGATGGAACAGTCTAATCAATACGGTTACATGAAGGTAGCTTTCTCATTGCAAAGAGCGAGGCCTATTCACCTCTTCCACTCTGACAGGCTGGCAAACGGCAACTTATTTATCATGAAGATCTGCGATGATGAGACAGAGACCTTTGGTCAGATCTCGTAGCAGAGTTACTTCCAGTTTCAGTCCCATGCGACCAGGGGACTTGTAATATTCCGTGGCAAAGTAGGAGGCTAGCAAAGAGTTTAAAGTCTGTATGGACCTCTCGAAGGCCCAGAGAGAGATTTTTATGTAAAAAAAAATGTTTTTTTAATCCATTCCCCTTCAAACCCCACGTTGGGCGCCAGTTAATCATATTTTCATAAATTTTTTCTTGTTGCTCTCATAAATCCCTTTTTACTCAACTCAATTCTGCCATTAATTAAATTGTATCGTAAAAATATCTCCAGACATTTTTGTGGTCCATTGTGAGTGGCAACAACAATGCGCCATGGCCACGTCTCTCTTTGAAGTTAACCAAATTTTGCGTAATTTACATGTCTGAGCAAACATTTGTTTAGGCTTTAAATTTGCTCTCTATTCAAATTTTTCATTCTTCTATGAATTTTAAAGTGTCACATGGCAAATTTAATGAATATTCTCAGGGGTATTTGTTGCGGCGGTGGAGTGTAAATGACACAATGTGGCCAAAAGCAGACAGCAATAATTATTAGACAGATAGATTGAGGTTTTCGGTGACGTCACAACAAAAAAGAGCAAAACGAGAGATATTCGTAATTGTAACACAATTTAATATTCAATTCAAATTTTTTGAATTTAAATTTTATAATACTCCCCACCATAATTTCGTTAACTTCAAAGAGAGAGACGTGGCCATGGCGCATTGTTGCCTCTCACAACGGACCACAAGAATGTCTGGAGATTTTTTCTGCAACAATTTAATTAATGACAGATATTGAGTTAGCAAAAAGGGATTTATGAGAGCAACAAGAAAAATATTGTGAAGATATGATTAAGTGGCGCCCAACGTTGGGTTTAAAGGGGAAAGGATGAAAAAACCTTTTTTATATATGGATATATCTATGGAGGGTGTATTAACTTTGTCATTCTGTTTTTAACTCCTCGAAATACTCATGTCAGACCCAACAAATATATATTCATAATCAGCATAAAATTCTATGTCGATTAAGAGATGTCCGTCCGTCTATCCGTCTGTGGAAATCACTCTAGCTTCCGAACGAAATGAAGTGGGTTGATAAAATTTCACTCAAATGTATATTATGTCTGCAGGACCTTTGGTATTGAAAATGGGTCATGTAGGTCCACGTCTTCGTATAGCCCTCATATAAAGGTACCTCCCACCCGATATGCGGTATTTTGATGATTTAAGCGACATTATTTACAGGAACTATTTCAAATTTTGTATTTGAAGTTCGTAATAGATACTACAGCATATCACAGAAAATGGGCTATGTAGGTCCACGTCTTCGTATAGCTCCCACATAACGGGACCTCCCGATATTCGGTATTTTGATGATTTTAGCGAATTATTAGCCGGAAATGTTTCACATTTTGGCATTTGAAGTTCGTAATGGATACTACAACATAAAACGGAAAATGGACTATGTAGGTCCACGTCATCGTATAGCCCCCATATAACGATACCTCCCGATATTCGGTATTCTGATGATATTAGAGATATTATTTACCGGAATTGTTTCAAATTTGGTATTTGAAGTTCGTAATAGATACTACAGCATAAAACTGAAAATGAGCCATGTAGGTTCACGTCTTCGTATAGCCTCCATATAACGGTACCTCCCGATATTCGGTATTTTGATGATTTTAGCGACATTTGTTACCGGAATTGTTTCAATTTTGGTATTTGAAGTTCGCAATAGATAGTGCATCCAAAGACAGAAAATGAGCCATGTTGGTTCACGTCTTCGTATAGCCTCCATATAACGGTACCCCTCGATATTCGGTATTTTGACGATTTTAGCGACATTATTTACCGGAATTGTTTCAAATTTGGTATTTGAAGTTCGTAATAGATACTACAGCATAAAACTGAAAATGGGCTATGTAGGTTCACGTCTTCGTATAGCCTCCATATAACCGGACCACCCGATATTCGGTATTTTGATAATTTTAGCGACATTATTTACCGGAATTGCTTCAAATTTGGTATTTGAAGTTCGTAATGGACACCACAGCCTGTGACAGAAAATTTTCTGTGCAGGTCCACGTCTTCGTATAGCCCCCACATAACGGTACCTCCCGATTTTCCGTATTTTAATGATTTTAGCGAAATTATTTACCGGAATTATTTCAAATTTTGTATTTGAAGTTCGTAACGGATACTACAGCCTATGACAGAAAATTGTCTGTGCAGGTCCACGTTTTATAACCCCCAGTGGTACCTCCATATATTCGGTATTTTTATAATTTTAGCTACATTATTCACTGATTTTTTGTCAAGTTTCGCATTTGAATATTGTAATAGCTTGTGACAAAAGTTGCCTATGCAGGTCCACGTCGTCGTATAGACCCCAAATGTACGACTACATTTGGTATTTGTAAGATTTTAACAGAATTTTTAACGGATTTTATATTTTTGAAAATTGTTAAATTTGTACCAAATGTTGGAGGGTTTTTAAAGTTCGGCCCGGTCGAACTTACAGCTTTTTTACCTGTTTTTCTTTATCTTTAAGAATCGCAATAATAGAAAAATCGTTTTTTTCTTCATTCCTTCCTCATTCGTTTTAGAAAAGTTAAAAAAAAAACCCCACTCTGTCTGACTTTTCAATTTTGCCAACCATTCATCCATCCATCCAGTCATGCATTCTCGCAGCTTTGTCATAAATTATGATTTTTGCGCCTTCTTTTCATTGTTTTTTTTTTTTTTTTTTGCTCTGTCTTGCTGTTGTTGTTTCTTCCTCCCATTCAGTTACATCCATGAAGTGTAACTAATTTTTCTCGGTACTCTCTGGCTCTGTTCATTCATCCCGTCGTCATATCCATTTCCACTCAGGATAGTGGAAATGCCATTTACAATGACATTCAAGATTCTTTGTTGTTTCTTTTGTGTCCTGCGATGCGTCAGGGAGCGACAAGTGAATCGACGACAATGTCTGACTGACTGTCTGACTGACGGCAAGACAAAATGTTTTGTGACAATTGATTTTAAAGAGGAGGAAAATCAATTTTTCTTGCCTCTTCTAGGCGTTTATTGTTCAACACAGCAGAGCCTTCGTTGGCATGCAAAATTGATGAATGGCAGGAGAAAGCAGAGAGAGAGAGAAAGAGTAATGGAGAAGAGTGCATTGAGAAAATGTCACTTCTTTGACAAGTGTATTTAGACGCCAAGTGTGAGAATATTTACAAGCCGCATTACCGCAACAAATATTAATTGACAGCACGAGTCTCGCAGAACTTGGGGAGTAAAGAGTTCTGCACGATATTTCAATCAGTCTGCAAAGTTCTTAGCGAAAATTTTCAAGGTATCGAATACTTTTAAAAGGAAAATAATTTAAAATTGAAATTAAATGTCAAAGTGATCAACTGACTTTGATACGAACGATTGGAATAAATAATTACTCTGAGGTAGACGTTGGGCGCCATTTCAAAGGTGAATAAGTTTTGAGAGGCCAGAAATGGTGGGGGCCTTAAGTCTGAACGGAAAACCTAATGGATGGAAGAGAAGAGCCTACATTGAGGGGTTAAAGTTCACCAAGTGTCGCCTAACAATCGGCAGTGCCAGGGATCTTAAAAATCGAACGAGAAAGTGTATCTGTCTAGGGGAGTTGGAAGGTCTTTCGATCTGTATGGACAAGTTGGATGGCCAGTGAATCTATGCAGATGAACTAAAAGGCTAGTCGATCGATACGGACAATTTGGAGGGTCTAAAATTCGGTATGGGCAACCTAAGGGGACAATGAGGCTACACAGATTAACAGAAAGATCAGCTGGTATACACGTATGAGTTGGAGAGCCACAGAGTATGTACAACAAAATGTTTGGAGGCCTGTAGAGAGAAATTGGAGGTCCTGTGATTCTGTTCTGATAAGTTATAAGCCAAATCTGCACGAACGAGTTGGGCAGCACATGAACCTTCACGGACGAGTTTGAGGAGCGTTGCTTCTGTTCAGACCTGTTGAAAAGCCAGTGAATCCGTACGAAAGTTTTGGATGTCCAGTATACCTGTAGAAACGAATTCGAAATTCAGTAAGTCTTAAAGAATGAGTTGGTGGGTCAATGTGCCAGGGTATTTGTCTAGGCAAGTTGGAAGATCTCCGAATCGGTATAGACTGGTTGGATGTCCACGAATCTATAATGAAGAACTAAAAGACGAATGATCCGATACAGGCGAGTTGGAGTGTAAAAGAATCTATACGGAAGAGCAAGGAGGACAATGGACTATACTTATGAACTGAAGGATCTGCTAGTCTACACAAATGAGTTGGGAAGTCAGTGAGTATATACAAAAACAAGTTCGAAGATCTGTGAGTCTGTACGGATCAATTGGACGGCACATGAGTCTTCACGGACGAGTTTGAGGGCCGTGGCTTCTGTTCAGACATGTTGAAAAGCCAGTGAACCCGTACGGAAGTTTCGGAAGTCCAGTATACCTGTAGGAACGAGTTCGAAATTCAGTAAATCTTAAAGAATGAGTTGGTGGGTCATTGATTCAGTTCTGCGATTTAAACAACTACTATGTCTGTACGGTAACGTTGGTCCTGCAACGTGAACCTCTTCGATGAAGTTGGAAGGCCAGTAAGACTATGTAGAAGATTTGGAGGGCCAATAAGTCTTTGTAGATGATTTTGACGGTCCACGAGACTGTATGGACGACTTAGAAAGCCCTTGAGTCAGTACGAAGAAGTTGGAAGGCCATTGCATCTGTGCGGACAAGTTGTAGGGCCAATGAGACTACGCTAACAATTTTGGATGCCTCTAAGTCTGTGCAAACTACCCGTAGAGACAACTTGGAGGGCCAGTGAGCCTGTATAGACTAGTGGCAGAGCCTGTGATTGAGCAAAGATTTAAATTCTACAAGAACACGTGCCTGGAAATAAATTGAATAGCCTGGCAGTCTGTAGGAATGACCTGGAGGGCGGGGAAATTTTTTACAAATGTCCCGGGAAAGAAAAGATGGAGCAGGCAGTCTATGCTGGAGTGGAGTTTGCGCGGGCAAACTGACAGCCAGGGAGTCTGTGTTGGTGAACTGATGGACTAGATGCTGGTATCATGAAGGCCTAGAAGTTTGTACTGACGAGCTGGCGGGCCAGGACCCCTAAAAAGGTGAGACGAAGAGCCAGGGCACCTGAAATGGTGAGCTGACGAGCAGGTATCTGTATTGACGAACGGACGGCCAGGCAGTTGGTGCATGTTTCCTATAGGGCCGACGAGTTTGTGTTGACGAGCTGACGGGCCAATCAGACTTTGCTGGTGAGCTGAAGGACCAGGACGTCGGTACAGGTGAGCTGAAGGACCAAGGAACTGGCTATTATGGCGAGCTAATGGGACAGGGAGTCTGTGCTATCGAACTGACGCTCCAAGGAGTCTATGCTGGTGAGCAGACGGATCAAAAAGTCGGTGTTGGACAGCTGACGTGCTAGGAAGTGTGTGCTGATGAGCTGACGGTCCAAGGAGTCTATGATGGCGAACTAACGGTCTAAGAAGTCTATGCTGGCGAATTAATGGGACCGGGAGTCGGTGCTGGTGGCCAGATGGTCCAAGGAGTCTACGCTGACGAGCCAGAGATTTTGTGCTGGGTAGAAGATAAACCAAGAAGTCTGTGCTGGTAAGCTGTTGGTTCAAAAAGTCTACGCTGGCGAGCCGATGGTCCAGTAAGTCTGTGCTACCTGGCCAAGGTTTCTGTGCTGGAGAGAAGTCTAGCCAGGGAGTTTGCGCTGGCGAGCTGACGGGCCAAGGAGTCTATACTGGCGAGCTAATGGGATATGCAGTCGGTGCTGGCGAGCTGACGGGCCAGGGTGTCTGTGCAAAAAATGCTGACGCACTAGAGGGTCTATGCTGACGAGCTAACGGACTAGAAAGTCGGTCAGAGATTATTTGCAGAAAATGCTGACGCACTAGGGAATCAATGCTGGCGAGCTAACGAGCTAGGAAGTCGGTACGGACGAGGAAATGGGCCAGGGATTCTCTGCAGATCAACAAACGGGCCAACAAAATGAAAGCTGATGAACTGACGTGTTAGAGAATGTGTGCTGGCGAAATGACGGGCGAGGGATCCTATGTTGGCAGGTATTTGGGCAAGGGAATGATGGAGAACTGACCAGGGTTTATGATGGCGAGCTTACCGACCAGCGAGTCTCTGCTGGTGAGCTAGCGCCCCAGGCAGCCTATGCTAACAAGCAAGAGAGTCTGTGCTGGCGAGTTGATAACCCATGGAGGTACCCGGATTCCAGGGAGTCTGTGTGTTAAAAATGTGTGCTGGATGGCCCTTCAGCTCTCCATTCAATGCTGATGAACTAACGAAATAGATAGTCTGTTCTAGCGTAATAACGGACGAGAGATCCTATGCTGGCAAGCAGTTGGACAAGGGAACGATAGCGAGCTTACCAGGATTTATGATGGCGAGCTGACCGGGAGTCTGTGCTAGCAAGTTGATAGCCTATGGAGGTACCCGAATGCCAGGGAATCTGTGTTAACAATCAAGAGATTCTTCAAAGGCGAAGGAATACAGGGAATCTCTGCAGGCGAGCTGACGGATAAGGGAATCTCTGCAATTGTGCTGAGGGGCCAGGGACATTGCACAGACGAACTTATGGCCCTGGTAATCTGTGCAAAAAAGATGACGGGTCAGAAAGACCGTACAGATGTGCTGACCAGCAAAAAATCGGTCGATTAAGGCGAAGGGACAGGGGAACTGTATGGACAAAACTTATATGCTTTCAATATGTAGGGGTCAGCAGTACCAACCCAATGGCCTGTAGGGACTGCTAGTTTAAAAGATGCAGTAAATATAGAACTTATATTATGTGTCACCTGCAAGAAACACAAATTTGACACATTTCCTCACCTGTCTTAACTGAACCATATCTCTGTTATTTTTGGAGATACATTACCAGAATTTTTACTGGGGTAATTTAAGATGGTTGCCATTTAAAGCCAAATTAATTCATTTGAATCCAATGATTATTTTAGAGTCTATACCCACTAGAAATCGATTACCCAAAATGGTCACAACCATAACGTATTTTTTGCACAACTCTTCATTTGGCCATATCTCGGGTATTTTTGAAGCTATGTTCATGTAATTTTCAATGCGCAAGGTTAAATGGCCCTCATTTAAGTTCACCTTATTTCATTTGGATCCATAGATTACTTTAGAACCTATAACCTCTAGAAACCGATTTCTAAAAATGTTCGCAATTATAGCGCATTTTTTGCACCACTTTTCATTTGGCCATATCTCAGGTATTTTTGAAGCTATGTTCATGTAATTTTCAATGCGCACGGCTAGACGGTCCTCATTTAAATTCACCTTATTTCATTTGGATGCACAGATTACTTTAGAACCTATAACCTCTAGAAACCGATTACCCAAAATGGTCACAACCATAACGTATTTTTGTACCACTCTTCATTTGGCCATATCTCGGGTATTTTTGAAGCTATAATCATGTAATTTTCAATGCTCAAGGTTAAATGGCCCTCATTTAAGTTCACCTTCTTTCACTTGGATCCATAGATTACTATAGAACCTATAACCTCTAGAAACCGATTGCCCAAAATAGTCACAACCATAACGTATTTTTGCACCACTTTTCATTTGACCATATCTCGGGTATTTTTGAAGCAATAATCATGTAATTTTCAATGCGCAAGGTTAAATGGCCCTCATTTAAGTTCACCTTATTTCACTTGGATCCATAGATTACTATAGAACCTATAGCTAAATAGGTTTCTATTACCGAAAATGGTCAAAACTGTGACGCATTTTTGCACCAGTTTTCATTTGGACATATCTCAGGTATTTTTGGAGCTATGTTCATGTAATTTTCAATGCGCAAGTTTAAATGGTCCTCATTTAAGTTCACCTTATTTCACTTGGATCCATAGATTACTATAGAACCTATAGCTAAATAGGTTTCTATTACCGAAAATGGTCAAAACTGTGACGCATTTTTGCACCAGTTTTCATTTGGACATATCTCAGGTATTTTTGGAGCTATGTTCATGTAATTTGCAACACGCAAGGTAAGACGGTTCTCATTTAAATTCACCCATATCTCTGGTATTTTAAGAGCTGTATTTAAATATGGCGCCCAACGTTAGTAACAAGACCAAATGAAAAATGAATTTATGCTTCTCCCCATTCTTAGACCAGTTTGTTTTATTTTAAGTATTTCAAATGGCGCCCAATGAATTGCTTCGTTCCTCGCTCGCCTCAAAAGCCGCCCCATAACCAGCAATTAAACCACTACTAATCGTTCGTACACGTGAAATGGCGCCCAACGCATTCCTTGCAAATAAACAGCTGGTTAATTTTCATTTCAAGTGGCGCCCAACGTATTCCATAGTTCACAGTCATTTCATTCGCTTCAAAAAGCCCCCAAAAACAAGCAATAAGACCAAATGACATGGCAATTCACTTGTTTTCCTTTTTTTTTTTTTTTTTTTTTTTTTTTGATGCGAAATGGCGCCCAACGCAATCCCTCTTAAAACAGCTGGCTAATTTTAAAATTCACACCTAATTATCCTCTTCAGATGACAATAACCTTTTGTTCCGCACAAGTGTTTAATAATGGATTATATTTTCCATTTTTCATTTTTTTTTGCCACACAAGGATATCAATTTTAATATCCTTTCATAAAACAAAACATCACAGCATAACTAAATTGTTAACAAACCAAATGACAAGAATAATTGAAATCTCTTGAAAAAAGTTGGTAATGATTTTTGAAAGTCTATTAAAAAAAAACAACACCCCTATTTTAATGAACTGATCGGGAACAGAAAATAAAAAAGAAATGTTTTTTTTTTTTTGAACAATAACAAATTTATCAAATCTGCTGTGTGTGCGGAAACATGAATGAAATGACAAAACAGGACACATTTCCGAAAGGAGAGTGTGAAAATCAACACGGCAGATTTTAATCGCATTAATTTGTGTGACACGTTTTTTGAAAGCCGGGCATTCAAAGCAATTCGTTCCAATAGTTTAGCCCACCTCTCACAAAATAAAAATCCTGAGCCAAAGGATAAGTCTGTTTTGCAATAAGGATAATAGTAGGCAAATGTTTGCGTATGCCAGCTATAGTTTTGGAATTGTGTTGTAAAAAATTTGTAATAATCTTCTGCTAAATCTTTTCAGAAACCCAAAGCAATGTCTTGGCCTTAGCCCTGAATAAAAAAAAAAAAAAAACAAAAAACCCCATAACCTAAAAAACAATGAAATCAATCATGCGAGAAATTAACAAAAACCCAGAATTCCAGCAAAAAAGCAAATCCTCATACCCAAATTGTCGTTCCCATTCCCAAATCCCCTGCGGAATGCAGAAATGGGGTGTGTGCGTTTCGCCCTTTCTCTTTTTTACTAAGGCATAACTCATTATCTCTGCCACCCCTTGTGGTTCATTTTCTCTCCCTCTCTCTCTCTCTCTTTGGCTCACTTTATTTGTCTAATTCTAGCCACTGATGCTGCAATGCCCATTGCATCATTAATTCTAACCCTCAATTATTTTATGGCTCAATTGAGTGAAAATTTTTATTTCGAAAACTGAAAGGTTTTCAAAGAACGATCAACAGCTGAATTGTCAGATTGAAAGTGACAGTTCATGGAAACGGTTATACGGGCAGAGATACAAACGGGATATCAAAATTACAAAAAAAAAATCGTATCATAAAATATTCGAATTGGAATTCTACCGAATCACATGATCGGAACCAAGTGTAAAATTTCAAAATAGTCCTAGAAAAAAAAAAAACAGTGCCCTAAAAATTTCAAAAGTAAGAAAATTTTTTTCTGAAAATGTTTGGAAAAATTTTGAAATAAAATCTGAAGTGCAAAAAAAATCATAAAATTACCAATCTAAAATATTTTGAACTTAGAGGACCAGTGGGTCAAATATTGTTTGTTTTTAATGCTACTCTTCGATATGTCCGATCCTCTGCCGGCATTTGAGACAATAAAGCCTATCAACAATGGCGAGGAAATGCTACTCCTTGTCATGAAACAAAGTCCCAATCGTGATGAGAAAGCAGTGGCGGAACGCGTTCCAAGTGAAACCGATGCGTATGTAGAAGTGTCTGAAACTTACATATTTTTGCTGTAGTGTAGATTTTTAGAGTATAGAAAAAAATAGTGAAGAAAAGAGAAGATAGTGACATATTTGAGATCGATGGTATCACATTTTCTACACCTCCCGTAAAGACCTTATTTGATTAAAAATGAAAGATTTATGGGGACTATATAATATTGGGATGGCAAAAAAATTGGATATTCTTAAATTCAATTGTGATCCAAAAAAAAAATCCAACATTTATTGGCAATTCATTGTGGCGCCCAAATGCAAAATATTTGCATCTTTTCATTTGGGCGCCATTTCCTCAAGAAATTTCAATATTCGCGGATTTAATGAGAATCATTGGCAAGAGGACTCAAAATTAACAATTACAGCCAGTCATCGACCTACCCAGAGACCATAATCAGTTCATAAATGTTTTTCATTCATAAAAGTTTTCCAATTTTGCAACAAAGTTTGGTTCTTCAAATAACTTTGACGTATTCAGTAAAGGTCCTGCATTCCATGTCTCCTTAGAAATTTTACAGATTTTTACTGCAAATATTTCACCTATGGTTCTTGGAGCCTTAAAATGAATAGTGTACCTAGGTATCCATTCAGTCTTGAGTTACGAGTATTCCAAAAAAGTTTATTTCGATTTGGTCCAGATTCTAAACCACACTTCCTGGAAAAATATAAGCAATGTCTAGACCGTATTGCTAGGCCGACGGAAACTCAAATTGTGTTCCTTCGAAACAGTAATAATTGGAATATGAGTAGATAATCATTGGTCAAATAAAGAACCGATCATTCTGGATCGTAGGCCCAGACCCTTGCTGCCGCTACAAAAAAAAAAAAAAAACTTATGGAAATTTTTCAGAAGAAGAACTTAACCTCAAAATAACCTCAGAACTTCAGAACTTAACCTCAAATGTATGAGTGGAGGGTATTGTCGCTCCACTCATACATTTGAGGTTAAGTTCTCACGTTTTTTAAAGATACATATATTTCCATCGGGAACTTTTCAGCCACCCTGTCTCAAGAGCTTCTCGATCGTAGAACAATGGAAATATGATATAAGCCATCGGCAAATGTATTCAATTTGCGTTTCTAATTTGAGTCATCCACCCATTTTTGACCATAACTTCAAAATGACCATAACTTCTCAAATGTTGACATTTCGGGGTTTTAGCTATGTTTTGCGATCCAATATTTATAGTGGAAAAATGGGGTACTTTAAAATGGTCATAACTCCTTTAATATTGACATTTCGAGGGTTTTAGCTATGTTCTGTGATCAGATATTTAAAGAAAAAATAGGGTAATTTAAAATGACCATAACTCCTTAAATATTGACATTTCGGGGTTCTGTAACCAGATATTTAACGAGGGAAAATAGGATTCTTTAAAATTGCTATAACTCCTTAAATGTTGATATTTCGGGGTTTTTTGCTATATTTTGCGACCCGATATTTATAGTGGAAAAATGGGGTACTTTAAAACGGTCATAACTCCTTAAATATTGACATTTCGGGGTTGTTAGCTATGTTTTGTGATTAGATATTTGAAAGAGATTGGAATGGAGAAAAAAAGATTGGAGATTTTATGGTCTTATATGGCGCCCAACTTCTATGTTCTCTTTTTATTATCAAATTTCATGGACAAATTGTAGCTCTTGGAATATTTGGTAGCAATAGCTGACCGAGCAAAGCTTCGATCTTTCGTGATGCTAAGTCAAATTTTTGATCTGAAGTCACATTTTGTTTCCGGTTGGATTTAAGACGTTGCTGTTCGATATTACGATATACCAAGTTTGGGCCAAACCGGAAACTTCCTTAGAGAGTTATCGTGCACACCAGCCAGCTAGATAGACAGCCAAATATATTTGACAAAAATATGGCCGATTTCAAAACAGCAATTTTTTGGTCGACGCAGAGCCAAGCTGTTGATTTCTTAAATTGTTTATTTTGGAATAGAAGTTGGGAGTAATTGGCCGAGTAAAATTTTGTTTGTGTCTCATCATAAGCGGGATAGTTGACACGGATAATTTATTTGTTGATATTCTCAAGGCAATTCAAAAATTCAAATCTACGGCATTGCTAAGTTTTAAATTGAGGCGCGTAGGTGTCTCCCTAAATAAAAATCCTATTGCTAGTTTCTAAACATTTGGGCGCCATGCTTTGAGAATAGATTACTAGTTACCGATTTCTATATGAGTTATACTTATATTGAAATTTCATGAACCCTCTTTTAACATTAAGGTATATTTTTCACTAATTTCTTTTTAAAATCTTTGTGGCTAGCGATCGAGCAGCCATTGACCATGATGCTTTCCGACCATTAGTTCATCTATAAAGATATTCATAGAATACAGGAAGAGTGCTTCGATACACACGTAGAAGTTTGTTTGTGCCTCATCATAAGCGGAATAGTTGACCCGGATAATTTTTTGTTGACATTCTGAAGTTCTCAGATGGCGCCCAACTCGGGACAATTTAGAAAATTGAAATCTAATTGCCGATTGCATTGATAATTTGATTTGAATTTTTAAACTGACGAGATTTGGTGTCTCCCTAAACCAAAGTCCAATTGTGAGGCTGTAAGAATTTTGGCGCCATGCTTTGAGAATAGAAAATAGCTATTTCAGGATTTTTATATCAGTTCTTTTTATAAGAAGATTTGAAGATTTTTTTTAACATTTAGGTATATTTTTTCTAATTTCTCTTTAAAAACTTTGTGGCCAGGAGTCGATCACCCCTTGATCATGATGCTTTCCGACCATCAGTTCATCTATGAAGACATCCACAGAGTTCAGGAAGTTTCCTTCGTCAGACGTATAAAACTTTGTGTGTGTCGAAATAAATTAGGTTCATAAAATTTTACTCTAATGTACACTATGTCTGCAGGACTTTTGGTATTGAAAATGAGCCATGTAGGTCCACGTTTTGGTATAGCCCCTATATAACGATACCTCCCGATATTCGGTATTTTGATTATTTTAGCGACATTATTTACCGGAATTGTTTCAAATTTGGTATTTGAAGTTCGTAATGGATACTACAGCCTTTGATAGAAAATTGTCTGTGCAGGTCCACGTTTTGGTATGGCCCCATATAACAGAACCACCCTCTATTCGGTATTTTGATGGTTTTGATGGTACAGGTCCACGTCGTCGTATAGACCCTAATATAACGACTACATTCGGTAGTTTCAAGGTTTTAACACAATTTTTAACGGATTTTATTTTTTTTGAAAATTACCAAATTCGTTCAAAGTGGTGGAGGGTATTCAAAGTTCGACCCGCCCGAACTTATAGCTTTTTTACTTGTTTGGGAATAGAAAATAACTATTTCCAGCTTTCCAGATGAGTTCTTCTTATACTGAAATTGCATGAACTTTTTTTAAAATCAAGGTATTTTTTCTCTAATTCTCTTTACAAACTTTCTGGCCAATGAGTCGATCGGTCTCTCCATAGAGACTCAATGGAATTTAGCTCTTCCATACTGTCTCCTTGTCTGTGATCCTTCCCGACCTTCAATTTATTTATAAAGACCTTCACAGAGTACAGGATCAGGGAGTCTGGTCTCTCGCCTATTCACTCTTCATGGCGGCTTAGCACACCTATGTAGACTCCATCAATAGCTAACTCTGAGGCTCTCCTCAGCTCGTTTAAGGATTCCCTCATCATCCGTCTTACATTCATAACCCCTGGCCAGGTCTTAATCGCCTTTAAGCTTTTAATATGCTTCAAATATGAATGCCCAGAAGTCCCTCGCCATCTCAGCCAGTAGTGATTTTTATTCAAAATTAAAAAATAAAATCTAACAGTTTTCAGTAAAGTCTGAAGTTTCGAAAATACTCCCGTATCTCACTTCATGTGAAGTTTCAAGGATCAAGATTTTATCGATCGGTTAATATTGATGTTGTGGCAAAATCGAAAATACCTAAATTTGATAAATTTTCATGAGATTACAAAATGGGTATTCGGGGTTTTTGGAATTTCGTATTTTTTAGGATACGACAGCTACTAGGTGGTGTCATATTTTCTTTTTGGGTCACTCTTGGTGCGGGTTTGCTTAGATACTTGGAAATTAGTACTAAAAGGCTACAAGAAGTTCTAAAACGTACAAATTTCCAAGTATCTAAGCAAACCCGCACCAAGAGTGACCCAAAAAGAAAATATGACACCACCTAGTAGCTGTCGTATCCTAAAAAATACGAAATTCCAAAAACCCCGAATACCTATTTTGTAATCTCATGAAAATTTATCAAATTTAGGTATTTTCGATTTTGTACAAATTAGCATCTTTTGATAAACCAATGCTTTCAGTATCCTTAAAGTACGAATCTCAAAAAATCCCACCGAATTTTAGCCGTTAGAGACCCTGATACAAAATTAAAAGGATGGTAAAAATACGTTTATGACATTTTGTATCTTTCATAATTTCTTGTACAAAGTTTCGAAAATCCCCTCATCGATCGACCAGTAACAAGCCTAACATTATTTTACAATTTTGTATGTTTTAGGTCCTTTCTAGCCCTTTTATTGCGAATTTTCAAATATCTCATTTCTCAAAGAAAATGCACGTTCTGTTCCTTATTAATCGGTTTTACCTTTAGTGCTTTTCATACCTTTCAAGCAAAAAAAAAAATAATCCGGAATAACCGCCGTATTTCACAAAAATTTCAAATTTGAGGGCCTCCTGCCGTCTAGATCTGCTCTGAGGAGAATTTTTGAGATTTAACTCGGCGATGAAGCAGCCTTCATCTTCTGCTCTAATACAAAGATGCCCTGTGTCTAGACTCTCGGCTACGTATTGACTGTATTTTGAGATCTTCCACCCTCTCTCTTATTTGCATTAAATTTTAAAATGTCCTTTCCAAAAAAAGGAATTTTTTAATGGTCTCTCAAGATCCTGTCAAGATAGCATTGAAAAATCCGACAGCATCATTTAAAATTGCGTCTATGAATATGCAAAATATTCCCGCTTAATCCTGGGATTATCCAGCTATGATACATATCTCTCTCCCCGCCTCTACTCTCACTCTCTCCGTCAACAGTTTCAAGTAGGAAAATAAAATATTCCCCGAAATAAATGGCAACATTAATTACCCTTTCGCCGGGTCCAACCCCGATTCGATTGTCGTGGCATCCAGCCAGGCGTGTTTTGTAACAAATTTTCCCATAATATTTTAAATGTTCGTATAACCTTCCCTCCCCACCCTCCCTTTGACATTTTGTTGCCCAAAAAAAAAACGGGAATTTGTAAATCCTTTCTTGTTCCCCCTCCCCTGGCAGGGGGAAGAGAAAGGCAGACATAATTCCATAACGATTTTATGCGACAATTAAACTGTAGGTGGATTCGTTACACCCCCCTTCCCAGAAAGGATGACTGGCTGGCTGCCTGCCGGGCTGTCTGGCTTCTCACCAAACAGTCAAGGGTGTACCCGTTTTTAAAAAAAAAAAAAAAGAAAAATGTTTCGAAAGCGAGAGAAATGCGTATTTTAATTTCCATTGTCCTGATGACAGGACAAATGTATCATAAACGATTATGAGTGACATAAAGCCGCAACAACAAGAACAACAACAGCAATTGATATTGTAGTGTACATTGTTGTTTCCACCCTCCCCTTTTCGCTGGCATCCAAAAATCCCTTGTCATCCTCTGGATGATATTCATCATTTGCTGACAGAGTTCCTTTGGCTGGAGTGTGTGTACCACTTGACATTGAGTTGTGGATTATTGCGATTATTATCATGATGATGATAATGATTTTCGGATGATGATCTGTTGACACACGTCATTTCATGATCACACAGTCACCCTCTTGCGTTTCTTTACCCTCAGCCTACCATAAATGTTAAGGGCGCCACATGTGGTCCACAACTTGTTGCCAGCCAAACGAGGCATGGCTTCGTGAGATTCTCTTTTCTGCTGTTGTGGTGTCATGAGACACCACCTGCTGGGAGATTTATTCTGCATGTTTTAGATTTACTGAGATTGGAGTTTTTTTAATTCACACAGATACTATATTATTCGATGGTCATTCAAAACTGTAGACATTTTTCCGATCCTTAACGCAAAGTTTTTATATGAAAAATTCTCTTCAAAAGGTGTAGAAATATTTTTTTTTGAAAAAAAAATCACTCCACGGTGTAAAAAAAGTCTCCCCACATAGTGTTATCTCTCTTTTTGGAGAAAAAATCTTTTGGAGAAAAAATCAATGCACATAGTAAAAAAGTCTCCCCACACAGTATTAACTCTCCAAAAAGTTCGAAAACACTCATCATGGGACAAAACATAATTCCACATATGACACATCTTTCCATATAGAAACAAAACTCTCCATATAGAGGAAAATCTCTCCACAAAGTGTGACACTTTCTCCATAACACTAACTCATTATCCAAAAACAAATTTATATGTATTAAAAAATCTGTCTACTGAGTGAAAAAAAATCTCTCCACCTTGAAAAAAACCCTTTCCCCATGATACAACTTCTCTCCATATGATTTATGTCTCTCCACTTGGTGAAAAATTTCTCCACAAATATATCAATCGATCCACATTCCAAAAAAAAATCTCTCAACATAGTTTTAAAAATCTCTCCAGGTAATAAAAAATATTTCTTCACATATTTAAAAAAACTCTCCGCTTGGTGAAAACATTGCTCCACAAACATATCAACACACTTACTAAAAAAAGTCAATCCAAATTTTGAAAAAAAACTATCACACATAGTGACAAAAATCTCTCCACGTAGTAAAAAATCTCTCCGCTTGGCGAAAAAATTGCCCCACTTATACTAAAAAAAACCAGATCTCTCGACATTCCAAAAAAAAAACAAATTAGAGAAAATCTCTCCATATAGTTAAAAAATCTCTCCACGTAATAAAAAATATATATCTCCACTCTCCAAAAATTACTCTACATATACATATTTTTACATAATAAAAAAATAACTTTAAAATGTGATAAATCTCTCCACAAAGTTTTAAGAATCTATACACGTAATAAAAAATATTTCTCCACATAGTTAAAAAAAAATCTCTCCGCTTGGTGAAAACATTGCTCCACATATACATCTCTCCACTTACTGAAAAAAGTCAATCTAAATTTTGAAAAACCTCTCCACATAATGACAAAAATTTCTCCACGTTGTAAAAAATATGTCTACACATCGTTAAAAATTTGTGTGTCAATATAGTAAAAAATCTCTCCGTTTGGCGAAAAAATTTCTCCACATAAACTAAAGAATCAGATCTCTCCACATTCAAAAAAAAAAGAATCCAAGCTAGGAAAAATCTCTCCACGTAATAAAAAATATATATCTCCACTCTCCAAAAATTACTCTACATATACATATTTTTACATAATAAAAAAATAACTTTAAAATGTGATAAATCTCTCCACAAAGTTTTAAGAATCTATACACGTAATAAAAAATATTTCTCCACATAGTTAAAAAAAAATCTCTCCGCTTGGTGAAAACATTGCTCCACATATACATCTCTCCACTTACTGAAAAAAGTCAATCTAAATTTTGAAAAACCTCTCCACATAATGACAAAAATTTCTCCACGTTGTAAAAAATATGTCTACACATCGTTAAAAATTTGTGTGTCAATATAGTAAAAAATCTCTCCGTTTGGCGAAAAAATTTCTCCACATAAACTAAAGAATCAGATCTCTCCACATTCAAAAAAAAAAGAATCCAAGCTAGGAAAAATCTCTCCACGTAATAAAAAATATATCTCTCCGCTTGGTTCAAAATTGTTATAAATATATATCTATCTACATACTAGAAAAACCTATCCAAATTTTAAAAAATCTCTCCACGTATTAAAAAATATGTCTCCACATAGTAAAAAATATGTCTCTAAAAAGTTAAAAATCTCCTTTCTTGGTGAAAAAATTGGTCCACATCTACTGAAAAAAATCACATCTCTCCACATTCCAAAAAAATAATCCAAATTATAAAAATCTCTCCACATAGTGAAAAAAATCTCTCCACGCAATAAAAAGTATGTCTCCACACAGTAAAAAATCTCTCCGATTAGTTAAAATTTTTTATAAAGATATATCTTTACTTGAAAAACCTATCCAAATTTTGGATAGTGACAAAAATCTCTCCACGAAGTAAAATATATTTCTACACATAGTAAAAAATATGTCTCCGCATAGTTAAAAATCTCTCCGCTTGGTGAAGAAATTGTTCCACATACACTAAAAAAAATCATATCTCTCCACATTCCAAATATATAATCAAATTTATAAAAAATCTCTCCACATAGTGACAAATTATGAAAAACATCTCCACATACCTACAAAAATCTTTCTACATAATAAAGAAATCTCTTCGCTGGGTGAAAAAAATGCTTCACATATACATCTCTCCAAATACTAAAAAAATCAATCCAAATTTTTAAAAAATCTCTCCACATGGTGACAAAAATCTCTCCACGTACTAAAAAAATGTGTCTCCACATAATAATAATTATCAACAAAGTGAAAAAATTCCTACAAATAATGAACAGATCTCTGCACGTAGTAGAAAAATCTCTCCACTTAGTGAAAAATCTCTCCAATTCTTGGTAAAACTTTTCTTCACACAGTAAACAAATGTCTCCACGCTGAAAAGATCTTTCCACATCATGAAAAAGTCCCTCTGCCTGATGAAACAATTTCTCCACATAGTGAAAAATCTCTCCACATGTTAAAACAAATTATCCACATATTAAAAAAAATCTCTCCACTTAGTAAAAAACGTCCCTAGATATAATGATAAGATCTCTCGATATAGTAGAAAAATTTCTCCACTTAGTGAAAAATCTGAAAATCTCTCTTTCTTCACATAGTGAACAAATGTCTCCACGAAGGAAAGATCTTTCCTCGTCATGAAAAAATTCCTCCGCCTGGTGAAAAGAATTTCTCCATATACCATATACAAAATATCTCCACATGTTTAAACAAATTCTCCACATATTAAAAATAAACTCTCCACAAGAGACAAATATCTCTCCACTTCGTGAAAAAAACGTATCCACCTAATGGAAGTTATCTACAGTGTGAAAAAAAAATCCCCACACATAATGAAAAGATGTCTCCACAAAATAGAAAAATCTCTCCACTTGGTGAAAAAATCTCTCCAATTTATGTAAAAAATTCTTCCCACTTGATAAATCTTTGCTCCACATAGTGAACAAATGACTCCACGTGGAAAAGATCTTATCACATAATAAAAAATCTCTCCACACACTAAAACAAATTCTCCTTATATTAAAAAATCTCTCCACAATAGACAAAAATCTCTTCACTTAGTGAAAAAAATGTCTTCACATCCCTACAGAATGTCCCTACAGAGTGAAAATATTCCAACATATAATAAAAAAAAAATTCTCCACTAAGTGAGCAAATCTCTCCAATTAGTGAAAAATCTTTTCACTCCTCCGCAAAGTGAAAAAACTTGTCCATGTAGGAAAGATCTTCCCTCGTCATGAAAAATATCTCTACGCTCCACATGTTAAAACAAACTCTCCATTTAATAACAAAATCTCACTACAAGTGGCAAAAATCTCTCCACTTAATGAAAAAATGTCTCCACATAATAAAGAATCTCATGATCGAATCCCCCACTTTGAAAACAAAAAAGGTGACTCATTGGAAGTTCGTACTAAAAAGTACCAAAAAATACTAAGAACTGTGTTTATGGAGCTACAATTCTGTACTTCTAGTGCTAAAATCTTAAAATCGCAATAACCAAAAATTATAATATTTAATACAGTTTTTTATGTACTCGTACCAAAAGGTACTAATTTTACCAATTTTGTGAACTTTTTTCCTGAATCCCTAATTTTATTCAATATTCTATTCTATTTTTATTTTCAGAATGGATAATTTACATGATGTCACCTTCTTCCCCTTTGAGGGTCCTGAGGATGCCCTGCGGAGTTTGCTGACTCGATGGAATCTACTGCATTTGTTTGATGCCCTCAAAAGTAGGTTAACACCACCTCAAAAAACCCACTGAAAATAATAAAAAAAATGCCTTCCTTATTTTCAGATGAAAACATGACAGTTGATGTTTTGAAAATCCTCAATGCGGGAGAACTGAAAGAGCTGACGCAGTCCTGGAAAATGGGTGATCGAGTGCTGTTCAATTATCATTTCGAAAAATGGCGTGAGGAAATAAATCTACCCATATCTGTAAGAAAAACCCATAGTCCTCTACCCGAACCGCTGGGATCTGTGATGCCCACCGAAAATCCTGACTTCCTTACCATCCACATGCCCTCATCACTGAATAATTTAACACCTCACTCGACGGGCTCACGATCGCCCAGCAATCGTTCCCTACACTCGGTGGATATCTCCCCCGAGACGGCAGAGAAACACAAAGTCACAGTGGCCGAAATACTCAGCAGTCATCGAAATGGTCAACGTGTCATGGAGGCCTACAAGAAAAACCGACGTCTAAATGAGGAGCAAAGAAATCTCCTGATTACCATGATTGGTAGCTATTTTGAGCAACGTAGCTTTCACATGTCCCTGCAGACCAGCTATCGCCTGGAGAAGGAGATTCTCGGTATGTTTCCCACCGAAAAGTTGGAGTTTTATCGCACCGAGAGAAGAGGGAGAATTTATACCAAATATCAAAATATCAAGAAATCTTCCAGGGTGTTTTCGGATGATGAAGAGGGTGGGGCCCTGGGTCCCAAATCACCGAAAATCCAAAAAGTTGGTAAGTAAGCAAAAGGTAGGTAGCCGAAAGGGAGAACATTTTCTGGGGATTTTTAAGGATTCTGAGGAATGGGGCAAACTTTTTATAACCAGGGGGGGGGCTTGCTGATAAAAGAGTATTCACTGGTTTTCGACCCCTCTTTCTCGGATAGAATACCTTCCACGTGTTTAATAAAAAACGACTCTCTTCATGTCTTCCATAATTGGAAGAGGTTCCACATGCCTTGTTTGGATAGAAAATTTTCCCTTCTATACATTGAAGACCTGCCGCAGGACCTCTAAATATTGAAGTTTTTCTACAGGTCTCGAAGACCATCCACACTTTGTAGACCCTCCTCTTGTATTTTCGTGTAAAATACTTTTATTGACCTTCCACTGTTGAAATATCTTCCACATGTCTTCTATAGTTAATTTAGCCACCACAGATCATAAATACCTTCCAGAACCAATAAAAAAGGATATTGAAGACCTTCCATAGATCTTCCACAGTTGAAAGAACTTTTATGGAGGACCCCCAAAATCCGTTTAAGGATAACATATCATCCACAGGTCCTCAATAAACAAAATACGTTCCACAGATATTCCAAACATTTCCAAAGTTCTTCTATAGGTAGAATACCATCTACATTTCTTCTAAGGATTAAACACCTTCTACACGTTCTCCATAGACAAAATACGTTCCACAGGACTTCCGTGCTTGAAAGAATTTGCACAGTTCATTTACAACAAGAAGACCTCTCACAATCCTTCTGAGGATTTAATGCCTTCTACATATCCTCGATAGACAAAATACGTTCCACAAGTCTTCCATTGATGTAACAACTCTCACAGATCTATTATAGCTAGAAGCCAACCCACAATCTTTTTAAGGATTAAATACCTTCCACATGTCCTCCATAGACAAAATACATTCCACAAGACTTCCATTGGTGGTCCATAGCTGAAAAATGTCAAGCTTTTCTATAGCTAGATGCCTTGTACAATTCTTCTAAGGAATAAATACCTTCGGAATGTCCTAAGGATTGAATATCTTCCACATGTTTTCCATAGACAAATTACCTTCCACATTAGTGTTAATAGTTGAAAGAGTATACATATTTCCATTTCAGCTAGAAGACCTCTCACAATCCTTTGAGGATTGAATAAATTCCACATGTCCCCGTAGAATAAAATAAGTTCCACAGATTTTCCATAGCTGAAAAAACGTCCGTAGCTTTTTTATATCTGAAATACCTTCTAACATTCATTCTAAAAATTGGGTACCTTCCACATATCCTCCACAGGCAAAATACGTTCCCTCAAGTGTTTCATAGCTGCAAGCACTTCCACTGTTCTGCTATAGCAAAAATACCTTCCACAATCTCTCTTTGGATGGAATAGCTACCACATGTCCTCAGTGACGAAATATCATCTGTGGCTCCCGTTTTAAATAGAATTTTTTTTCCCAAAAGAGGGTCTCCCTCCTGGGGTTTCCTCCCCAGGGGTTCTACAGACCGAATACCTACCACAGAAGTCTTTAAAACTCATTCCTTAAAATCCTTTAAAACTTTTTTTCTAATCAAATATTGTTGACCTATTTTCTCTAATACATTCCGTATATCTTCTTCTCTCCCTCCTCTCTCCAGTACCTGAACAAGATGCCTCGGCCTGGGTCCACACCTTAAAGTATGCCAATCTAACATCTGTGGAATTCGATATAACCTGGCAGGCATGCAGCAATTATCGCATCAATCAAATTTTCAATGAATGTCAAAATATTAGCGATATCCTGACGAAGTGGCCCCAGTATTTGAGACCCGAGGGATATAAATTGGTAAGTGACGGGGGAAAAGGGTTAAAAAATGCCTGAAAAGTGGGGGGAAATTATATCCAAATAAATATGTTGTCATGTTTTCCCGAGAGAACCCCTTCTGGGGTAACCATTTTCTATCCAACAAACTCTAAGGACCTCTTTCTTTCTTCTCTCTTTTCAGATCGACAAGGATTTCAATGAACTTTTCAAAAACTATGACAGCATCAGCAATTGGAATTGCAAAGTGCAGAAGCTATGTAAATTCCTAAAGAAACTGAAAAATGTGCGGGATGTCTCCAACAAAAGGATACTGGAGTCGATATTGGATAAACAGTCCACAGAGGGTAAGTTACGCCAAAAAATAAGCGACCTCTAAAAATATTTAATCAAAAAAAAATAAAATTCTGGAATACCTTCCAGAACCGATAAAAGAATCCAATTTCAAAATTTTTAATTTTTTCCGTATATCCTTATTTTTCAAAAATTAAAATCTCTCTCTTTTCTCCTCCCCCTTAGATCCCGATGTCTTCGCCTTGAAAACGCTGTGGTGCCTGCACTCCTATCTCCATCCCACTTCGCGGTTTGTGCGACGCGATGCCAACGGCAATAAAAATATCCAACGTTTTACGGTCAAGGATTCCCAAGAGTCCTTTCTCTATGTCGATCTCACAATACAGGGTCTGGAGAAGCATATCGAGTCTCTGCTGCAACGAGGCGAGAGTATACAACCCTTTATTCTGGCCGTAGGAGATTCCACATTCTCAACAATTGAACAATGTTTTGTCTACTTGGATGGCAACCTGATAGCCTTTGAAAGTTTCCTCAAAGCTCTGGATGTTTGCTTTAAATCCTTTCATTTGTTTAACCTAAAATATCCGAAGGCCTCAGATCCTTTTTGGACATTTGTGGAGGCGTATTTCTATGACATTGATACGGGATCGAAGAAAAGTTATAAAATTAATACCCTACTGCAGGAGTTGAGGGATTAATGGGAAGTAGGGGAAAGGGGTAATGAGGAACAGGAGAAGGACGTGAGGGGGTGGGATAAAGAGACTCTATATGTAAATATGCTCTTTGTAAAATATGTACATAAATTATATTAAGGATATTTGTATGTATGTAAAATTGTTCGGATATGAGATATGGATTAGAAAATATTTATTATTTTTAAATTCATATAATTATAAACAATAATAAAAAATAATATAATAATAATTTTTAAAAAATTCTATTTTTAATTGTTTTTTTTTTTTTTTTTTTTTTTTTTTGGAAAAATTAAATGTAGAGCCCACTATAGAGTAGATGGCCTTCAGGGTCCACTTTTTTTAAATTTTTTGGAATGAAAGCAAAAAATGTCGGAAATAACATCAAATTTTAGAATAAGTTTAGATTTGTTCGAATTGGAAAATGTTGTTCTGCGGTATTTTGGCCCATTCCCGGCGAAGCACTTGCTTGAGGTGATCGAGACTTTGGTATTTTTTTTGGTACCAACCTTGCTTTCCAAAAAAAACCCAGAGAGAATTGTCCAACGGATTGGTATCCGGAGATTTTGGTGGCAATTGTGAGCTGGAAATGAAGCAAGGAACCTCATTTTGTAACCATTCTTGGATGGCGCGTGCTGAGTGCGATGGTGCTGAGTCCTGTTGGAACGACCAAGATCTGCAGTCAAAATGTTTGCTTTGCGTGCCCATGGCTTTAATCCACCCTCCAGAATATATTCGCAATAATATTCGGCATTTATTCTGATGCCACGGTCGATTAATACGAGCAGAGAGCGACCATCTGCTGTTATGGCGGCCCACACCATCACCTTTTCCGGCGCTTGAGTTCTGGTCGGGCCACTTTTTTAAATTTTATTGTATCAAAGCAAAAAATGTCGGAAATAGCATCAAATTTTAGAATAACTTTAGATTTGTTCGAATTGGTCACCTTTGGCATGAATTATGGCCTTCAAATGGCCAATGAAACCGTCACACGCTGACCGAATGTTGCTCTGCGGTATTTTGATCCATTCCCCAAGAAGCGCCTGTCAACCCTGATTTCCAAAATACTCCAGTCTCCAATAGTCTAACGGATTGGTATCCGGAGATTTTGGTGGCCATTTTGCGCTGGAAATGAAGCAAGAAACCTCATTTTGTAACCATTCTTGGGTGGCGTCGCGTGCTGAGTGCTACGCGGCTGAGTCCTGTTGGAATGTCCATGGTCTGCGGCCAAAATATTTGCACGTCCAAGGCTTTAATACACCCTCCAGAATATTTTCGCGATTATATTTGGCATTTATTCTGATGCCACGGTCGATTAATAAGAGCGGAGAGCGACCATCTGCTGTTATGGCGGCCCACACCATCACCATCACACCATGGCCGGCGCTTGAGTTCTGGTGGCCAACCGAAGGTGCACATTTTCAGCTTACTGACCTCTTTGCCAAGTAAACACAACAGGATCATTTTGTTTGTTTACAAACTGCTGGACAACGAATGTTTTCTCATCAGAGACGGAGAAAATCAAATTCGGCAGTTCACCACCTTGATTTGGCCAAGCAACTCTTTAGCTCTTTTGGATCTATTTTCTTTCTGTTGCGGTGTAAGTTCTTGCACTTTTTGCAATTTCAATGGCTTTACCCCGAGCTCATTTTTCAATATTTGCCGAATGGAATATTATGATATGTTCAGCTGGCGAGCCACTTTTCGGCCACTGCGACGCGGGTTTCGATCAAGTCGCTTCTTTAGTTTTCGAACCTTTTCTGCTGATGTTGCTGATTTCTTTCGTCCACTTCCTTGATGTCGGGCTACGCTAACAGCAACGCTATCACGGTAACGAGCGATGGTACGAGACACAAAAGATTTATTCGCATTTAAATGCTGGAGTGCTCTAACGATAGCCACTTGTGGTTTTCCAGGTCAAATATAAACAAATCACACTATCACGCTTGAATTCCATCACGAATAACTTTTTATACCCTCCACCATAGTATGGAGGGTGCATTGAGTTTGTCATTCCGTTTGTAACACCTCGAAATATACATTTTAGACCCCACAAAGAATATATATATTCTTGATCAGCATAAAATTCTATGTCGATTTAGCGATGTCCGTCCCTCCGTTCGTCTAACCGTCTGTGGAAAACACTCTAGCTTCCGAACGAAATGAAGTAGGTGGATAAAATTTTACTCAAATATATATTATGTCAACAGGACTTTTGGTATTGAAAATGGGCCATGTAGGTCCACGTTTTGGTATAGCCCCCATATAACAGTACCTCCTGATATTCGGCATTTTGATGATTTTAGCAATATTTTTCACCGGAATTGTTTCAAATTTGGTATTTGATGTTCGTAGTAGATACTACAGCCTATGACAGAAAATTGTCTTTGTAGGTCTACGTCTTCGTATAGCCCCCATATAACCGTACCTCCCGATATTCGGTATTTTGATGATTTTAACGATGTTTTTCACCCGAATTGTTTCAAATTTGCTATTTGAAGTTCGTAATGGGAACTACAGCCTATGACAGAAAATTGTTTGTGCAGGTCCACGTCTTCGTGTAGCCCCCATATAACGGTACCTCCCGATATTCGGTATTTTGATGATTTTAGCGAATTTATTCACTGGAATTATTTCAAATTTTGTATTTGAAGTTTGTAATGGACACTACAGCCTGTGACAGAAAATTGTCTGTGCAGTTCCACGTCTGCGTATAGCCCCCATATAACGGTACCTCCCGATTCACGACCTCTTCTTGACATGGTCTGCCACCTATAAAAAATCGAATGAAAATACACATTCCCCTCCCTTTCACTAGAAAAATGGACATCACTTTTCCATTAATGACAAATGGTCCACACAATTTTCCCATAAAATATGACATGCATGGAAGTATTTTTCCATTCAACACAAGTTTTCCATTGAATAATTTCTTGCATTATAAATTATTAAAAGAGAGAGAGAGAGAAAGAGATAACATAATTTATGAAAAATGTGTTTCCCTTAACCTCCCCCTCCTGCCCACTCCCTACTTCCCTTGGAAAGCAAAAAAAATTCCTTGCACAACAGACAACCAGCGGAGCTTTAAAAAGAAACTGAAAGTTATAAATTGATTTCGACAAGCCAATGTGTCATCCATAATAAATGGCTTGACAAGAAAGTGAAAAGTTTCGTGTTTACACACACACTGTCAAGCGGACATGAATGAACATGCACGAGGGCATGCTAAACTATAAAGTCATAATTTCTTCGCCTCTGTTGTTTTTTCCTCTCTATTTAAGTCAAAGACAATTTGGCCAAAGTTCCTTGGTTGTTATCACCAGCAGAGCATTTTTTTTTTGCGACCAAAAGGGAAGAGTTTGGAAGTGATGCTGACATTGCAAAGGACAAAGGACTATTTAATGGCAGGATATGTTGATGATTTATGTTAGTTTTGTTTAGCTAAAGGGGTTGGGAGGTATTCTTATTTGGCCAAGTGACCTGTATTTTTGTTTTCATTACCTTGGGAGATACTTTATTGTCTCTTTAGGGTTTCTCAGGAAAACGACCAAAAATACAACAATTTTCCAAAATTTTCCAAGTTTTCAAATTTCATTATTCTTAGTTTTATTATTACACATTATTATATAATAGACAAAAATTATCAATTTAAAAAAAATATAGCCGAACAAATTAAAATTCGACCAAAAAATCAAAAATCGACCAAAAATTTGGTATAAAAATGAATTTCCATGAGAATATTTAGGCTACCAGGAACTAATTTAATTTTCCGAAGAAGAAAATTTCTTAGGAAATTTACTCCCCAAAAACAATATGGCAACCCTGCTCCTTCTTCGAGACAATGAAATGCAAGCATAAGAACATAGTCATCTTCTTCTACCGCCTAGTTCATCTGCATATTACCTTCGCCGTAAATAGTTTTCACCACTTTTCCAAACGACTGCTAAAAGGAAGATCCTTTCCCCGAATGGCATCGTTCGCAGAGTTTACCTGCGTCTGCTACGGAAGGAGGAGGGGCTCAACGGCCATTGAAGGACTAATGCATGCATACATTTTACTCGTGAGCTCCTGTGTACATGTGAATGTATTGCTGTTTATTTCCATAAATGGTGCATAATTTATATATGCGAATGTGTGTGTGCGAAAGTTGTGGCATATTGACACAACCGTGTGGCATTAATCCATAACAGGGGTGGGAGAGGAAAATATCAGAGAAAGTCATATTTCTTTCAGGATAGTAGAGATACCTCCGGCGATATCTACTCTTCCGCGGATGACCTCCGGCGACATCTGCCCGACCATAGATGACTCCCAGCAACATTTACTATATCGTAGATGACCCTAGCGACATCTACTCTACCGAAGATGACCCCCAGCGACATCTACTCTGCATTAATGACCTGCGGCGACATATTCTCTGCAGAAGATGACCTGCGCCGACATCTACTCTATAGAAGATTACCTCCGGCAACATCTCCTCTAAAATAACTGGCCTCCGGAAACATTTACTCCACAGTAACTGACTTCCGGCAACATCTACCCTATAGTAGATGGCCTCCGGCAACATCTACTCTATAGTAGATGGCCCCCGGCAACATCTACTCTATAGTAGATGCCCTCCGGCAACATCTACTCTATAGTAGATGGCCTCCGGCAACATCTACTCCACCGTAGATGGCCTCCGGCAACATCTACTCCACCGTAGATGGCCTCCGGCAACATCTACTCTACCGTACATGGCCTCCGGCAACATCTACTCCACCGTAGATGGCCTCCGGCAACATCTACTCCACCTCAGATGGCCTCCGGCAACATCTACTCCACCGTACATGGCCTTCGGCAACATCTACTCTATAGTAGATGGCCTCCGGCAACATCTACTCAACCGTAGATGGCCTCCTGCAACATATATTCTACCGTAGATGGCATCCGACGACATCTACTCCATCGTAGATGGCCTTCGGCAACATTTTCTCCACCGTAGATGACCCTCAGCGACATCTGCTATATAGTAGCTGACCTCCGGCAACATCTACTCTATAGTAGATGGCCTTCGGCAATATCTACTCTATAGCAGATGATAAAATATGTGTCTCAATAACATCTGCCAGTTCAGCTGGTATTACATTTTAAATATTTAAATATATAAATATATACAAAATATTCATATTTAATATACAATTTTGCATCTAATATTTAATGATATTAACAATTCATATAAAGAGTCATATTATTGGCAATTTATGAAGTGGGATTTTAATGCTATTTTCTTTTTAATCTTATTTTTATTATTAAGTATAGTAAGTGGTAACCGGTTTAGGGTAGTGGGAAGGCTTACTGCTAACGCTCTTTTGCCATAGTCGTTTTTATAGCTGGGGACCTTACACCTTCTTTCAATTCGTCTCCGCGTATTTTGGCTGTGGTTTATATGTTGTATAAGGTTAATATCATCAGCGAATTCGTTCACAATTGTTGTTTCATATAGACTTTTGATTTTTAATATGTGTAGGTTATTGTACAGTGTTTTCGTATTGTTTGATTGAATAGAAGGCAATGTTGAATCTCGTGGATGATCTAGTGTTTGTTGCTGATTTTGTTTTGATTTATGTAAACTTTTCATGAGAGTTTTTAATATACTATTTTGTGCAGCTTCAATTGTTCTGCACCCAGCAGCATTACCCCAGGCCGTTATACCATGTCGTAAATAGGATTCTACCAAGGAGAAGTACGTTTGTCGTAAAACGTGATATGGCGCGCAATTGCTTAAATGATAGATAGCGTATGACGATTTCCGTAACTTTTTTCGTACATTTTCGATATGGGGTTTCCATTTGAAGTTACTGTCTAGTAGCACGCCGAGGTATTTATAGGTATCAACCAACTCAATTGTTGTTGTGCATTTTTCTTCGCTTTGTTGATTCGTGTGTAAGCAATCATAACCATGAAATAAAATAGATATTTCTCTGGTTGGCATATGTCTTGATCTAAAATGCATTAATTTTGTTTTATTGGCGTTTATAACAAGTCCATTATCGTGACACCATTTTGTTAGCTTATTCATTTCATTTTGCATTCTAAGTTGTGCTGAGTCTAACGCCTTATCAAAGACTATTACAGCTGTGTCATCAGCGTACGAGAAAGTTGTACTGTCGTTAAGCGATTTTACCATGTCATTTGCATATATAATAAATAGAATCGGTCCGAGTTTAGATCCTTGAGGTACACCATACAGTAATCGTTTAGGGTATTTCCTCTAATTCCATTTCTCTCAAGAATGCTTAGTAGTTTTTCGTGCGATAATGTATCGAATGCTTTGCTGAAATCTATAAACATTGCAAGACAATGTTTATGGTTCGATAAATTTTGGTTTATTTCATTGGAGAAGTAGCCCAGCAGCTGGTTTATACTTTTGCCTCTTTGGAAGCCATACTGATTCTTATTAATAACATTGAACCTGGTTAAAAAGTTATTTAACCGTCTAGCAATTATTTCTTCTAGAACTTTCTCAAACTGTTGGAAGGATCGAGATTGGTCTGTAATTTTCAAACGCTGACTTAGCTCCACTCTTGTATATCGGACGGATTATAGATGTCTTGAGAAGTTCCGGAATTATAGATTCATCTATACTTCTGTTTATGAGATCAGTTATCACGGGCGCCATAATTTCTGCATTGGTTTTTAAGTCTATGGGTCTAATGCCATCTAAACCCGCACTTTTTTTCGTATTGAGTCCTTTTAGTATGTTTTTGATTTCTGTAGTGTTTGTGTTTTCAATATAGATTGAATTTGAAATGGTTGTTTCAGCATCAGATAATGTTTTTTTTTATCGCATGTATGTATGATGTTTTCTACGTTATATTTAAACTGTTTTGCGAATTGTTCAGTGATTTCACATTTGTTTTGATTAGGAAAATTGATTTTAATAGTTTCGTCTATGCTACTAACTTTTTTGACAATGACTTGATTTATAGTTTTCCATGTCTCACGTATATTGCTTCTATTTTGGAGAAATTTCTGATAATAAAAAGAGTTTTTGGCATTTAAAATTCTCTTATTTAGTTGGTTATTGAAATTTTTATATAGTTGTTCATTAGTTTTACTTTTGTTTTTGCGATATTTTTTGTATAAATTATCTCGTATATTACAGCAGTTAATAAGTTCTTCGGTTAACCATGGGTGATCATTTCTTTTTTTCTTTCTATTTATTTTAATTTCAGTTGACTTTTCATGAATCTCTCGAAAAATGTTGTAAATTTTAAGAAATAGCTCATTTGTACCATTAGTTTCTTCGATAATTTTATTCCAGTCTATGTTTTTTATCAGATCACTAACTTTTTTGTTGTTTATTTTTAAATTTTCTATAACATGGTTGCTGGGTTCCATTTCAGTATTCTCCGTTATAATGGATCCAAATACAGTGTAGTGATCAGATATGTTTGTTGCAATGATTGCTGATTTTACATCGAATTTAGAGTTATATCTAATAAACAAGTGATCGATGCAAGTTCTACTCCCTGTACGTTCATCTTCTCTTGTTTTTCCGTTGATATAGCTCCTTAGACCGTTTGACGCACACATATCCAAATATAGTTTTGATAAAGAACTATTGCTACAAATGTCAAGATTCATATCTCCCACAAGTATGACTCCATGTTTTTTGTTGATCTTGTTTATACATTGATCTAGTTCCTCAATGAATTTCTTTATGTTAAGATTCGGAGGGCGATAGCAAGGAATTATTGTCAGACAGTTAGTTTTCGTTGTTAATTCTATGAAATTAGTTTCAAAGAACGTTGTGTTTATATTCATTTCATTATATGCAATTTCATTATTTATATATAAAGCGATTCCACCTCCTCTTTTTTCTCTATTTAAAAATGTTGAGTTATAACCCTTTATTTGATAGAACTGTATTTCGTCATCGTTTATGTTTGTCTCTGTTAGAATTATTATTTTTATTTCTCCAATTAAATCTTTAATTCTAGTTAAAAAATGAGTGAAATGTTTTCTAATGGATCGTATGTTCATACATATCAAAGATATTGGCTGTTTAACGTAATATTTATTGATTTCATTAAAGTTAGTGTGGTAATTCATTTTGTTTTTATTTTATTTATTAAAAAAAAAAAAACAAAAAAAATCAATAGTCTTTTTTAGTTATTCAATTTATTTTATTTTAATTTTGACTTTTTCATAAAAAAGTTTGAAAAATTAGGCTTTGTGTTATTTCTTGTTATTTTATCCTCTAATGCGGTAATAAATTGTTTTCCTTGCTTTTTTTATTGTGGTTCATTTGAAATACGTTCAATATCATTGAGATTGTTTATGGAAATTTGTGTAGAGTTTTCATTCTTTTTGCGTATATTTGACCATTTTTAGTCCACACGAATTTCCAGTCCATTTCTTTGGCTTTGTTTTTAGACATCCATAAGATACGTCTATTTTCTGCCGTAAGCTCATCGTTAATATAGATGTATCTATTTGTTGGACAATTATTATTCCCATCAAGAACGCACTCATCGATTCGATGTCTCTTCAAGTTTTTCATTATCTCTTTTTTCTTAAGCATTGAAGAGAATTCAACAATTATCTTATTCTTTGATTTTATTCTATATGAGTTCTCAATATGAGAGTCGTTTACTTCGACACCCATAGAAGCTGCAATCATCTTGACAACCGTCTCTGTCTCCATTCCGACAGCATTCGCGCTGTTAATTTCTATGTTGCGCTCAATCATCTTTTGCTCTAATTTTTTCACTCTCATCTCCATTTCATTTATCTGTCTACTCTTCTCCTTATCTTTGTTTTGGAGGTCAACGACCTGAGTAGAGATATTAGCAAGTGTCTCATTTATTTTATTGAGACTCTCAGTCATGTTGTTGTTGGAAACAGTAAATGCATTCATGTTAATGATCATTTGCTGCATTGCTGTTTTCAGTTCTCCTATGTCCAACCTGAGCTCTACATACTCATTATTACGGTTAGGCAGAGGCTCATGTATTGTGTTGTTGTTGTTGGGGATAATGAGTGTTGGTTTATCTTTAAATCGTTTTCTGTTGTTGTTGAGACTGCTATCACCATTTCCAACATCATCCTCTCTTGGTTTCTTCTGTTGTTGTTTATGAACATTTGTCTCCACTGACATTTGTTCTTCATTCAGTATTTGAGGTGTTGTGGGGTTTTCAGCCACAGGTTCATTTTGTTGGTTTGTATTAGATTGCGTCTCACCAGTATAGACGAATGTTTGGTATGTGTTGTTAGGAGATTTTTGCCTTGGCTTACAAATCTCACATTTCCATTCCAATTTTCTCATCGTGCTCATGGTTTTGTAACTTGCTTCAGAGAGCACCGAACATGTTGAAAAGTGGTATTTTCTGTCGCAGTTACGGCACCATACATAATTAGCAGAAGCTATCGACAAATTACACTTATTACAAACAATTGTTGAGACTTGTAATAAATCCATTGTTTTTTTCTTATGGTATCACCAAAGGTAAACGTAAACCACTAAGTTAACCGATAGGAATTTTAAAATCTTTTGCAAACTGTCCGCGAGACTTAAAGCACTTCTGTTCACTTCGAGTGTCACAGCTGGCCTCCGGCAACATCTACTCTATAGTAGATGGCCTTCGGCAGCACCTACTCTATAGTAGATGGCCTTCGGCAGCATCTCTCTGTAGCCTTCAAAGAGATCGCACGCGCCGTCGGCAAACACGTTAAATAAAATCAATTCTCTTGGCAAATCATTAAGTCCAATTAATCAAAAAACAATTAATTTCCAAGCCATTTTATCTATTCGATTCGTCTGTGAACTATCCACAAAAAGAATAATAAAAAATGTCGGCGACCGAGGAACAAATCAAAAATATTTGCGGACAATGTTTGTTGGAGATCAAAACCAATTTTTTTGTTCGATGTCATTACTGTAATGGACAATATCATTTTTCTCCTTGTTGCTCACTCTCTGAGAACTCATATAAAAGCATGAGCCATTCGAAAAGAGTTGGATGGAGATGTCAAAAGTGTACATCAAAATCTCCCAACATTGGTTATTTGGTTTTACCAACTGAAAATGAGCACTATCAACATAACTCTAGCAGTCAACAAAGCAAACAACAAAGAACCGAGAGCGATGATGCTAGCTGTAGCAAGAGATTTAAAAACACTAACACACCAACATCCTCGTTAAATAAGAACTACGAAAACTTATCACATAACAGAGACATAGAAGAGTTAAAAATCGGTTTCTTTAAGTTAGAAAACTGCATAAAACAACTCACGGAGAGTATCACAACAATGAGTACGAAATTGGATGAAACGCGAGATGATATGAACAAGAACGTTTCAACACTAACAACACAAATACTCGACCTGTATGAGAGAGATAGAGAGAGAAGTGAACAAATTGAAAAACTACATAAGAAAGATCAGGAGAGATGCGCACAGATTCAGATGCTTAACCAGAGAATAGAGAAGTTAGAGCAAAATGCATTGAACAAAAACATTGAAATAAGCAATGTTAAAAACATGAAAATTGAGGTCAGTGAACTGGTAGCCAAAATAGTCGAGAAAACGGGAGTGGAAATTTGCAACTCCGATATTGAGAGAACTGTTAAGATAGATAAGAAGAACAAAATCATTATAGTGTTCTCATCGTTAAGCAAAAAACGAGAGATAATGAAAAAAATAAACAGACACCGACTACAAGTATGCGAGGGAACTGATGAAGGGGGAATGGAAAATACCATTTTTTTAAATGATGAATTAACGCCGCACAACAGGCGCTTACTTTGGATGACCAAAACCAGAGCAAAGGAGTGTAAATGGAAATTCGTTTGGGTCCGAAACGGATGCATTTATGCCAGAAAGAATGAAAATTCACGTTTCATCTTAATAAATAATAGCGCTGATTTGGAAAGCATAACCGATACCAATTAAAATAATAACAGTTTACCCCACAAAATTTTGCACAGTGAGAAAAATAACATAGTAAAGAGAAATTCATCAACAAACACTTATATCAATACCAAAATATACCATTTTAATTGTTTTTTTTTTTTAATAAACTACGTGAATTTTTAATAAATATAAAAATGAATTATATAAAAGATAAAATTTGCAACTTTAATGAAATTACAGCAAAATATATGAATTTTTCTGTTTCTGTAATATATATGAACATAAGGTCTCTTAGGAAAAATTTTTTGAATTTTCTAACCAATATTTCAAGAATAATAAACAAATTACACTTGATAGTACTATGCGAAACTAATATAACGGATGAAGAGATATCATTTTACAACATAGATGGATTTAACTCCATATTTTTTAACAGAGTTGGAAAAGGAGGAGGGATTGCTGTATATATAAAAGACTCCATGAAATTCAAAAACGTGAATGTAAACATGACATCGGCTGAAATTGGAAGAATAAGTGTTAATGTTAACAAACATTCACGTTTCACATTATTGGCGATATATAGACCTCCAAACAAAAGCACAACGTTATTCTTGCTCGAGCTCGAACGAATGCTTATTAATATTAATAACAGAGAAAAACTACTAATAATAGGTGATATTAACATTGACATTCTTAAAGAAAACACAATAACTTCAAAATATCATAGTATTCTATCAACAAATGGATTAAAGTGTATGATTTCCCTCCCAACAAGAGAAGACGAAACGAGATCTACAAAAACTTGCATAGATCATGTCATCATCAGATGGAATAAAAAACTAAAAGAAGCTTACTCCGCGATTGTAACGACCGATATATCAGATCACCATTCTTTATTTGTCTGTGTGGATGAAATCAACGAGAATGAAAAGCAAGATACTTATAACACCACACAATATAAAATAATTAATACCAACAATGTTATAAGGCAAATTAAGAATAATATTAACTGGGAAGGAATTATCAACACATCAAACAATACAAATGAACTATATAATAATATATATAGCACATTTAACCAAATATACGAAAATTCATCAACTGAACCTTTAAAAAAGAAAAATCGCAATGGTCTCCCATGGATGAATCAATTTATACTTAATTCTTGTGCTATTAGAGACAAACTATACAAAAAGTGGACTAAGAACAAATCAAATAAAACGAACGAAATCCTCTATAAAAACTTTAATAATAAACTAAATAAAATCATAATTAAAGCTAAAAACGATCACTTATATCATCAGTTTATTAAAAATAAACATAATATGCGTGGAACATGGCAAGTTATAAATCAGGTTATTGGAAAGAAAACAAAAAATATAGATGAACATATCAAGCTCAGCTTCAATGGCGAAAATATTAAAGAAATAGCCGATAACTTTGCATTAAAATTTAGCCAAAATGTTATAAATATAATTCATAAATGTGATATAACAACATTGAATACGCGTGTAGAAAGAATCATTCCTAATTCTATTTTCATCGAGAATGCCACAGAAATTGAGATAAATGGTATACTGAAGACGCTAAATACTAACAAATCTGCCGGCATGGATAATATTAGACCTATTGACATAAAAAACAATGCTACTCTTCTCACCCCCATTATAACAAAATTAATAAACCAAAGCATATCCGAATTTTCAATACCTCAGCTACTGAAACAATCACTCATAAGACCTATCTACAAGGGAGGGAGTAAAGCAGATTACGCAAATTACAGGCCCATTTCAATTCTTCCTATATTAGAAAAAGTCTTGGAAGAGGTTGTAGTTCGACGACTTAACAGTTTCTTAACTAAATATAAAATTATAAACGAGAATCAATATGGCTTCCAGAAAAACAAGAATATAAATCAACTCCTTGGTCACTTCTCAAATCATATAAATAAAAACCTAAGTCAACAAAAGCAATGCATAGCTCTTTTTATCGATTTCAGCAAAGCCTTCGACACGCTGTCTCATGAGAGAATAGTGAATGTGCTTGAAAAAACTGGAATAAGAGGAAGATGTTTGAAGTGGTTTCAAGACTATCTCACATGCAGATCGTTTCGAGTTAGAATTGACAATACAAACAGCATAGAAATGCCAACACAATACGGTGTCCCACAGGGCTCAAAATTGGGCCCAATACTATATTTAATATATTCAAACGAAATGACGCTCAACCTACACAACAGTTTTTCGTACACATACGCTGATGATACCGCAATAATAGTATCACATAAGGATATAAAAGAAGCAACCGCAACAATGCAGCAGGAATTTAATATTATCACCAAATGGTGTCATGATTACGGCCTTATTATCAATCCTAACAAAACAAAGGTTATGCATATGAGACCAAAAAGCGCCCCCAAACACAACATTCAAATAATATTTCATGATAATGAATGCATTCATGAAAATCTTTCACAAAACAATCAAGAAAAATGTACAACGAAATTAGAAATCGTAGAAAATTACAAGTATTTGGGAATTCATTTAGATCAAAACTTTAAATGGAAATTCCACATCGAAAACCTTCAGAAAAAACTAAGAAAATCAGCGTTTGCGCTTTATCATCTAGGCAACTGTGCACCTTTTTATGTATTAAAACAAGCGTACTATTCCCTAGTTGAATCGCATTTGAGACATGGGATCACAGCGTGGGGAAATGCCAGATGTTGCCGAATTTTACAAGAAACACAAAATCGAATTGTTAAATACATTCACAAAAAATCATTTTACTTGTACAATAACGCATATGAACCAGCGTCAACGAACAACATAAGCCATATATACAACAACCTGCAAATCTTAAATATAAAACAAATATTTTCAATTGCAGTTGTAGGTGAATTCTCTGGCGACCGAAACCTAGCCGAAAAAATAAACCACGGACAAAATACCCGGAGAAGACTAGAAGGACGCTACAAAATACCGAAATATAAAAACGAATATGGAAAGCTCGCGCTAAATGTCGCTCTCCCAAGCATCCTTAATGAACTTCCAACGGAGATTCCAGAAATTAGAAATAAGTTATGTAGAATAAAAAACATGAAGAAGTATTTTCTGAAAAAGTAATTTCATTATGTCAATGTAATAATAGAGGATAAAAATGAAGTCTATAGCAGTGTGTAATGAAGTCTATAGCAGTGTGTAAAAGCAATTTTGTACATACATAAATTATGAATTTTATATTTTACAGACAAGCCTTTCACAGGCTTCGTAAAATAATGTAATTATATGATGTATTAATGAACAATAAAGAAAGTATTTAAAAAAAAAAAAAAAAAAAAAAAAAAAAATCTACTCTATAGTAGATGGCCTCCGGCAGCATCTACTCTATAGTAGATGGCCTCCGGCAGCATCTACTCTATAGTAGATGGCCTCCGGCAACATCTTCTCTACCGTAGATGGCCTCCGCCAACATCTTATCTACCATAGATGGCCTCCGGCAACATCTACTCTACCATAGATGGCCTCCGGCAACATCTACTCTACCATAGATGGCCTCCGGCAACATCTACTCCACCGTAGATGGACTCCGGCAACATCTACTCCACCGTAGATGGCCTCTGGCGACATCTACTCTATAGTAGATGGCCTCCGGCGACATCTACTCTACCGCAGATGGCCTGTGGAAACATCTACTCTACCATAGATGGCCTCTGGAAACATCTACTCTACCATAGATGGCCTCCGGTAACATCTACTCCACCGTAGATGGCCTCCGGCAACATCTACTCTATAGTAGATGGCCTCCGGCAACATCTACTCTATAGTAGATGGCCTCCGGCAACATCTACTCTACCGTAGATGGCCTCCGGCAACATCTACTCTACCGTAGATGGCCTCCACCAACATCTACCCTACCGTAGATGGCCTCCGGCAACATTTAATCTACCGTAGATGGCCTCTGGCAACATCTACTTTATCGTAGATGACCTCCGGCAACATCTACTCTATCGTAGATAGCCTCCGGCGACATCTACTTCGCCGTAGATGACCCCCGACGACATCTACTCCAGCGTATTTACGTTTTAGTTATTTATTTATAATTTTTTTTTTTTTTGAGCGATTTTTTCGTCGTTCCACCCCAACGTCTTAATGCCTTCGTAAATGCATAAATGAACAACAGTTGATGATATGGCAGTTCTGAATAAAAGTTAAGTGCAGTTTTATGCATAGTTTGGCAGCCACTTAAAGCTAGTGATTCTACCACTTAAATGGTAAGCCAGCGCAATAGACATATGGGGTACTCCATAAAGATACGCAAAAAAATGTTAAAGGGAAAATGTATCTTCAATTTTTGGAGAATTGAGGATTGGACAAAAAATATATTTTATTTCCATTTTTTTTTTTTTTTTTTGTTATCTTCAGTGGAGTCACCCATATGTGGTTGCCTCTAATAATATGGGGAATTGAATTTTAATGTAAAATCAATATGGTTTAGAAAACTTCTCTTCGCGGAGGTTAGAAATGGAAAGGCAATCAAGTCGATGAGATGGAAAACTTGCAACGCATGGCATGGCACGGATCCAAGGACATTGGAAACTTCCGTGAACTGGGTTGGGAATAATGCATACCTTCCTGCTGGAGAAAAATAAAATCACATTTATTCTATTCAATTTCGATATTCATTAACTTACCTTGGAGATTTTTTTCCGAGAGACTCTTATGGAAATCGTTGGTGAAATTTTATTCCACCTCCTGTTGCCCCTCCTTTTTTCAACGAATTGCAAATGTGCTTCGTTTTATTCCCATTCCTCCTCTGATGTTATGCATTTGCCGTTTTTCTCTTTCCACATCCTTTGCACATGACTTGTCCTGTTGATTTCAATTTTCGATTTCATTTTTTCTGCCACTGCTATTTGATGGCGAGACATGTGATTGGAAAAGAAATCATAAATCCCATGCCAGTCATAAATGTCATCTTGGAGTAGGAATGGTGCCTTTTGTGAAAGCTACAAGGAAATTGAAAGGAAAGTCCTGATGATGGCCTTAAGGGAGTGAAAGGCAACCACAAACAGAATCGAAAAAATATTCTCAAAATTCTAAAACCCCATTTTTTATTTTTGCAGAAGAATGTTGAATATCACCCGAAGAAAAAATTCTAGTGGAGTTCTGGATTGGAAATGATCGTACGTCCCTCTATGAAGGAAATTCAAAATATACCAAAATATTAAAATTACCTCAAAAAAATTTTTTTTAAATTTTGAAAATTTTCTAACTGAAATTTTTCCTCGAGTGTATCGCTTTGTTAATATTGCCATCGATTGTAACATTTTATGCAATTTTTTTTCTCTCTTTTTTTGGCCACATTCCAATGGCATGTCATATTTGCACGAAACTATGACATAAATCATAAAACCACCAACAACAACAGCAACAACAACACAAAGCCAAAATATCCAGCAAATATTGCAATGCCACAGAAACCATAATCATCAAGAAGCAATCGAAATGGAAATGAATCGGAAAAAACTCCAACCAATAATCAACCACAATACAAAGGTAGTTATTTTTAAAAAGTAAAACTGGGAGGGGGAGAGGAACTTGTGTTTACCTTTTTGATACACAGGAAAACTGGGCCACAGTAGATGCCATCCATCGGAGGAGATCTACTCAACTGTATATGATATAGGTCATCTCCTCCACAATAGATGACATCTTTGGTCCTCTTCTTCACAGTAAAGGGCATCTTCTCTACGCTAGATGACAACTAAGTTCCCCTACTCCCTCGTAGATGGCACCTGAGGTCATATTCTGCACAGTAGATAGGCTCCGGCGACATTTACTCTATAGCAGATGGCCTCCGGCGACATCTACTCTATAGTAGATGGGCTCCGGCGACATCTACTCTATAGTAGATGGGCTCCGGCGACATCTACTCAATAGTAGATGGGCTCCGGCGACATCTACTCAATAGTAGATGGGCTCCGGCGACATCTACTCTACGGCAGATGGCCTCCGGCGACATCTACTCTATAGCAGATGCCCTCCGGCGACATTGGTCTAAAGTATCGTGGTTAGACCATCGGAGGTCATCTACTCTACAGTAGATGCTATTGGAGGTCATATACTGTACAGTAGAGTCCATTGGAGGTCATCTACTCTACAGTAGATGCTATTGGGGGTCATATACTGTACAGTAGAGTCCATTGGAGGTCATCTACTCTACAATAGAAGCCATTGGAGGTCATCTGCTCTACAGTAGAAGCCATTGGAGGTTATCTACTCCACAGTAGATGCTTTCGGAAGTCATCTACTCTACAATAGAAGCCATTGGAGGTCATCTGCTCTACAGTAGAAGCCATTGGAGGTCATCTACTCTACAGAAGAAGCCATTGGAGATCATCTACTCTACAGTAGAAGCCATTGGAGGTCATCTACTCTACAGTAGATATCATTAGAGGACATCTACGGTACAGTAGATGCTATCGGAGGTCAACTTCTCTATAGTAGATGGCATCAGAATTCAACTACTCGACAGTAGATGAAGTGGGAGGTCATCTACTCTACAGTAGATGTCATCAGAGATCCTCTACTCTAAAAAAAATCTGCTCTACAGTAGACGTCAGGTGTATATTTTTCCAACACCAGCGAACTGTCAAAATAGGAATAATATTTAGCCATATATTATCCTAAGGATCAGATATCCCTCAAACGGCGATATCTCAAAAATATTATTTTAGGGACCCAAAGATTTTTTGGAAATCATTTTCAAGGACCAATAGCACTTCAAGCGTATTTTGTGTGAAGAAGATTTTCTCAAAACCAGAAGACCAAGAATCTTGATTTTTAAGAATATTTTTGCAATGGCAATTTTCTTAAAGGATCCCTCTTTATAGATTTTTAAAAGTATTTTTTGAGGGACTAAACGACCTAAAATCAGGAATTTATGAGAACATTTTTTATATTTCTTTTTTGGCCAAAGAGGTATTCTATATAAATCCTGTAGAATGTCCCTTCAAAGGACTAATATCCCCAAAGAAAACCCCTGAGCTGCAGAAACCCTTCATGGTATTCTATAACCCCTATTTGCAAAAATGCAAAAAAAATTGCTGAGTTCACTGGCCTCTAAAGGAGCAAAGGATTTAATTCACCCACCCAAATCCCCAACATAAGACATTGTGAAATATGTAAGGACAATGAAATCCTGCACCGCATATTAAAATACATTAACACGCACATAAATATGTGCATTTAATGGCTCACATAAAGTTGATGTGTATATGAGTATACCCATACAGAGATGCATATGTGTGAGTGTGTGTGTGTGCCCATGTCTTAAAGTTACAAAGTCAAGTAGCAAACAATGTTGGCTTTTTCTGCTGTAAATTTCTTGCTTTGTAAGTCTTTCATTTCTTTCTCTTCAGCTTCTTCTTCTTCTGTTTGTTTCTTGGTATTCAGCTTCGTTGTTGGGTTATTGTTGTTCTTGGCCCTAGGAAACAATTTCAAGATTCTTCTCCTCTGAGAGAGAGCGTCTGTAAATCGCGCTTGCATATGCAAATAATAACCATGGCAACAGAACGAGGAAACAAGCGCGTATTCTGTTGGGAGAGGTTTATTTTTTGCTAGGGTCCTTTATCCTTGCAGTCCCGCTGGCCCATCGTGGCTGGCTGACTGCCTGCATGGTGTTGATGTTGTTTAGAAGGGGAAACTTGATTTTCTTTTGTCTTTCCCCCTCAGGGTTGGGGCGATTTATTTAATTGACCTTAAAGGATGCAAATGTGCGTGTGTGTGTGTGTGTTTGTGAGAGAAGTTCTTGTTTGTTGCCTCGGAACTGCAATAAATCAAATACAGCTTATTTGTCCTTTTGTTCGAGAATAAAAGCAATGCTCAATCAACGGAACAGTGTTTAATCGAGTGTAATTCTATAAATAAGTTTGGTTCTTCAACGATATGGCCACAGAGGGACGGACAGGAAGAGAGAAGGAAATCATATTTAATTTGTTTGTTATTTTCAAGAAAAAAATCCTTTTTTCTTCCTTTAACGCTTCATTGGGCTTCACATAGTTTTTCTTGAGAATTTTTTTGCCGCTTAAGGAGGATTTTTGGATTCTCCTGAATTTTTTTTTCAAGGACCAACAGGTCTACAAAAATGGATTTTTAATAAAATTTTTCAAAGGATCAAGCGGTCCACAAACTTGCGATTTTGTAGAACATTTTTCAGGGGACCAACAGGTCTACAAACGTAATATCTTATAAAACTTTTTTTCAAAGGATCAAAAGATCCGCAAATGAGAATTTTTAAAGAAAAAATTTCAAGGACTTCAAGGTTTTAGAAGGATATTTGGATTTTAGAAGAATATTTTTTAAAGGACCAATAGGTCCACAAACTTGGACTTTTAACATTTTTTCAAAGACCTCAGACTTTAAAAAAGTGATTTTAATTTTTTCAAGGACCTTAAAGATATAAACTTTGGACTTTTTCATATATTTGGAATTTAAACGAACAGAGATTTTTTTAAGTAATTTTTTCAAGGGCCATTTTGCCCTTAAACTTGGATTTCTTGAAGATTTTTTTTCAAGGATCTCAAGCTTAAAAACGTGCATTTTTTCTCCAGAAAATTTTTTAGGACTTTAAAATTTCAAGGACGTCAAAACTTTAGACCTTTTCATATTTTATATAATTTAAACGATTAGAGATTTTTGTAACTATTTTTTTCAAAAACCATTTTGCCTTTAAACTTGGATTTTTTAAATATTTTTTTTCAAGGACCTCAAACTTAAAACCCTGCATTTTTCTACATAAAACTTCTAAGGACTTAAATTTGCGTTTTTAAAGGAGATTTTTAAGGACCCCATGTGCATTAAATGTGTATAAAAAAAAAACATATTTCAAGGACTTCAAAGAATTTAAGCGTGGATTTTGCCAGGAAATCTTTTTAATTACCTCAAGCCATGAAGCGTTTTAAATAGAATTTTAAGAGGACATTTGAGCCTTTAAACGTGGTTTTTATTAAACATAATTTATTAAGGACTTAAGGGCCTTCAAACGTTTAAAACTGAATATTTTTACAATTTTTTATGGAATATTTTTCGTGCGGATTTTCATGGAAATTTCGTCAAGGGCCTCAAAGCCTTTTATCGAGGATTTTTTACGAATATTTGTCCAGGACCTCAAAGCCTTTAAATGTGTTATAGTATTTTTTTAAAGACCTCTAGGACTTGTATTTTTTAAAGGACTTCAAAGCATTTAAACTTTGTTTCAAAATGGACCTTTTAAGGACGTGGATTTTAAAAGGAGATTTTTTTTATAGACTTGAAGGACTTAAAATGTACATTTTTTGGAAACAAGATTTTTTAAGTACTCCTAGGACGTAGATTGGGGACAAATGATTTTTTTCGAGGACATTTAACGAGAAATTTAAAAAAGGGTTATTTAAGGACATAAAGGACTTCAAACATATTTTTTTAAAGGAATGTATTTCAAGGACATCAAGGACTTCGTGTACTTCAAACGTGAATTTTTAAAGAATTTTATTTTAAGGACATCCAGGACTTCAAACATAGATTTTTAAAGAATTTTCTTTCAAGGATAATCAGGACTTGGATTTTTTAAATTTTATTTCAAGGTCATCCAGGACTTCAAACGTGGATATTTTTAAAAATTTTATTTCAAGGACATCCAGGACTTCAAACTTAGATTTTTTAAAGAAGACTATTTCAAGGATATTTAGGACTTCAAACGTTGATATTTTTAAGAATTTTCTTTCAAGGACATCCAGGATTTCAAACGTGGATTTTTAAAGAATTTTATTTCAAAAAATGTTATTTCAAGGACATCCACGACTGTTAACGTAATTTTTTTGAAAAAATTTATTTCAAGGAATTCCAGGACTTTAAACGTGGATTTTTTAAAGAGGACTCTTTTAAGGACATTCAAGACTTCAAACGTGGATTTTTGAAGAATTTTCTTTCAAGGACATCCAGGACTTACAACGTGTATTTTTAAAAATTTTTATTTCAAGTACATCCAAGACTTCAAACATGGATTTTTAAAGAATTTTCTTTCAAGGACATCCAAGATTTCAAACATGGATTTTTTTAAAAATTTTATTTCAACGACGTCCAGGACTTCAAACTTGGATTTTTAAAGCATTTCCTTTCAAGGACATCCAGGACTTCAAACGTGGATTTTTAAAAAAATTTTCTTGCCAGGACCTCAAACCTCTATGACCTCAAACATGGATTTTTAAAGAATTTTATTTCAGGGACATCAAACGTAGATTTTTTAAAGAATTTTATTTCAAGGACATCAAACATAGATTTTTTAAAGAAGGACTTCAAATGTGGATTTTTTATGAATGTTATTTCAAGGACATCAAACATAGATTTTTTAAAGAAGGACTTCAAACGTGGATCTTTTAAGAATGTTATTTCAAGGACATCCAGGACGTGGATTTTTTTAAATTTTATTTTAAGGACATCCAGGAATTCCATGTATATTTTTTAGAGACATTTATTTCAAGCCCATCCAAGACATAAATGTGGATTATTTGAAGAATTTATTTCAAGGAGGATTTCAAAGTCGGTTATTTAAAAAAATTAAATTGGAGGGCGTAGCCTTTTTTTATTTCAAGGACTTCAAACCTGGAACTCCATGGACTTGAAATGTGGATTTTTAAAGGAGACTTTTTTAAGTTTGACTTAAAATTAAAAGTAAGTTTTTCCTAACTTTAAAGCCTTTAAATTGTTTTTTTTTTTTTTTTTTTTCAAGAACATCTAGGCCTTTAAATATGAATTTTGAAAACATAACTTTTTAAAATCGAAAATAATTTTGCATGTGAATCTCCAGACCCTTAAATTGGAATATTTTGAAAATAAATATTTTTAGGGCATCTAGGCCTTTAAATGGGGATTTATTTTTCAAATATAACCCTTTATTTTTTTTCAAGAATTAAATCGTGGATTTTTTCAAGAATAATGGTTCAAGGACTCCCAGGCTTTAGAACATGGATTTTTAAGCATATGTTTTAAAGACATCAAAATCTTTAAAATTTTGATTTTCTAAAATAACTTTCAAGCACATCCAGACTTTTAATTGTGGGTGTAAACATATTTTTTAAGGACCTCTAATATAAGCAGTTCAACGATTTCCCCAAATATAATCCTTTAAGGACCTTTAGGCCTTTTTCAAGCGGGGATTTTTTTCAAGGTTTAAATCTTGGATTTTTTTTAAGAATAATGGTTCAAGGACTTACAGGCCTTAGAACTGGATTTTTAAGTTTTTTCAGAGACATGAGAAGTATTTAAACTTGGATTTTTCATTTAATTTTCAGACTTTAAATGTGACTTTTTAAACACAGGGACCTCTAAAATAAGTAGTTCACCATTTGTCCCACACTGCCTGCATCTACCTCCCACTGTTTTCCTTTAAAAATTTCTTCTATTGTTGCACACAATTTTAAGATTTCCTTGCATCCTTTGCATAAGCTCTGATGTATGCAGGGTGTTTATTAATAAAGAATATCCCAGAGAGAAAACACACCGTAACCTCACTTCTACAATGCTTTGCTTAGCAGAGAAGAGTAGAGAAAAATGCATATGAAAACGTGCAGACATGTAGGTTTATTAAGGACGACATTGTAATCCTCACTTGTGTAACACCTAAGGACCCTAACCATGAAATATGTTTGTCCTGAAGCTATACCATATACAGAATGAGGATATTCCAAAAAACCAAAAACAAAAAAAAAGTAAATACCCCTTCCCCTTTTTCTCTCTCCTTCCCTCTCTGTAACATCAAAAGTTGAGACAAAAAAAAATAAATGTCTCAATGCCTTCCATGTATCATAGCTGGTATCCTATATCCTTTTTGCACTTGATATGCGGGCACCTAGATTCCGGTAATGCATCCTTGCATTCAATGGCATTACTCCATATCCTTAATATTCTCAATGTGTCTGTGCCGGTGTATGGGTGTGTGTGTGTGTGTTCGTGTGAAAAGGTTTTATATGGCTTTTTAATTACATCCATAAATTATCATCTACTTTATGGTCACTATGGTCAGTCAGCCACTTTCATTTCCTCCAGGCACAAGGTCCTGTGGGACACAACAACGGCAACAGCCACAGCCGTAGCCTCAGCCACAGTAACAAAGTGTAAATGAGACCAACAACAATACGAGGAGCAGGAAAAACGTGTAAAATGCTGTGATTCATGGCCATGTAATTTTACGTTAATGAATTTATTGTCACTAAATTAAATTTCCTTTATGGTTGGCAGAATAACAACAACAACAAAAACACATGGGGTCCTTTATGCTCTTAGGATGACATGCGAAAGTGAAAGTGTGATTAAGGTTTGAAAAAAAACACATGAAGAGCTCGTAAAAGTCTTCTAGGGATAGAAGACTTTTCAAACAGGTTTAAAGAACTGTAGATCCTTAAAGATTCTTTAAGGATGAAGGACTAAAAATATAGTGAAATACTGCATTTAAACAAAACTTATTTGGGTAGCTTAAAGTCCTTGAAAAATAGACTTAAAATAGGTTCCTCAAAAAAAATTAAAAATCGACCTCTAAACCTCTGTGAGTCCTCCAAAACAAAAAATATGTTTCAAAAATGATTTCTCGTTTGAAGGATAAATAATCTCTGGGTTGGCAGAATAACAACAACAACAAAAACACATGGGGTCCTTTATGCTCTTGGGATAACATGCGAGAGTGAAAGTGTGATTAAGGTTTGAAAAAACACATAAAGACCTCATAGAAGTCTTCTAGGGATAGAAGACTTTTCATACAGGTTTGAAGGACTGCGGGTTCTTAAAGGATCTTAAAGGATGAAGGACTACAAATATAGTACTTTATTGCGTATTTGGGGAGCTGAAGGTCCTTGAAAAATAGACTTAAAACAGGTTCCTCAAAAAAAATTAAAATCGACATCTAAACCCCTGTGAGTCCTCCAAAAAATATGTTTCAAAAATGATTTCTCGTTTGAAGGATAAATAATCCTTGAGAATATACTCTAAAAAAAATCCACTTTTGAGGGGCTGCTATTTCTTGAGGAAACTTGCATTCCCTCTACGGTAGAAGGGCTCTAGATCCGGTTTGAAGGGCTGTAGATCCTAAAAGGATCTTTAAGGATGAAGGATTAAAAATATTGTAAATTACTGCTTTTAAATAAAACAAATTTGGGGAGGTGAAGGTCCTTGAAAAATAGACATAAAATAGGATCTTCACAGAAAATGTAAAAAAATCTGTGTTCGGAAGACCTGTAAGTCCCCGAAAAAATTATGCTTCGAAATCTCCTTCATGAAAGTGATTTCCCGTTTGAAGGATAATTGATCCTTGAGAATATACTCTTAAAAAAATGCCCTTTTGAGGGGCTGCTATTTCATGAGGAAACATTCATTCCCTCTACGCTAGAAGGCTTCTGACGTCATTTGTTCTCCATCATCTGCCCTCAAACAATTTCATAGACAGGTGTATATGACATATGCTATACAGGGTGAGATGAAAAAAACCGCAAAAAAGTCAAACGCCATAATATTTACATTTTTTTTTTAAATTTTATTGAGTGAAAGCAAAAAGTTTCGGAAATAGCTTCGGATTCTACAATAAGTTTAGATTTCGACGAATTTGTCACCTTTGCCACGAATTATGGCCTTCAAACGGCCAATGAAACTGTCACACACTGCCCGAATGTTGCTCTGCGGTCCCATTTTGGCCCATTCCCGGCAAAGCGCTTGTTTGAGGTGATCGATACTTTGGTATTTTTTTTTTTGGTACCAAACCTTGTTTTCCAAAAAAACTCCAGACACAACAGTCCAACGGATTGCTATCCGGAAATTTCTGTGGCCATTGTGCGCTGCCCGAATGTTGATCTGCGGTTTTTTTTCCCATTCCCGGCGAAGCGCTTGTTTGAGGTGATCGATACTTTGGTATTTTTTTTGGTACCAACCTTGTCTCCCAAAAAAACTCCAGACACAATAGTTCAACGGAATGGTATCCGGAGATTTTGGTGGCCATTGTGCGCTGGATATGAAGCAAGGAACCTAATTTTGTAACCATTATTGGGTGGCGGCGCGTGCTGAGACCTGTTGGAATGTCCAAGGCCCTCCAGAATATTTTAGCGATAATAATCGACATTTATTCTGATGCCACGGTCGATTTATACGAGCGGAGAGCGACCCTCGACTGTTATGGCGGCCCACACCATCACCATGGCCGGCTCTTGTGTTCTGGTGGCCAACCGAAGGTGCACATTTTCAGCTGACCTCTTTGGTAAGTCCGGATATTTTAGGGGCCATTGTGCCCTGGAAATGAAGCGAGGAACCTCATTTTGTAACCATTATTGGGGGAGTGTGTTGGATGCTATGGCGCTGAGTCCTGTTGGAATGTCCAAGGTCTGCGGCCAAAATGTTTGCGTGCCCAAGGCTTTCATACACCCTCCAGAATATTTTCGCAATAATATTTGGCATTTTTTCTGATGCCACGGTTGATTAAAACGAGCGGAGAGCAATCATCGGCTGTTATGACGGCCCACACCATCACACCATGGCCGGCGCTTGAGTTCTGATAGCTAACCGAAGTTCCACATTTTCATCTAACCTCTTTGGCAAGCAGACACGATCATTTTGTTTGTTTACAAACTGCGGGACAACGAATGTTTTCTCATCGGAGATCGGAGAAAACCAAATTCGGCAGTTCATCACTTTCGGCCAAGCAGCCAAGAAGCAACTCTTTAGCTCTTTTGAGTCTATTTTCTTTCCGATGCGGTGTAAGTTCTTGCATTTTTTGGATTTTCAATGGCTTTACCCCGAGTTTTAATTTTTCAATATTTGCCGAATGGAATATTGCGATATGTTCAGCTCATGAGCCATTTTTCGGCCACTGCGACGCGGGTTTCGATCAAGTCGTCTCTTTACTTTTCCAACCATTTCTGCTGATGTTGCTGTTTTCTTCCCTGCACTTTCTTGACGTCGGACTACGCTACCTGTAACGCTATCACGGTAACGAGCGATGGTACGAGACCCAAAAGATTTATTCCCATTTAAATCCTGGAGTGCTCTAACGATGGCCACTTGCGGTTCTCCAGGCAAATATAAAGAAAACACACTGTCCCGCTTGAATTCCATCACGGAGAACTTTTTTTCTGGAAAATTCTCACCAAAATGCTTTTGTAGGCTTGTAAAAAATATAATGAGCTGTCACTGGAATAATTTTAACAGCTGTCGGACGAGTGGCTTAGAAATGACAGCAGTCTGAAGTTGGTTGCAGTTTTTTTCATTTCAGCCTGTATTAAAGCATTGGCTCCTTTAAAGGTTACTGTACCTGGGATATTCTTAAGGTTTTTTTTTAATAGCAAAGGCTATTTCTATGCAGTAGATGTAGTCATCTACTGTAGCGTAGATGGCCTCTGACGTCATTAAATTAAAAAAAAAACAACTCTCGCATTATTTACTCCCCCATAAATGACCTCTGACGTTATTTGCTCTCAGTCTTTTCGACATATGTCACAGATGTTGTATCAAACATTAGTTGATGTTGTAGTTATTGTAACCACTAATGCCTAGTAATTCTGAATTTATTATTTAAAAATATAACACCTAAAATGTTTCCTACCCGAAAAAAAAAAATTGAAAAGTCCGCCAATTAGTTTGGCATAGAAAATTTTGTGGTTTTATGACTCTCTCGGTAGCTGCCACTAATGGGATGTGGGATTGCCTCTGGGGAGTATCTTTTTTTTGAGAGAGAGAAAGATAGACAATTTATACAAATGTTGTTGTGGTCTGTTGACAAGGCAACAGCAACAACCAACAGAAATACATTCTAATCCCCGAAATGTCATATTCCACTGACAATTGTGGTGTGGCCTCCCAAAAAAGCTATATCCATTCATAGACTGCCTTGATGCAGGAGGTGGTGGTGTTGGTGATGGTCACATCTCCTGGTAATTGTGTTAGTCTGTTAGATTTGAATTTTGTATTTGAATTTCAAATATTACTGGCCAGACCACACAACCGAACTATAATAACAACAGCAACAACACTAACAAGTGCCAAACTCTAATGAGCTCAAATGGCAACTAATGATGAGAGCTATGGCCATGACCTTTTTTCCTTTTTTGCCAATTAACTGGGAATTGTTGGCAATTCTGGCAAATATGGTCCACAAATGGAAAATTGTGCGGAAAATTAAAATAAATGACGAATTTTTAGTTGACAAATAATTGGGAATTGAATAAATTATTTAAATGGAAAGTAAAAAGCATAGAGATGGTCATGAATAAAATATTATCCAGATTATCTGAAGTCTATAAAAAATTATCCACTTTATCCAAAGTGGATAAATATGTTATCCACTTTATCCAAAGTGGATAACTGCGTTATCCACGTTATCCGAGGTGGAAAAATATGTTATCCACGTTATCCAAAGTGGATAAATATATTATCCACGTTATCCAAAGTGGATAAATACGTTATTCACGTTATCCAAGGTGGATAAATGTGTTATCCAAAGTGGATAAATACGTTATCCACGTTATCCAAAGTGGATAAATACGTTATCCACGTTATCCAAAATGGATAAATACGTTATCCACGTTATCCAAAGTGGATAAATATATTATACACGTTATCCAAAATAGAAAAATGTATTATCCACGTTATCCAAAGTGGATAAAAATATTATCCACGTTATCCAAAGGGGATAAAAACGTTATCCAAAGTTGATAAATATGTTATCCACGTTATCCAAAGTAGATAAATATGTTATCCACGTTATCCAAAGAGGATAAATATATTATCCGCTTTATCCAATATGTTATCCTCGTTATCCAAAGTGGATAAATATATTATCCACGTTATCCAATGTGGATAAATATGTTATCCACGTTATCCAAAGTGGGTAAATATGTTATCCACGTTATCCAAAATGGATAAATACATTATCCACGTTATCCTAAGTGGATAAATATGTTATCCACGTTATCCAAAGTGGATAAATATGTTATCCACGTTATCCAAAGGGGATAAATATATTATCCACGTTATCCAAAGTGGATAAATATATTAACCACGTTATCCAAAGTGGATAAATATATTATCCACGGTATCCAAAGTGGATAAATATATTATCCACGTTATCCAAAGTGGATAAATATATTATCCACGTTATCCAAAATGGATAAATACATTATCCACGTTATCCTAAGTGGATAAATATGTTATCCACGTTATCCAATGTGGATAAATATGTTATCCACGTTATCCAAAGTGGGTAAATATGTTATCCACGTTATCCAAAATGGATAAATACATTATCCACGTTATCCTAAGTGGATAAATATGTTATCCACGTTATCCAAAGTGGATAAATATGTTATCCACGTTATCCAAAGTGGATAAATATGTTATCCACGTTATCCAAAGTGGATAAATATGTTATCCACGTTATCCAAAGTGGATAAATATGTTATCCACGTTATCCAAAGTGGATAAATATGTTATCCACGTTATCCAAAGTGGATAAGTATGTTATCCACGTTATCCAAAGTGAAAAAAATATGTTATCCGCGTTATCCAAAGTGGATAAATATCTTATTCACGTTATCCAAAGTGGATAAATATGTTATCCACATTATCCAAAATGGATAAATTTATTATCCACGTTATCCAAAGTGGATAAATATCTTATTCACGTTATCCAAAGTGGATAAATATGTTATCCATGTTATCCAAAGTGGAAAAATACGTTACCCACATTATCCAAAGTGGATAAAAATGTTATTCACGTTATCCGAAGTGGAAAAATGCGTTATCCGCGTTATCCAAAGTGGAAAAACATTATCCACGTTATCCAAAGTTGAAAAATATATAATCCATGTTATTCAAAGTGGATAAATATGTTATCCACGTTATCCAAAGTGGAAAAATGCGTTATCCGCGTTATCCAAAGTGGATAAATATGTTATCCACGTTATCCAAAGTGGAAAAATAAACTATCCACGTTATCCAAAGTGGATAAATATGTTATCCACGTTATCCAAAGTGGAAAAACATTATCCACGTTATCCGAAGTGGATAAATATGTTATCCACGTTATCCAAAAATTATAAATGTTATCCAGAGTGGATAAATACTGTATCCGTAATATCCAGAGCGAATTAATACATTATCCACATTATCCAAAGTGGATAAATATGTTATCCAAGTTATCCAAATAGTATAAATTTGTTCTCCACGATATCCAACGTGGATAAATATGTTATCCACTTTATCCAAAGTGGAAAAATACAGTATCGAAGTTATCAAATAAACAAAACAATACCGCAAGGTTATACAAAGTGGATGAGTATGTTATCCCCGTTATCCGAAGTCACTAAATAAATTATCCACGTTATGTAAGGTGTTGAAATAAATTATCCACATTATCCAAATTATCTAAATGTTCTATCCATGCTATTCAAATTGACATAATAAATTGTCCACAGCATAGTAGCTAAAATATTATCCACATTCTCTCAGCACCTTATTCAAATTAAATTATTCTCTTTTGCAACCTTATCCGCCATTATTGCATACAATGTGTTTAAATTCTTAACCACATAAACAGAGAAACTCATACCTTCGCCATCGTTCTTCTCGACTGCGGGGTATAAAAATAATGCACTTTTTTTATCCACTTAAATAAAACAATACCTAAGTGGATAAAATCATAAAAAAAGAAGCAAAAAAAGACGGAGAAATAAAAAAGAATTATTTACTTCTTTTTAAGCACCGCTGGTGGCAACAAATAAACTTTAACTTTATTTTGCAGCTCAGCAGTGTGAAAGACTGCTAGGAAGTAGAAGTTGTTGTTGTTGTTGTTATTGGCGGTGGTGGCTCTGATGCAATTGCATCCTTCGCAGCCGTGTCATAAAATGGAGAATATGGCAATCTGTGGATGGGTGTGTGTACGTGTGTTTAAGACACTTCAGAAACTGCATCTTCCGCCGATTGCAGAGTCAATGCCAGAACATAATAAGTTAATTCGAATTTTATTTGTTGAACAAACGACTCCTTTGCTATGCGTGGTGGAATAAAAAGGCCAGCAAGGAGGTGGATTTAAAGAACTAAAGGGGGGCTTTTTTTTAAGGCTTGATCTTCTAGGAACAGAAGAAAATAGAAAATAAATTTCAAAGCCTTCAAAGAATTTTTCCGCTTTAACATTTATCTCCTTATCTCATAACATAACAAAGAAAATTTTAATAAAAAAATAGCAAATTTTCCTATCACAATTCTTAATAAATCCAGCAACGTGATTTGACCTCCCTCCCTCCTCCTGTCTTTGGGCTGATAAGACACCTAATAGGAAAAGCCATTACAATATTCGAAGAAAAAAGGAAACATAATTGATTGATATCGCCCCCGTCTGGTCCTTCATCTTTTGCCAGTGTTCTCCTTTTTTTTAATAGGCAATCATATCGCATCAAAACATAGCCCAGCATATGTTTTTCATTTCCATTCAATTCCATCATCGTGCAACGATTTCCGTTTTCCGGCTGTAAAATTGTGATACGACCATACGCCCCCCAAAAAAAAGAGGAAAATAAAATCAATTCCTCTTCACATACACAGGTTCTAAATCACACGCAACCCCCCACCCCCTCGCACGTTACTTTTGAATGTGATAAAAAGAAATTGGAAATGTGTGTTCCTTTTTTTAGATCGCCTTTCCACACCGCTTTCTTTTTCATTACTCGCCTCACACGACACGTGTGACGCACGGGTCACGTGTTTTGGACTCATGACGAGACCAGATAAAAGAAACTCACTTCCAATTGGCAATTGCTGTCCCCCCAGAAGTTCGTATGCAAACAACGTTCGGTAAGCGTTTCCGGTTTCCGGCTAAAGTAACGGAATGCTTTGGAATTGGAAAAAAAACAACAGCGAAATCAAACTAGACAAGCAATAGAGAGAGCGAGCGTCATATTTTGATGAGTCTCTTGAGAGCTAATGGAAAAACAATGCCGGGAATTTTTCAAATTAATATGAAGTTTTTTTTTATTTTTGGAATGTCATCTGTGATTATAATTCTCAGAAATGGTAAACTATTACGGAACAAAAAAAAATGTATTAAAAATCAAAATTTCGTGGAAATTGAAAAGCATTATATCACTTAGGATAATATATTGTCCATATTGCATAATAGGGGATAATATTTATTGTACGTGGATAATACGTTTTGACACCTTGGATAACGTGGATAAAATATTACGGCACCTTGAAAATATGGATAATGTCTTTATCCACTTTGAATGACTTGGATAACGTAGATAGACATTTTTATCCGCTTTGGATAAAGTATACCATATATTTACCCACTTTGGATAAATTGGATAAGTCATTTATCCACTTTGAACGAAGCGGATAGTGTGTTTATCGACTTTGGATAATATATTTATCGACTTTGGATTACATATTTATCCACTTTGGATAATGTGGATAAAACATATATCCACTTTGGATAGCTTGGATAATCTATTTTTCCACTTTGGAGAACGTGGATAATATATTTCTTCACTTTGGATAACGTGGATAATATGTTTATCCACTTTGGACAACGTGGATAATATGTTTCTCCACTCGGGATAACTTGGATAACATATTTATCCACTTTGGATAACGTGGGTAACATATTTTTCCACTTTGGATAACGTGGATAATGCGTTTATCCACTTTGGATAACGCGGATAATATGTTTATCCACTTTGGATAACTTGGATAATGCATTTATCCACTTTGGATAACTTGGATAATCTATTTATCCATTTTGGACAACGTGGATAATGCATTTATCCACTTTGGATAACGTGGATAATATGTTTATCCACTTTGGATAATGTGGATAATGCATTTATCCACTTCGGATAACTTGGATAATGTATTTATCCACTTTGGATAATGTGGATAATGCATTTATCCACTCTGGATAACGTGGATAATGCATTTATCCACTTTGGATAATGTGGATAATGCATTTATCCACTCTGGATAACGTGGATAATGCGCTTATCCACTTTGGATAACGCGGATAATATGTTTATCCACTTTGGATAACTTGGATAATGCATTTATCCACTTTGGATAACTTGGATAATCTATTTATCCATTTTGGATAACGTGGATAATGCATTTATCCACTTTGGATAACGTGGATAATATGTTTATCCACTTTGGATAACTTGGATAATGCATTTATCCACTTCGGATAACTTGGATAACATATTTATCCACTTTGGATAACTTGGATAATCTATTTATCCATTTTGGATAACGCGGATAATGTATCTATCCCCTTTGGATAACGTGGATAATATGTTTATCCACTTTGGATAACTTGGATAACATATTTATCCACTTTGGATAACTTGGAAAACCTATTTATTCATTTTGGATAACGTGGATAAAGCATTTATCCACTTTGGATAACGTGGATAAAATTTTTATCCACTTTGGATAACTTGGATAATGCATTTATCCACTTTGGATAACTTGGATAATGCATTTATCCACTTTGGACAAAGTGGATAATGCATATGTCCACTTTGGATAACGTGGATAATCTATTTTCCTCCTTTGGATAACGTGGATAATCTATTTATTCACTTTGGATAACTTGGATAATCTATTTATCTACTTTGGATAACGCGGATATCTTTTTTATCCACCTTGGATAACCTGGATAAAATATTTATCCACTTTGGATAACTTCGATAAAGTATTTATCCATTTTGTATAACTTGGATAATATATTTATCCACTTTAGATACATACATTTATCTACTTCGGATAATTTGGATAAAACATTCATCCGCTTTGGATAACGTGGATATTAAATTTATCTAATTTTCCACATCTCCCCATCCCTGCCACCAATTTCCCAGATAATCCCTCATTCGCCTATTTCCCTGGAATTCCTGCTTTTGATATCCTCTATTTTTTACGATTTAATTTTATTTACCCATCAATCGATGCTTAGCGCGGTGAATAATGTTCGCATGTTTATGTTTATAACGTGATTGGAAAAAAAGTGTTCTGCTGCTGGTATTTCTCCCCCTTCCTCTCTCAATTTCCCTAGTCATAGACGGGAAAAGAGAGAGAGACTACAAATGAAATGAAAAAAAAAATTCCCGTCAACACGACCATTAGCTGTGAACTTAGGTGGGTCGAAGCGATAAAATCGCTTTTAGCAGGAACCAGGGTCACGTGTCCATGAGGACGATGACGAGGATGGGGATGGCATTGGTGATGTGGATGACGACGTTGCTGATGATGATATCGCCTTATTCTGGTATTTACAACACTTTAAAGCAAATCATTGCTTTGTGTCACCACCAGGGCAATCAGACTCACACACACACGCACACCAACACACTCGCTGCTGTCCTTTGCCGGTATTAAGGGGCTAGAAATAGAAATCTAAGTAGATTTCATTTCATCGGATTAGTTGTAGGGCGGGATATTTTTTTCCTACTCTCTTTGGCCGAGGATGGATGAGTTAGGGTAGGGAATAAGTTCTGCATGAGGTATTTTTTCTTCCGTATAATCTAAACACGTGACAGAGATTGATGGTTGAGGGAATTTAGAAAAAGACTTAAACGAAAATTACGGCAAATTTTATTAAATTTTACTATTTTTCTCAAAAGGATCCTTAAAAATTTAAAAAATTCCTGCCTTTGACATCACCGATTCCTCTCCACTTCCTCTCTGGGTAACTTGTGTTCTCCTTGGCAATTTAATAACAATAAAATTACATCCGTTTCCTTATTGCCAACGCCTGAGGTGAGAAATAAAACAAATGCCAGGCAATAAGTCCATGTCCGATGAATGGAACGAAATTCCAATAAGCTGGCCTAAGGAGGCAATCGATGGCATGGCAAGGACCACAGCCAAGCACAAGGGAAAAAAACGGAGATTGGAAAGAAAGCCAAGACAATTCCATAATAAGACATTATTTTCTGATAAACACTGGCATGCCACAGGCCCAAGACGAATGGTAAAGGACTTACCAAACATCTTTATACGTACGGTCAACTAAAGTGTCCCTAGGCTGTAAAGGATCCTTCCTAAACATTTCCCTCCTCCCTCTCTCCTTTCCATTAGGTGTCAATTACAATAAAACAAACCTGTAACATCAATTATTCTCAACATTAGAGGCAAAAAAAAAACACAAACGAGAAAATCGAAAAGAGAGGGAGAGAGTAAAGACATAAAGAGAGAGTGGTGGGGAGACAACTCAGGTGTCACATTTTTTTTAATCTTATTAAAGAAAACGACAAATGAGAAGTCAGCCATGACAAGCATGGAGGGGAGAATGGCTATGTGTGTGTGTGCGTCATAACAAAAAGAGACATTTTCCTCTTTCATTCTCACTCCCTAACTCTCTGTTTTTATACTTGACTGCCCATTTCACAGATGACCACCATTTTGTGGTTATGTGAATGTGTGAATTATCTGGCCCCAATCTCATACACACGCACACACACATATAAGGACATGACAGATGTAGGGGGCCAAAGCATTATTTGTCTCACGAATCAGTAATCTTTTGAGGTGATAATTAATCTTGACATTAATTCTTGAAATGGAAGTGTGGGGGGACGTAGGGGGAATAATTTTATTTTCGAGAAATTCGAAATTTGAGTGAATATACATACGTAATTCAAGCTATCGATATAAATTGTCCGTATTATACGAGATATCCTACTATATTATCCACTTTATCCAGGATGACCTATCCACGTTATTCAAAGAAAATAAAACATATTCCTAGATATTCAAAGTAGATATATATTTTATTCTAGTTATCCAAAGCGGATAATTAAATTATCCTGGTTATCCAAAGTGTATAATTATGTTATCAAAATTATCCAAATCGTATAAATGCGTTATCCACGTTATCCAAAGTGAGTAAATAAAGTATCCACATTATCCGAGGTGGATAAACCATTTATCCACGTTATCCAATGTGGATAAATATTTTATGCACATTATTCACAACACAAAAAAAAAAAAACATTTTCCGCGTTATCCAATGTGTATAAATATATTATCCCCGTTATCCAATGAGGATAAATACATTATCCACGTTATCCAAAGTGGATAAATATATTATCCGCGTTATCCAATGTGTTAAGTATATTATCCCCGTTATCCAATGAGGATAAATACATTATCCGCGTTATCCAAAGTGGATAAATATATTATCCGCGTTATCCAATGTGGATAAATACATTATCCACGTCATCCAAAGTGGATAAATATATTATCCGCGTTATCCAATGTGGATAAATATATTATCCGCGTTATCCACGTTATCAAGAATAGATAAATATGTTATGGAAAATGGATAAATGCATTATCCACGTTATCCAATGTGGATAAATACATTATCCACGTTATGAAATGTAGATATCCAATGTGTACAAATATATTATTCGCGTTATCCAATGTGGATCAATATATTATCCACGTTATCCAATGTGGATAAATATATTATCCGCGTTATCCAAAGTGGATCAATATATTATCCACGTTATCCAAAGTGGATAAATATATTATCCACGTTATCCAAAGTGGCAAAATATGTTATCCACTTTATCCAAAGTGGATAACTATGTTATCCACGTTATCCAAAGTGGATAAATATGTTATCCCCGTTATCCAAAGTTGATAAATTTGTTATCCACGTTATCCAAAGTTGATAAATATATTATCCGCGCTATCCAATGTGGATAAATATATTATCCGCGTTATCCAATGCGGATAAATATATTATCCGCATTATCCAATGTAGATAAATACATTATCCAAGCTATCCAAAGGACATAAATACCTTATCCTTGTTACTCAATGCCCATAAACACTTTATCCAGGTGCCCAAATAAGTTATCCACATTATCCGCGGTACCTTATTACCTTAAAAGTGGTTCACATTACACACGGAGCCTAAATACAGGGTGAGATAAGAAAAAACTGCAACAAAGTTTAACGCCATAATTTTTAATTTTTTTTTTTTTAAATTTTATTGAATGAAAGCAAAAAGTATCGGAAACAGCATCGGATTTTAGAATAAGTTCACATTTGTTCGAATTGATCACCTTTGGCAGAAATGATGGCCTTCAAAAGGCCAATGAAACCGCCACAAGCTGTGCAAATGTTGTTCTGCGGTATTTTGGCCCATTCCCGGTGAAGCGCTTGCTTGAGGTGATCGACACTTTGGTATTTTTTAATGCCAGCCAACCTTGCTCTCCAAAATACTCCAAACACAATAGTCCAACGGATTGGTATCCGGAGATTTTGGTGGCCATTGTGCACTGGAAATGAAGCGAGGAACCTCATTTTGCAACCAATCTTTGCGTGCAGAATGCGATGGTGCTGAGTCCTGTTGGAATGTCCAGGTTCTGCGGCCAAAATGTTTGCGTGTCCACGGCTTTAATATACCCTTCAGCATATTTTCGCAATAATATTCGGCATTTATTCTAATGTCACGGTCGATCAATATGAGCGGAGAGCGACCATCGGCTGTTATGGCGGCCCACACCATCACCATCACTATCGCACCATGGCCGGCGCTTGTGTTCTGGTGGCCAACCGAAGTTGCACATTTTTAGCTGACCTCTTTGGCAAGTAAACACGATCATTTTGTTTGTTTACCAACTGCAGGACAAAGAATGTTTTCTCATCGGAGATCGAAGAAAACCAAATTCGGCAGTTTACCACTTTCGGCCAAGCGAAGCAACTCTTTAGCTCTTTTTGAGTCTATTTTTCTTTCCGATGCGGTATAAGTTCTTCCACTTTTTGCAACTTCAATGGCTTTACCCTTTACCCCGAGCTCATTTTTCAATACTTGCCGCATGGAATATTACGATATGTTCAGCTTACGAGCCATTTTTCGGCCACTGCGATGCGGGTTTCGATCAAATCGCTTTTTTACTTTTCGAATCATTTATGCTGATGTTGCTGTTTCTGTTTTCTTCCGTCCACATCCTTGACGTCGGGCTACGGGCTACCAGTAACGCTATCACGGTAACGGGCGATGGCACGATACCCAAAAGATTTATTCACATTTAAATGCTGGAGTGCTCTAACGTTAGCCACGTGCGGGTTTTCTGCCAAATATAAAGAAATCACACTGTCCCGCTTGAATTCCATCACGAATAACTTTTTTTCTGGAAAATTCTCAGCAAAATGCTTTTATACGCTATTAAACAATGTAATGAGCTGTCACTGGAATAATTTTAACAGCTGTCGGACGAGTGGCTTACAAATGACGGCAGTCTGAAGTAGGGTGTGATTTTTTTACCCTCCACCATACTATGGAGGGTATATTCAGTTTGTCATTCCGTTTGTAACTCATCGAAATAATGATCTAAGACCCAACATGCACACATGTTTATTTTGCCAGTAGGCAGGTTATGTTCGTGAATGGACCATGTAGGTCCACGTTTTCATATAGCCCCCACATAACGGTACCTCTCGATATTCGGTATTTTGATGATTTTAGCGACATTATTCACCGGAATTGTTTCATATTTAGCTTTTGAAGTTCGAAATTGATACTACAACCTATGCCAGAAAATTGTCTGTGCAAGTCCACGTCTTCGTATAGCCCCCATATAAGGGTACCTCCCTATATTCGGTATTTTGATGATTTTACCGATATTTTTCACCGGAATTGTTTCAAATTTGGTGTTTGAAGTTCGTAATAGGAACTACAGCCTAAGGCAGAAAATTGTCTATACAGGTCCACGTCTTCGTATAGCCCCCATATAAGGGTACCTCCCTATATTCGGTATTTTGATGATTTTAGCGACATTATTCACCGGAATTGTTTCAAATTTGGTGTTTGAAGTTCGAAATGGATACTACAGTCTGAGGCAGAAAATTGTCTATGCAGGTCCAGGTCTTCGTATAGGCTCCATATATCAGTACCTCCCTATATTCGGTATTTTGATGATTTTAGCGACATTATTCACCGGAATTATTTCAAATTTGGTATTTGAAGTTCGAAATGGATACTACAGCCTGCGACAGAAAATTGTCTGTGCAAGTCCAGGTCTTCGTATAGCCCCCATATAACGGTACCTCCCGATATTCGGTATTTTGATGATTTTAGCGACATTATTCACCGGAATTGTTGCAAATTTGGTATTTGAAGTTCGAAATAGATACTACAGCCTGATACAGAAAATTGTCTGTGCAAGTCCAGGTCTTCGTATAGGCCCCACATATCAGTACCTCCCTATATTCGGCATTTTGATAATTTTAGCGACATTATTCACTGGAATTGTTTCAAATTTGGTGTTTGAAGTTCGAAATGGATACTACAGCCTGAGACAGACAATTGTCTGTACAAGTCCAGGTCTTCGTATAGGCCCCATATATCAGTACCTCCCTATATTCGGTATTTTGACGAGTTTAGGTACAAAACCCACAGAAATTGTTTGATGTGTCGTATTTGAAGTTCGTTATGGATGCTACAGCCTCTGCCAGAAAATTGTCTGTGCAAGTCCAGGTCTTCGTATAGCTCCTATATAAAGGTACCTCCCAAATATTCTATCCTCTTTATACAAAGTGCCACATGTATATTATCCAAATTATCCAAACTCTAATAACTCTTCAACAATAGATCATTTCATATTCCAGCTACTCTATCCTTATCCATTCTGTTGCCTAGCAAACCTTGTCTTACGACCTTCTTTATACTTGAGTCCTGAACGTCCATATAGTTCCATGAGGACATTTAGTTCATTTGTATGTGTGTGTTTTTGTGCTGTCAAACTCTGATGTTATAATTAAATTACAGCAACACTTTTAATTAGTTGGCCACTTCAGTGTTAACAAAACACAGTCTTTTACACACAGGCACACACACATATACGCACATACACACTTAATTACACCAAGTCCATAAAGCTGTAGTAGTAGTAGTAGAGAAGTAAGTATCCAAAGTAACTGGACTCCTTTACAATCCATGTCCTTGTTTATTCATGGCGACATAAACGAGTGTCTGTCTCTATGAGAGGATATATATTTGTGAGTGTGTATGTGTATGGGAGTGTGTGTGAGAGAGTGTCTAAAAACGTTTATGTATTTTGTGTGTTGCCACAAAAGTGTTGATGCATAAATTAATAGTTGGATGGAGTAGTTTTGATGTTTTAGTTGTCTGTCTGCAACACAATGAGTTGGATGGGTGGGAAGAGGTTCGAGGAGAGGACTAGGTGGATGGCAAGATCTTTAAAGGATAGTTTGAAATTTATCTGAAGCTAGACTTCAGGAAGTTGTATGGAATATTTTTTATGAATTTTTTAAGGACCTTTAGGCATTTAAGCAGGAATTTTCTATGGGGGCCATATATCCCCACAAATGTGTTCAGGACGTTTTTAACCACAAAAAGATCTTTAAAATTTCTCAAAGGCCACTAGGCCTTCAGATGTGAATTGTAAAGGAGTTTTTTAAAAAAACCAACACCCCTCAGTAATGCTTTTGAGACCTCTAATGCCAACAGGCCTTAAAGAACGTTTTTCTCAAGGACCTCTTAAACATTTAACATGGATTTTTAGAATTTTCTTCTACGATATTTAAGTCACCAAAAGTGGTAAAAAAGTTTGAAGGACCTTCACGCCTTCCAATGTTGATTTCATTGAGTTTATTTTTTCAAGGTTCCTTCGGCATTGAAATATAGAGCTTTCAGGTCTTTAGACAGGGACTTTAAAACCGCTTCTTGAAGGACTTCCAAGGACTTCTTCAAAACTCATTTCTTTTAATGAATTCTTTCAGGACTTGTAGTTCGATGAAGTTGAATTTTTATTTATTTTTTTTTTTCGAAAATCTACAGACATTCAAACTGGATTTTTTTTTAAATTCTGGTTGTCAAGGACAAACCGAAAAACTTTTGGCAAGGATCCCCCAATTTTTCATTGTAAATTTTTAAGGCACTTTTCAAGAACCTCCAGATCTCCGAAGATGCACTTTTTAGGAATTTTTCAAGGCACTCCAGTTCCTCAAGGCATTGTTTGAAATTTATTTGAAGACAGACTTCGGGAAGTTTTATGGAATATTTTTCATGAATTTTTAAAGGACCTTTATGCAGTTAAATATGGATTCTTTATGGAGGCCATCTATCCCCACAAATGTGTTCAGAACCTTTTTAACCACAAAAAGATCTTTAAAATTTCTCAAAGGCCACTAGGCCTTCAGATGTGAATTTTAAAGGAATTTTTTTAAAAAGCCAACACCCTCCAGTAATGCTTTTGGGCCACTATTGAAAGGACCAACATCCGTTAAAGCACGTTTTTTCAAGGACCTCTTAAGTATTTAACATGGATTTTTAGAACTTTCTTCAAATACGTCAAATGTGTTAAAAAAAAGTTCTCAGGGACCTCCACGCCTTCCAATGTTTATTTTTTTCAATTTTCATTTTTATCATTAAAATATAGATCTTTCAGGCCTTTTGTCGTGAATTTTTAAATCACTTTTTCAAGGACTTCAAAGGCATTTCTTCAAACGTGGTTGTTTGAATGATTTCTTTCAGGACATTCAGGTTGATGAAGGTAGATTTTTTAATTTTTTCGAGGATGTCTGAAGGCATTCAAACTTGGATTTTTTTAAAGAATTGTTTCAAGGAGGTAGAGTCCTTGAAACTTTGATTTTTATAAGAACTTCCAACTTCAAGAACATGCGTATCTTTGAAGGCAGATTTTTTAAATCTTTTTTCCAAGGCACTCAAGTCCTTCAAACATTTGTTAGGGTTTTTTCAGATACATTTCAAAGACTTCCAGGCTTTAAGAATGGATTTTTAAAGTTTGTTAAGAAGAATCTCCAGCTCTTCAAAGGCCGGCTTCCTTTTTTTGTTTTGAACAATTCGCAGGCTTTTTGTAAAAAATTCTTCATTTCTTCATGGACCTCCAGGTTTTAGAACATGGATTAAAAAAATAAGCTCTTTCAGATCTTCAAGCGTGGAGTTTACAAGAATTTTCTTTTTTAAGGACATCCTGGCCTGGAATTAGACGATTTTTTTAAATGTTTTCTTTTAATATTTATTTTTTGTTGGGACTTTTTCCAGGCCCTTCAAAGCTGGCTTTTTTAAATATTTTTTTCCATGGACCCCTAGCTTTTTTCCAAATATTCTAATTTAATTTTTTAAAGATTTTTCCAAGGATCTCAAGACCTTCAAATGAGATTTTTTTTAACAACCTTTAGCCCTCTGAACCTCCATGCCTTTAAAAAGGATTTTTCAGGGACTTTTATCTCCATTTTTTTTAATTTTTTTTATGGCCCTCCAAATATTCTAATGTGGATAATTTAAATTTTATAAGGACCCCCAACCATCCAAGGTTTTTTAAATATTTTTTTCTACGACTTTTAGAGGCATTTTAAGAAATTTTTCCTCAAGGACCTCCTAGCTTTCAAACGTGGATCTTTTAAAGATTTTTCAAGGACAACCAAATTTTCGAATGATTTTTTTAATATTTTTTGTTATATTACATTTTTAAAGATTTTCAAGGACCTTTAAGCTTTCAAACGTAGATTTTTTTCAAGGCAATTTTAAATAACTTTTTACAAGGACCTCCAGGTTTTCAAATGAGATTTTTTAATTTTCCTGTTTTTAGAAATTCAAAGGGAATTTTTAAAGAATTTCTCGAGGACCTTCAAAATTGTTTTTTTAACAGATTTTTTTCCGAGATTTTAAGGACAATTTGAAATGACTTTTTACAAGGACCTCCAGGTCTTCAGATGAGACATTTTATTTTTTTTTTTTTAGAATTTCAGAGGGAATGTTTAAAGAGTCTATCGTGGACAGAAGTGGATTTTTAAAAGATTTTTTTCCGAAATTTTGAGGACAATTTGCAATGACTTTTTACAAGGACCTCCAGGTCTTCATATGAGATTTTTTCAAATATTTTTTTTATAATTTTTAATGAAATTTTTACAATTTTTTTCAAAGGAAAAATTTCTTGCAAAGACCTCTAGGCTTTCAAACTTTTTTTGATGAATTTTTCTAAATAATTGGAAGGTCATTATAAAATCATTTTTTGCAAGGACATTCAGTTCTTCAGCAAATTTATTCTAAGGAAAACAAGGGACTTTTAGCGTAGATGTTAAAGGTTTGGTTTTGAGGAAATACTTTCAAGGATGAAGTACATTCCCCTTGATGTTACCGTATCCATGCATATTCTTTCTTAAGTGGTTCTTAAGCTCTCTGGCAATTTATCCTTGCATATCCTCGAAGTTTCACATTTGAGTATTCATAGGGGACTCTGGTAGTGGTATTCTTTGATGTTCTTGTTGAATATCACTTGAGAACAAATTGAGGCCTCTTACAGGAATATTCCTTCAACGTCCTTGTTGATCTTTGCTTATTGAGGCCTTCAGCAGCAGTGTCCTTTGATTTTCTTGTTGATCCTTACATGGGGTCTCTGGTAGTTGTATCCTAACATATCGCTGTAGGTTTTTTTGAGTACTTTTTGAGGCCGCTGTGCAGTAGAATCATTGAGTATCCTAGTAGATCCTTGCTTGTAGCCTTGTACATCCGTAGTTACTTTTGAGGTCTCTGACAGTTTCAATCTCTGGCAGGGGTATTCTTCGATATCTGAGATATGTAGTTAGATAATTCTAGCTTGAGAACATATAAAGGCCTCTTATGTCTGCGTATCCTTGTAGATCCTTGCTTCATTACTTATTGTGGCCTTTTGCAGCAGTTGTCTTGTCTGTAGCAGTTGTATCCTTACATATCCTTGTGGGTTCTTTTTTGGGTACTTTTTGAAGCCGCTGTGCGTTTATCCTTGCAGATTATTTCTTTCATACTTTTTGATGTCTCAGGCAGTTGTAACCTTGCATAACCTCAAAAATCCTTGTTTGAGTATTATATAAGTGTTCTGTCAGTGGTACTCTTAAATAAAGGCCTCTTATGGCCTCTCTTTCCTGCGCAGGCCTTTTGCAGCAGAATCCTTGCATTTTCTTGTTGATCCTTAACCTATTGGAATCTCTGGCAGTGGTAACTTTACTTTAACTGGGTACTTTTTGAGGCCTCTGTGCCGTGGTATCCCTGTGTATCCTTGCAGATCCTTTCTTGGATACTTTTTCATGTCTCTGGTAGTTTTAAACTTGCATATCCTCGAAGATCCTTGTTTGAGTACAAGTTAAGAAGGCTGACAATTGTATTCTTAGATGTCCTTGCTAATCTTCGCTTGAAGACAAGTTTATCCAGATTTCAAGGAATTCTTGTGTATTTTTGCTTAAGTACTTGCTGAGGCCTCTCGCAACAATGTCCTTGCATTTTCCTGTTGATCCTTATGTGTATCCTTGTAGATCCGTGCTTGGTTACTTTTAAAGGTCGGTTACCACAATATCTCAACATATCCTTGTAGATCCTTGCGTGAGAATTTATTTAGGTCTCATGTATGTCCTTGTGGGTCCTTGAAAACCATTTGAAAATATTCTCTACATAGAAAAAGTCCACAAGTTATTCTCTCTATGTAAGTCCTCCTCAAGGGGTTTTATTTTTAGAAAAGGATGTTCCCTTACTTTCTCGTCCTCTCCCATTCCATAGCTAAAATAATCACTAAGCCATTAAGCCATCAACGTTTTGAACAATGAAATTTAAAATGTCCACAAAATCCCTACTGGCAAAAGGACATCCACTTTGTCCTTTGCAAATTTTCAAAGTTTCAATTTACCAGCCCCAAAAAACCACCAAATGAATGTTTGTGGTTCTTCAAGGTATCGCTGGTGTGGCTGATGGTGAATCTGATGCCACTTAAAGTTTAGCCGCCAATTGAATGCTTTGCCATAAATGTTGCAAAAATAAAGCTACTCGACTCATTGCTTGTGAATTTTTCAATTTAAATTTCGAAACTTCGTCCTCCCCCCTTCAAGAAGAGAGAGAGAGGGAAATTTAAACAAAACGCGAAATACAATACTTAAACAAACAATAATTCCCATATATGAGTTTATGTGTGTGGGTGTGTGTGTGAGTGTTTGAAAAGAGAAGTGCAAATTTTTGAGTTTAATAAAAGTTTACTCTCACACACACACACTCACACACATACACCTCTATAAATATTTATTATGTGTCAAAGTTATTTGAAAAAAAAATGCTCCCTTTTTATTTGAAAATTTAAGAAAAGTTTTTCAACGATTTTCCTCAACAATGTTTGTCACCGTCGCAAAACCACCAACAAACACTTCATTGCCACCGAACAAGTTACACACAGCTCGTGAGAACTCATGCATGAGTTGCAAATGGGAGTGGGTGTGTGTGTGTGTGTTGAGGTTCTTTTTTTAAGTAGATGAGTGAGAGAGTGCGAGAGAGTGAGTTTGAGAGAGTATGTGAGTGTGCGAAGGGGAAAGTGTGCTTGACACAAAGTGCTTGCGATGTTTGTAACAAAATTGCAAATTGTTTGACAAAGTTGTTAAAAATTTGTTTGTTTTTCGTTGCAGAGAGAGGGAGGGACGGGGCGAGAATGGAAGGAGTGTTAAAAAGTGGTTACAACTTGTCACGCGGGGGGGTAGTGTTATCGGAGGGGCCATCGCAGGGGCTGTCGCATTGAATTAACATAAAATGAGTTTAGATTGGTCACACAAACTGTCCAACAAAATCTCCCTGGCATTTGTTCCAAAGTAATTTATGAACTTTTCAATGATGAAAGGAGGGAGGGGAGAGAGAGGGTTGTGTTTTCAGGGGATAAACACAATGACAACTTTGTAAGAGGCATTTACAAATGTTATTTGAAGAAAAATGAATTCAAACTTAAAGTAAGAGATTTTCTAAGTTTTAAAGGGATAAGTGAATTAAAAAAAGAAATAAAAGGCCTAGGGCCCTCAAAAGTGGAATTTTAAAGCAAAATTCTTAAAGGACCTTAAGCATTTTAAATCTGGATATTTAAAGGAAATAGTTTAAAGGACCTTTACACATTTAAATGTGGGATTTTTTAGAAATTTTCTTAAAGGAACTTTTTTCATCTGGACGTGTATTCTCTATGTAAACTTTTTGAAAGGACCTTTACCTATTGTAGAGTCGATTTTAAAACTACATTTTTTGCAGGACCTTTCAGAATTAAAAACTCGATTTTTTTTTATCAAAGTTTCTTTAAGGGGTTTTTCTCCATTCAAACGTAGAATAATGAAGGAAACTCTTTAAAAAAAATATTAAAGGACATATTTTAAAGGATCCTTGACATTTTACACATCTCCTCGAATGGGTGTACCGTAAGAAATTTCTTTTCAAGAAAATTTTGAAAATCAAACATTGTTTTTTATAAATTTTTAAAGGACCCACTAAGACTTTAAACGGTCTGCTTTATAGGGATATTTTTTCAGGGATTAAAAACCCTTAAAAACTTCCATTCTTAAAGGATTTTTTTTAATAACTAGCAGTTCTAAATTTGTGTGTATTTTAAAGAGTTTTTAAGGACCTCCAGGTCTTTGATCGGGAATTTAAAAAAAAAACTAAACTTTTAAAGAATTTTTTCAAGGACCTCAAGAATTTTGAACCTGGCATCCGATTGTTGATTTTCGAAGATTTTCAAGGACCTCCAGGCATTTGCACCTGGTTAAAAAAATCAAAGCCCATCAGACTTTTAAATGAAGAATTTTTTAAGTTTTTCAAGGACCTCCAGGACTTTAAATTTTGGATTTTTAAGAATCCTTTTAAAGAACCACCAGTTCTTCCAACTTAGACTTTTTAAACTTTTTTTCAGAACCCTTTAGACCTTTTTAAAGAATATTTTTCAATGACTTTAAGTATTTTAATCGTGGTTTTCATATAATTTTTATAACCTGGCATTAGAACGTGGATTCTTGGAGATTTTTTTCAAGGACCTCCAGGAATTTGCACCTTTAAATGAAGAGTTTTTTTAAGATTTTTCAAGGACCTCCAGACCTTAAAATTTTCGATTTTTTAAGAATCCTTTTAAAGAACCACCAGTTCTTCCAACTTAGACTTTTTAAACTTTTTTTTCAGAACCCTTTAGACCTTTTTAAAGAATATTTTTCAATGACTTTAAGAATTTTAATCGTGGGTTTTCATATAATTTTTATAACCTGGCATTAGAACGTGGATTCTTGGAGATTTTTTTCAAGGACCTCCAGGCATTTGCACCTTTAATGGAGAGTTTTTTAAAATTTTTCAAGGACCTCCAGGACTTTAAATTTTGGATTTTTAAAGAATTCTTTTAAAGGATAGCCAGTTCTTCCAACTTAGACTTTTTTCAGAACTCTTTAGATATTTTTAAAGATTTTTTTTCAATACCTGACATTCGAACGTGGATTGTTGAAGATATTTTTCAAAGTCCTCCAATCATTTGCACATGGATAAAAAGATGCAAAGCTCATCAGACCTTTAATTGGAAAGTTTTTTTAAGATTTTTCAAGGACCTCCAGGACTTTAAATTTTGGATTTTTTAAGAATTTTTTTTAAAGGACCACCAGTTCTTTCAACTTAGAATTTTTAATATTTTTTTCAGAACCCTTTAGGCCTTTTTAAAGATCTTTTTTTTCAAGGACCTTAAGAATTTTAGGTTAGGTTAGATTTTCATAGAACTTCGATAACCTGGCATTCGATGGTAGATTTTTGACGATTTTTTAAGCACCTCCAGTCAGACCTTTAAATGGAGAGTTTTTTAAGATTATTCAAGAACCTCCAGGACCTTAAATTTTGGATTTTTTAAGAATTCTTTTAAAGGGCATCCAGTTCTTCCAACTTAAAATTTTTAATATTTTTTCAGAACCCTTTAGAACCCTTAAAGAACTTTTTTCCAGGACCTCCAGAATTTCAAACATGGGTTTTCAGAAAATTGTTTTAAAGGATAGCCTGGTATTCAAACGTGGATTGCTGAAGTTTTTTCTCATGGTCCTCCAGGCATTTGCACTTGGTTTAAAACATGCAAAGACCATGAGAACTTCAAATGGGCAGTTTCTAAAATATGTTTAAGGACATCCAGGACTTTGGAATTTGGATTTTTAAAGAACTCAGTAAAGAACTTGAATTTTTAATTTTTTTTCAGATTTCTTTTTCAAAGACCTCAAGAATTTCGAACCTTGCTTATAAAAGAATTTTTTTGAAGGACTTCCTGGCCTTCGAACGTGGTTTGTTGAAGATTTTTTTTCAAGGATCTCCAGGCATTTGCATGTGGATTAAAAAATGCAAAGATCATCAGATCTTCAAATGGGGAGTTTTTTAAGATTTTTTCAAGGACCTCCAAGACTTCAAATTTTTTATTTTTAAATTTTTTTTTTTGTTCCAGTCCTACACATCTATTTGCAATGACCTTCGGAACTTAAAATGTGGTTTTTTCAGAAAAATTTATAAAGGATAACCTGACATTTGAACCTGTATTGTTGAAGATTTTTTTTTCAAGGACCTCTAGTCATTTGCACTTGGATTTTTACAGAATTAATTTATTTTTCCAGAGTTTTTTTCAAGGACCTCCAGAATTTTGAACATGGTTTTTGAACGAATTTTTTAAAGAAATTTCTTTCTTTTGAAAATAGATTGTTGAACATTTTTTTCTGAAGGTCCTCCCGGCATTTGCACGTGGATTAAAAAATGCAAAGATCATCAGATCTTCAAACGGGAAGTTTTTTAAGAATTTTTCCTGGACCTCCACGACTTCAAATTTGAATATTTAAATAATTATTGTAAAAGATTTTTTAACATTTTTTCAGAAAACTTTTAACCTTTCTAAAGAATTTTTTCCAAGGACCTCTAGAATTTCAAATGTGTGGGTTTTGAGAGAATTTTTTTAGAGGACTTTCTGGCCTTCGAACGTTGTTTGTTAACATTTTTTTAAGGACCTCCAGGCATTTGACGATTGACGATTTTTTAAGGACCTCCATGCATTTGCACGTGCATTTTTAAAGAATTTTCTCAATGTGCCCTACGCCTTAAAAGGTGAATTTTTTTAAGGATTTTTTTCAATCAAAGAGGTACGTTTTCAAGGACATCAAAGACCTCGATCTTAGATTTTAACATGTTTTTTAAAACCCTTCATGTAAATTATTTAAGGAATTTTCTTCAAGGACTTCATTAAGATTTTTTATTTTTTCAAGGTCCTCAATGCCTTCGGTCATGGATATTTTGGAGAATGTTCTTCATGTTGGATCATGGATTTTTTAATTTTTTTCAATGACCTTCAGCTCTTTGAGGTTACCTTTTTATAAGAATTTTTTCAAGGGCCTCTAGCTCTTTGGAGATTGTATTTTACCATGTGCATTGTCTGCGGCTTTGACATTTTAATGGTTTTTTTAAGGACCCTCAAGTTTAAAATTTTTACGACTGTTTTAAAAGCTCTTAAGGCTCTAAAATTTTATTGGCTGTTTCCGAAGACCTTCAGACCTAAAGTACATGTTTTCAAGAACCACAACCACTTAAGCAGTATTCAAAAATGATTTGAAAGAACCTCTTTCAATGTCCAAAAGCATTTCAATATTAATTTTTTTAAGGATATCTTTTTCCAGAAGTAAAATCATTCAAACAAGGATTGTTGAGGACATTTTTCAAAGACCTAAAGCATTCAAAGATATTTTTAAACAAACAAATTTGGTCCTTATAAAAAAGTTTTAATAAACCCAAGTTTGGTTCTGCAAAAAATATATTATATTATATCACGCTTAGTTCATGAATAATGCTCTAAAAGTCCTCCTGTAGCCCTTAAAAAATAGGTTTAAGTCCTTGCAAAAATAAATTTAAAAAATCCACTTCAACCCAATTGGTCCTTGACTAATAAATGGTAAAAAAATCCATATTTGTCCTTTGATAAATAAGCGTGTTAAAAATATCCATGATTTGTCCTTACAAAAATATGTTAGTCCTTGAAAAAAAATATGTTTTAAAAAATCGACGTTTGATCCTTAAAAACTAAGTTTTAAAAATCCAATCGTGGATTTTTAAGAGTATTCTGCAAGGACGAATCGAGATACTTTTTAAATATATGTTTAAGGACCAAATCCAAGTTTGGTCCTTAAACATATATTTAAAAAGTATCTCGATTCGTCCTTGCAGAATACTCTTAAAAATCCACGATTAGATATCGCAGAAATTTTTTTAAAATTCCATATTTGATCCTTGACAAATTAATGTCGAATAATCAAATTTTGTTCCTTGATAGACATTTTAAAAAAAATGCACGTTTGGTCCTTGAAAACATAGTTTTAAAAAATTAATATTTTATCCTTAAAAAAATATGTTTTAAAATTCCATGTTAGGTTCTTGGTCTTTAAAGCCTTATTTAGAGAACTCTTAGTCCTTGACAAATACACTCAAAAAATCGGACCCATTAACAAATACTCTTAAAATTTCTCAGTTAAAGGATTTTTTGTCCTTGAAAAATATTCTAAAAAGTTCACTCACACAATTCTGTTGATCCTTGACAAAACATTTTGCAGAAATTCACGATTAAAAGATGATTCATCCTTGCAAAAAATATTCTTGAAAATCGAAGTTTTAAGGACTGCTAGTTTCTAAAAAAAATATATATATTTCAAATAATTCACGTTAAATGAGCTAATGATGCTTTAAAGGATATTTCTTTAAAAAATCTACATTCGAAAGGCTTCTAGATCTTGAAAATTTTTGCTCACTTGAAAAGTCCTTAAATAAATCTTCTTCAAAATCTATGTGAAGTAAATCTAAGTAAATTAAACAAATTTTCTGAAAATCCACATTTAAAGGACATTTCGTCTTTGGACACTATCGATTAGAATATCTCCAAGAAAAATACCCAAACATTTATGTTTGTGTGTGTGTGTTGACTCCTCTGTTTAAGATTGTTGTAAGCAGGACCTCCTGCAAACACACACACACACACACCCAACCAATTAGAGTTGCATGTAAACATGTCTTAATCATGTTCGAATAAATTATTCATGTGATTTAATGAATTCGAATTGAATTCATATTTCTATGAAATATTTATGGCAAAGGAGAGTTGTATGTAAGGACGCTTAAGGACATTTAAGGTGGGGCAGGTCCGACGTCCTGGAGGGTTATTTAATTGCTGCTTAGTGGGAGGGAATATTTGAAAATTACTAGTCGAGGTAAATGAGGGAGGAGACAAAATTTGCCAAACGGGACAAAAAAGGGACCTACATTTTGACTACACATCTCTCATTTATGGATGGAATTCCGGACTTTTTTTCAAGGACCTTAGGACCAAATTTGGACAACAACTTTTCCAACTTTCCCGATTTAAATTTCCATTTCAATTCATATAGGATTTCTTTTTCATTCCTCATTTATTTAATTTTTAAGGGACCTACATTTCGACGACATATCTGAGCATCATTTATAGGTGGAATTAAAGATTTTGTGCAAGGACCTTAGGACCAAAGTTGGACAAAAACTCCTCCAACTTTCCTGTTTTAAATGTCCATTTTAATTCATCATGAATTCCCTTTCCATCCCTCCTTTATTTAATTTTTCGCTTTAAAATTCCTCAAAACTGCAATTCCTCTCCTAGTTTCATTACCAAGGACATTTTGGGGTATTAATAGTTCGACCTCCCAGTTCACACTTAAAATTCCCACCAAGACTTGCAAATCTGTTTGGCATAACCACCATACTACAAACAGCTCAGCTCAGTTACTAAGGCTCTTCTAATCCTCTCACAGAGAAATACACACACACACGCACATACATACCCACACTCTCTCCCTGAAACTAATCTTATCAAAAGTCCTGTCCTTGCGAAATGAAAACAGAGACTAGCAAATCCATCAAAGGCAGTAGCTGACAAACTTCCTTCACTCACACAATTACACACACACACACTTTTATACTCATCCGCTCACCCACACACATCCCAGCACATACCTAATTGTGGCCAGAGGTTTTCGCAAAATTTGCGTAACTCTTCGTTAACACCGCTCAGAACATCAGCTGTGGCGGCGGGGGGTTTTTAAAACTTTGTTTTCATTTTGGCTTGGCTGAAACAAAGTCAGCCAAAGTGGGCCGCGAAAAGGAAAACTCCTTCCCAATAAGGATTTAAGAATGAACGTTCCATTGGCAGTGGAAATTGTTTCACTTTCCGACAGGTCCTTTCATTCGAATATGTGAAGGCTTTAATTGGCGCTGAACACAAAAATGTTGGAGGATCCTATCCTGTCTGGCGGGGGCGTTATTGACTGTGCGTGTGAATTTATTTTTGCATGTCTTAACAAATCACTGGCAGTGTTTGACAGACCGTCCGTCTGTCCCTCTGTCGCTTGGGTGCGTGTCTAGAATATTTGTTTGACAGAAACACAAAACTTTTAAATATCTTTAAGGACTTGTTTATACGGTTCTTAAGATTTGCGAGCTTTATTTGTCTGATGGATGAGGATAAGAGGACTTGCATGCGAAAATATAAAACGGAAAGGGAAGGATAGCTAAAGGACAACAATTAAAAGTGAAAATTTTCGAGGATTTTTTGAGGAACATTAGGCGTTTAATGTTGATCTATTAAGGGGTTTTAGGGCTTAAACCTGGATTTAAAAAAATATGTTTCAAGGACCTAAAAAAAATAATTTTCAAGGACCTCAAAGAAAAACGGTGATTTAGCATGGGGCTAAGTTGGTTTTTTAATTCCTTCAAAGACTTCAGAGAAAAAAGTGGATTAAAAAAAATAATTCTCAAGGACCTCAAAGACTAAAAGATTATGTTAATATATTGGGATTTTTCAAGGACTCTCAGACCTTCCGATTTTAAATATATTTTTAGGACCTTCAGGCTTTCCGATTTTTAAATATTTTTCAAGGTCATTTAGGATAAACGTGGATTTAAAAAAAATATTTTTTAAGGACCTCAAAGAAAAAAGTGGATTAAAAAAATAATTCTCGAGGACATCAAAGACCAAGAGATTATATTAATATATTGGAATTTTTCAAGGACTCTCAGACCCTCCGATTTTTAAATATCTTTCTAAGTATTTCAGGCTTTCCGATTTTTAAATATTTTTCAATGTCCTTTAGAATAAACGTGGATTTAAAAAAAATATTTTTTAAGGACCTCAAAGAAAAAAGTAGATTAAAAAAATAATTCTCAAGGACCTCAATAAAACGTGGATTTAAAAATATTTTTTTAAAGGACCTCAATAAAACGTGGATTTAAAACAATATTTTTAAAGGCTCTCAGAGCAAAACCTGAATTAAAAAAAATATTTTCAAGGACCTCAATAAAACGTGGATTTAAAAAATATTTTTTAAAGGACCTCAATAAAACGTGGATTTAAAAAAATATTTTTAAAGGCTCTCAGAGAAAAACGTGAATTAAAAAAAAATTTCCAGGACGTGGATATAAAAAAAAATAATTTTAAAAGAAATAATTTTGGATTTAAAAAAATAATTTTCAAGGACGTGGATTTAAAAAAAAAATAATTTTCAAGGACGTGGATTTAAAAAAAAAATAATTTTCAAGGATGTGGATTTAAACAAATAATTTTCAAGGACGTGGATTTAAAAAAAAATAATTTTCAAGGACGTGGATTTAAAAAAAAAATAATTTTCAAGGACGTGGATTTAAAAAAAATAATTTTCAAGGACCTCAAAGAAAAATGAGAATTTAAAAAAGGATTTAAAAGAGCTAAGTTGTTTTTTTATTTACTTCAAAGAATTCAGAGAAAAACGTGGATTTAAAGAAATATATATTTGTCAAGGACCTTAAGGGCTAATTTGTTTTTTACCTTCAAGGACATTAGTAACAAACGTGGATTTTTTAAAAATATATATATTTCAAGGACTTTTAGGATGAAGGTAGGTCTAAAAAGGAAGTACATACTTAGACTTTTTCAAGGTCCAGGAAACATAAGCGTTGACTTTTGCAAGGACCTGGAGGACAAATGTGGACTTTTCCAAGTACCTCACGTACAAATGTGAACTTTTTCCTACCTCACATCCAAATGATGACTATTTAAAGGACCTAAAGTGAAAATTAGTTATTTTTTCAAGGACATCACGCCGTACAAATGTAGACTTCTTTTAAGGACCCCAAGAACAAATGTGGACTTTTTCAAGGACCTGAATTGTAAATGGTGACTTTTTCAAGGGCATCAAATACAAGGACCTAAAGTACCAAGACGAACTAAACTTTATAAAAAATGTATTAAAATATGTGGCCTAGGTGGCGTATGAGTATTTCAATTAGAAAGAAAGTTCGATATTTTCAAGATATCTCCAGTATTCTTTAACCGATTTCGATGATTCAAAATGAAAAGGAATTCTCAGACATTGGGCTAAAAATAGAAATTATGTTAATTATATTTTTTTAATTTTTGACAACCCGCTGACGTATAAGTTATGTAAATTTATTTTTATATGAGTAACTTCGACATTTTTAATATATCTCCGGTATTCTTAAACCGATTTCAATGATTCAAAACGCAAATGAATCTTCAGATAGTGGGCTAAAAATAGAAATTATATTAACCAAAAATATTGCCAATACGGTGACGTATACTTTATTAAAATTTATTTAAATATGTGGCCTAGGTGGCGTATGAGTATTTTAATTAGAAAGAAAGTTCGATATTTTCAAGATATCTCCAGTATTCTTTAACCGATTTCGATGATTCAAAATGAAAAGGAATCCTCAAACATTCGGCCAAAAATAGAAATTATGTTAACTAAATTTTTTTTTAATTTTTGACCAACCGGTGACGCATAATTTATCCAAATTTAGTTTTATTTTAGTAACTTCGGCATTTTTAATATATCTCCGGTATTCCATAACCGATTTCCATGATTCCAAATGATAATGAATCCTCAGATATTGGGCTCAAAATAGAAATTATATTAACCAAAAATATTGCCAATACGGTGACGTACGCTTTATTAAAATTTATTTAAATATGCGGCCTAGGTGGCGTATGAGTATTTTAATTATAGAGAAAGTTCGATATTTTCAAGATATCTCCAGTATTCCTTAACCATTTTCGATGATTCAAAATGATAATGAATCCTCAGATATTGGCCTAAAAATATAAATTATATTAATTATATTTTTTTTAATTTTTGACAACTCATGGACCTATAATTTATCCAAATTTATTTTTATTTGAGTAACTTCGACATTTTTAATATATCTCCGGTATTCCATAACCGATTTCGATTATTCAAAATGATAATGAATCCTCAGATATTGGGCTAAAAATAGAAATTATATTAACCAAAAATATTGCCAATACGGTGACGTATAGTTTATTAAAATTTATTTAAATATACGGCCAAGGTGGCGTATGAGTATTTTAATTAGAAACAAAGTTCGACATTTTTAAGATATCTCTGGTATTCTTTAACCGATTTCGATGATTCAAAATGAAAAGGAATCCTCAGACACTGGGCTAAAAATAGAAATTATGTTAATTATATTTTTTTAATTTTTGACAACCCGCTGACGTATATGTTATCTAAATTTATTTTTATTTGAGTAACTTCGACATTTTTAATATATCTCCGGTGTTCCATAACCGATGTCGATGATTCAAAATGATAATGAATCCTCAGATAGTGGGCTAAAAATATAAATTATTATAAATTATCACTTTTTCAAGAAACTGTAGTACAAATGTGGACCTTTTTAAGGACCTGTGAACAAACATAATTTTTAAATATTTTTAAAGAACATTAAGGACAAAGGTGGATTTTTGGAGACTATGATTTGAGGACTTTCGGTATATTAGGACCTTCAGACTGAGGCCCAACTCGAATTTTTTTAAATCATTTTTAAGTCCTTTTAATTTTTTTATATTTTTAGAGTTCTTCCGGAGATAATTTTTAAAAACATTTTGATGGTCCTTCAATTGCATTTTTTTTTCAAAACATTTTTCAGGAAATTTAGGACCTTGGTCGTGGATTACTTAAAATTTTTTTTGAACGACTACTTGGTTGAATTTTAAGGTATTTTTATACCCTACAACACTATGTGTTGAGGGTATTATAAGTTTGATTGGGCCAGAATTTATGTAACACCTCGAAATATTGGTTTCCCATATAGGAAAGTATATATGGATCTTCCTATCTTGCCGAGCTGAGTCGATCTAGCTATGTATGTCCGTCCGTCCGTCTGTCCGTCTGTCCGTCTGTCCATGTTAATTTGTAATCACTCTACAGGTCGCAATTATGGTCCGATCTTCACGAAATTTAAAATGGAGGTGGGGCTAGGGTCAGAATAGAACCCTATTTCTTTTGGTGATGATCGCATAATATTTAGGGGTTGAAATGGACCAAAAACTGAAAAAAAATCCTGATTTTGCACTTGCTCTACAGGTCGCAATTATAGACCAATCGACGCGGAATTTCGCATGTAGCTAGAGTTTAGGGCGGGGAAGAAGCCTACCCATTTGGGTTGTCATCGGATAATATTTAGCGGGTAAAATAGACCATATCTTTTTTTGTTGAAAAAATTAAAAATTTTTCATTAAACCGCGAATATTTTAAATCCCGGCGAAATCACAAAGCCATGACAAGGATACTTCTGATCTTTACATTGATGCTAACATCCAACAAAACGGATATATAGCAAAATATGTGCGATATTTATGTCTATCAAAGAAGATATGCTTGAAAGATCTCTTATATGTCGAGAACGGCTGAACTGATTTCGACAGTTCTCATTAATTCAGAATGGCCTCTTGCAGGAAAGAAAAAACGTCTAAAAAAATCGCATAAAAATATCTCTCTAAAGATGAAAATATTGATTTTGTAAAATTTTCTCATATTTTTTCAATTTTGTCATATTTTTGGCATATTTTCATTTTGAATTAAACATTTGGTAATATTTCTACAGCTAACATAACTAAGTAGTTAGGATATCAGGATATCATATACAGATCGCATTTATGGTCCGATCCTTACGAAATTTTGCATGGAGATAAGATGTGGGTCAGAATAAAAGCCTGTTCTTTTTGGAGATGATCGCCATATATTTAGGGGTTGAAATGGACCAAAAAACTGCAAAATTGTCAGCAGGTCGTAATTATCGCCCGATCCTCACGCACATTTGAATGGGGGTTACCGGACATTGCAAAAGCCAAGCAGTTTTGGATGGCCATCCAAAAATATTCAATGTGTGAAGGAGTTTGCCAACTTTTGTAGACAAAATACGAAAATGTCCATTCCAGTGACTTTTTGGAGAATTCACTTCTGACTATTTCGTTAACGCTGATTTCGTTGAAGAATATAGTCAAATGGCTGTATCTCATATAGATGCGTTTCAGTCAAAAACAATTAATAATAAATGTTAATCTTTTGCCACTTCTGAGAGATTGTAGGTCTTTGGGAAATATTGGTTCCAGATCTAGGAAGACCATTTAAGTGCAACATCTACCAATAAATTGGAAATTAGCAAATTAGTTTAAGTTGCTATTATTCGAAAATTAGAGAACGAAACCTGATGGTTTTCTTTTATTATTTGTTACAATATCTTGTGGAATTCTTTCGAGTATCTCGCCTATATAAACTGTATCGTTTATTATAGTGTTGTAGGGTATTCAACGGTCGGCCCCGCTCGACTGTAGCCTTTGCTTACTTGTTTTTTATATAAAATATTTTTAAGGACAGGCAGCCGTTAAACTCGATTTTCATTTTTTAAGAATATATTCAAGGCTTTTCAAACTTGAATTTTTTATGGAAACCTTTTCAGGGATCACAGATTTCATACAAGGAATTTTAAATGCAATTTCTTTCAGGACCATTTTTCTTTATTCCTGGCTATCCTTCCCTCTTGATTATCCCCCGGCTATTTACGAAAACAAAACATCACGCACCAAATGTTACAACAGCAGCGTGCTGAGAATTTCTAAAAAAAAGTAAGTCAACAATTATTGAAAATCCACGAGCTTCGCTGGTATTCGACGAAATGAAAAAGTAATTGAAATCAATTTAAAGTAATTGTTTCTTTTTTTCTCTCTCGCGACTTTATTGTTTACTGCCTATCCTCGAGGGGCCAACAAATTTTGGGTTTATTTGGGAAAATTCGCCGAAAATTCGAATCAATCAATAATTTAATTGAAATTTATCGAAAACGTGGAGAACATGTTAATTATGGCGAAATTTTCCAAGAAAAACAATTAAAGGGATCAGCAGGAAAAGGACCTGGTGAGATATGTTTTTTTGGCGGCGACAATTAGAGAAAAATAACTTAATTTAATTGAAATACAAGTTTGCATTCCATTGATCATTGTCGTCCTCCTCATCCTCCTCATCCTTTTCATTACATTTTTTCTTAAATCTCCAATATCCTGGCCAGAAGTCGTGTGATTTCCGATTTACAATTTACTGTTGTGGCCAACCTTAAGCATCGTGGCCAAGGTAAACACCAGTCATGCCAGGGTCACCGAATTCCTTGAATTTCCCTTCTTCCTTCACCCGTTAACGAACACACGTACACGTCGCTTGTTTGCTTACATGTGTGTGTGTGCGCGCACGAATGAATTTTATTGTCTTGCCAAACACAAAGGACCTACCAGGTATCAAAGGACCTTCATGCTTCACTGGCCACACAATGCTGATGCGAAGAGAAAATTTATTCCGTTCAGCTTCTCTCAGCGTTTTGTTCACTTCCCCGAGCAGAGAACTAACTGCCACTGCACCATCAGCTTTACAACAAATGAAGCCACAATGTTTCCATTTGATTGGGTTTTCTTTCATTAAAGTTGCGTTACAGCAACGACAGCAGCAGCCAGCTAGCTATCTTCCGTTTCAAGGATTTGAAAAATATATTAAAGGAAAATGGGTTATGAGGAAGTTCTATACTTTTTACAAATATCAAAATTATTGGAAATCCGGTAGCGTATACTTTATTTTAATTAAATTTAATTTATGGCCCATGTGGCGTATGATTATTTTTAATAGGAAGTAAGTTCGCCATTTTCAAGATATCTTGGGAATTTTTAAACCGATTTTGATGATTCAAAATGGAAATGAATGCTCAGATATTGGGCTAAAAATAGAACTTATATTAACGAAAAATATTGCAAACCCGTTGACGCATAATTTAATTTATTTAAATATGTGACCTAGGTGTCGTATGAGTACTTTAATTACAAAGTAAGTTCGACATATTCAAGATATCTCCGGTATTCTTTAACCGATTTCGATGATTTAAAATGAAAAGGAGTCCTCAGACATTGGGCTAAAAATAGAAATTATATTAATTATATTTTTTAATTTTTGAGAACCCGGTGACGTATAATTTATCTAAATTTATTTTTATTTGAGCAACTTCGACATTTATAAGATATCTCCGGTATTCCATAACCAATTTCGATGATTCAAAACGAAAATAAATCCTCAGACATTGGGCTAAAAATATAAATTATATTAACCAAAAATATTGTCAATGCGGTGACGTATACTTCATTAAAATTTATTTAATTATGTGGCGTAGGTGGCGTATGAGTATTTTAAACAGGATATGAGTTCACAATTTTAACGATATCTTGGGTATTGTTTAACCGATTTCTATGATTCAAAACGGAAATTAATCCTCAGTCATTGGGCTAAAATAGAAATTATATTAATTATATTTGTAATTATTGCTATCACGTTGACGCATAATTTATTTGAATTTATTTTAATTTACGTAACTTTGACATTTAAGATATCTCCGGTACTCCTTAACCGATTTCGATGATTCTAAAGGGAAATATATTCTCAGACAGTGGGCTAAAAACATAAATTATTATTATATGAAGGATAGTGGTGCAATGGAAAATCATTGTTAGCTTCAAAACTCATTACACTTCAATTATATGCAATGTGTCGTGCGTATATATATTTGTTATTAGGCGATCGTAATTTTTTATATTTTTGGTATAGAGATTCGGTTTTATCCTTTTTAAAATATCCAAAATTATTGCAACTTTGGTGACGTATACTGCATTTTAATTTCATTTAATATATGGCCTATGTGACGTATGCGTATTTTTAATATGGAGTAAGTTAACCATTTTAAGGATATTTTGGACATTCTTTAGCCGATTTCGATGATTCAAAACAAAAATGAATCCTCAGACAGTGGGCTAAAAATAGAAATTATTCAAAATTATTGCATACCCTTATTTATTAAATGGTGTGTGGCCTATGTGGCGTATGAGTATTTTTTAATGGGAAGTATAGTTACTATTTTAATTATATCTTGGGCATTCTTAAACCGATTTCGATGATTCAAAAAGAAAACGAATCGTCTAACATTGGGCTAAAAATAGATATTTAATTATCGAAAAAACTATTGCAAATTCCGTGAGTTTAATTAATTTTAATATGTGGCCTAGGTGGCGTATAAGTATTTTTAATAGGAGGTAAGTTTACCATTTTAATGATATCTTGGACATTCTTTAACCGATTTCGATGATTCAAAAAGGAAATGACACCTAAGACAGTGAGCTTAAAATAGAAATTATTGAAAGAATAATCATGAACTAAAAAAACACATAAATTTTCCACCAAAAAAAATTGCAATCTTATAAACTCAATAAACCTCAATTATTGGCAAGTAGCTTTACTTATTTTATTTTTTGGATGTGTATCTTAATATAATGTAATACAAAAATTTCTTGCCCACTGTGCTTTGATTTTATATCAATAACTTCAATATATGACAAATATTCCTTGAGCATTGATTCGTATACCTCTAAACCGCCTTTAAATCGTACGATGAGGCTACAGTAACTGATGTGTATGAAGGCATGTATGTGTGAGTGTGTTTAGGTGATCTTAATTTTTTATATTTTTGAAAAAAGCTAAGGCCTTAACCCTTTTTAAAATATCTAAAGTTATTGCAAATCCGGTGACGTATACTTTATTTTTATTTATTTTAATACATGACCAATGTGGCGTATGAGTATTTTTAATAGAAAGTAAGTTGGTCATTTTCAAGATATCTCCGGCATTCTTTAACCGATTTCGGCAATTCAAAATGAAAATGAATCCTGAGATAATGGGCTAAAAATATAAATTTAATTATCGAAAAATTATTGCAAACCCGGTGATGTATAATTTATATTAATATGTGGCCTATGTGGCGTATGAGTATTTTCAATATGAAGTAAATTTAGCATTTTGATGATATCTTGGGCATCTTTTAACCGTTTTGTATCATTCAAAAAGAATATGAATCCTCAGATAACGGGCTAAAAACAAAAATTGCTAAAAAATTGTCAAAACAGCCGAAAATTCTTAAAAAATTCTATCAAGTCTTAAAACTAATTGTACTTCAATTTTTTACAAATACAACATCATTTTTAGTCCATGTGTGCATTAAAATAATGCGATACGAAAACTTCTCCCCACTGTGATAATGGGCTAAAAATAGAAATTCAATTATCAAAAATTATTGCAAACCTGGTGATGTATAATTTATTTTAATATGTGACCTATGTGACGTATGAGTATTTTCAATATGAAGTAATCTTAGCATTTTGATGATATCTTGGGCATCTTTTAACCGTTTTGTATGATTCAAAGAGAAAATGAATCCTCAGATAACGGGCTAAAAATAAAAATTGCCAAACAAAAACCAAAAGAGTAAGGCTCCAAGAAAAAACACCAAAAATTCTTAAAAAAAATTCTCGCAAATATCAAAATTAATTACCGTTCATTTTTGGCAAAAACAACATCATGTTTATTCAAGATGTGTATTAAAATAATGCAATACGAAAACATTTCCCCCACTGTGCCTTGATTGTATATCAATAACATCAATATATTGCAAATATTCCCTTAATATTGTTTCTTATACCTCTAAACCGCCATCAACTCAAATGATGAGGCCACACAAACTGATGTATATGTATATATATGTATGTGTGTGTTCTCAAGTGAAAGTGTAGCCAGTGAGCTATCGGGCTGTCAGTATGTCTCCTCACCAATGCATAACACAAGTCATTGCTGGCATAAAGCTACAGCGTTTTCTGATGTTTTGCAGCAACGATTTTGTCACCAAAGCAACAGCAGCTGCGTTCGAGCAATGAAGCGAAGGACAATGACGTTGATGATGTTGTTAGGTAGGGAGCTTTTAAATGGGTGGGCATGAGAAGTGAGCTGCAAATATTTCCTAGTGCCAATGGGGTTCTCCATACCTTTACGTGTGTGTGAGTAAATGTTTGCGCACGTAGTAAGGTGGCAACAATGTTATTAGAGATGTCCTACATACCAGCCAGCTATGGCATCCTCGGCTATGTTCAACAGAAAAAGAGTAGCTGTACAACCCATCAGCTTGTCACATTGCCCCCAAGACAAATGGCAGCATCATTTCACTTCTACTGCTAGTGGACAAAAATTGACATATTCCCGAAAGGAGAGGATTTTTTGCTATCCTTGCATCTCCAAGCTTCAATGGTTTTATGAAGCATAAAGTGTCTTGTTTGCCGTTCATTTTTCATGCAGTGTGTCATTTCCTTTTTTTGTGCCATGCCATCATGCCTTCATCAGCAGTCTCAGCATCAGAGCACAATGCTGACACCACGTTGTCATCAAAAGTGCGAACTAAATCATGCGCATCTAATCTTATATAGTTGTATGTTTGCGTTTTTTTATGTTTATATATTGATCTGATTGTGTGACATACATAGATTGATAATATTATTCCCTACTGGCATTATTTGGCTGTGAAGTTGAACAACATCACAGCAGACCCACAATAGTTGTCGATATCCGGAAATTTGGCTTTGAATTTCCGTCATTAGCAAAACAGTGGTGGGTTATAAAAGAGCACTGCTAAAATATAATTTTTTATCTATTTTCTTGTAATACCTGTAAGTGTAACCTGTCATTTGCATTTTGAATTACAAAAATCCATTCAAAACTTGCCGAGATATACAGATTTTACAAATTTAACTCAGAATTAAAAACACTCATACGCCGGAAAGTACGAATTAATAAAAGCAATAATACGCCCCAGAGATCAACAATTTAATATTAAATTTATAAAAATAATAATCCTTTAGTGGCAGCTGGCTACTAAAAATATTTAATTCCTTAAAAATATTGATTTAAAATACAGCTTTTCCTAAAAAATAAAATAGTATCTGAAAAAAACAAAACTCTTTCACCTATAAGGACCTGGATGTTCTGCACAAAAACTTCTAAATATATCTGCACTTAAGCGCCTGACGATCCTAGACAAATTTCAGTTTAAATTATTTTTAAACCTCTAATAGTTCTTCTAAAATACATCAATTAATTATGCACCCTGGTGGCGTATGAGTATTATTAATAAAAATTGCATATGTTAATTTGCTCATAACTTGGTTAATATTTAACCGATTTTCGAGATTAAAAACGGAAATGAAAGCTAAGACTACTGGCTAAAAATCAAAATTCCAAAATATAGAAATCTATTTCTATATAATTATATTTGTTCATACTTTGAAAACAATTTATGTTTCACGGCCATTTTAAAGTACCCTATTTTTCCTCTTTTAAATATCTAATCACAAAACATAGCTAAAAACCCCAAAATGTCAATATTTAAGGAGTTATGACCATTTTTTCTTCTTTAAATATCTGATCACAAAACATAGCTAAAAACCCCGAAATGTCAATATTTAAGGAGTTATAACCATTTTTTCTTCTTTAAATATCTAATCACAAAACATAGCTAAAAACCCTGAAATGTCAATATTTAAGGAGTTATGATCATTTTAAAGTACCCTATATTTCCTCATTAAATATCTGATCACAAAACATAGCTAAAAACCCCGAAATATCAATATTTAAGGAGTTATGACCATTTTAAAGTACCCTATTTTCCTCTTTAAATATCTAATCACAAAACATAGCTAAAAACCCCGAAATGTCAATATTTAAGGAGTTATGACCATTTTAAAGTACCCTATTTTTCCTCTTTAAATATCTAATCACAAAACATAGCTAAAAACCCCGAAATGTCAATATTTAAGGAGTTATGACCATTTAAAGTACCCTATTTTTCCTCTTTAAATATCTGACAACAAAACATGGCTAAAAACCCCGAAATGTCAATATTTAAGGAGTTATAACCATTTTAAAGTAACCTATTTTCCTCTTTAAATATCTGACAACAAAACATAGCTAAAAACCCCGAAATGTCAATATTTAAGGAGTTATTGCCATTTTAATGTACCCTATTTTTCCTCTTTAAATATCTAATCACAAAACATAGCTAAAAACCCCGAAATGTCAATATTTAAGGAGTTATGACCATTTTAAAGTACCCTATTTTTCCTCCTCAAATATCTGATCACAAAACATAGCTAAAAACCCCGAAATGTCAGTATTTAAGGAGTTATGACCATTTTAAAGTACCCTATTTTTCCTCTTTAAATATCTCACAACAAAACATAGCTAAAAAGCCCGAAATGTCAATATTTCAGGAGTTATGACCATTTTAAAGTACCCTATTTTTTATTTTCATATATCTGATCACAAATAATTCTGAGATCCTTACTGCTCTTTTACTGCACCCAACTGTTTCAAATTAAAAATATCCATACCTCATCCTCTGAGCCTTGCTTCTGTATCAGAAACCAATACCTTATATTCCATGCTGTCGATAATGTGTTTGATGATGTTGGAGACACATGTTGTGTGGCACACACACATAAAGCCATCGAAGACTATAATCAAATATATGCAGGACGTTACACGTACCAGGATATATTTACATATTTATGCGCTTTTTTATATCTGTTCGGTGATGATGATGATACCAGCCAGCAGTTTCGTACGTTGTTATTCTTTGCTTTATGTCAGGCTAATGATAACTTCATTATATCTTTTTTTTCTTCGGTGTGTGTGGTGAAAGCTAACAATTTAATCAGTTATCCTTGGGATATCAGGAGTGGGAGTACATCTTTTTTTTCTGAAAGAAATATGTCATTTAATGGCAAATTGACAAATTATGTTATGTTCAGAATTGAATTATACAAAAATATTGTGAAGTTATATGCCCATTAGTGTCAGTTACGATGGGAAGAATTGGTGTGTTCTCTTTTTTTTACATTTCGAAATAATTGATTTATTTGACAATTATTGTGGATCGTTATAATAATTGACTCATTTGAGATTTATTTTAGACTGTATTGGAATTAAATTAACTATTTTTTAATAAAAAAATTTTTAAAAATAGCGGAGTTCGCGTAGTTTTTAATAATGGACCTATGTGGCGTATGAGTATTTTTAATACATAGTATGTTTATTATTTTAACGATAACTCAGACAATATTCAATCGATTTTTATTATAAAGGGCGGTAATAAATCCCTAGATATCAGACCAAAATTAGAAATTGCGGTAAAATTTTTTGTTAAATTTTTTGGTTGAAAAAAGTAATGAAACTCTTAAACTTTATGGTTTTGATTTTTTAACAGAGAGAGTGTATATTAGTTTGGCGATAACTCAGAGAATTCTAAATCGATTTTTATTATTGAATATGAAAATTAATCCTTATAATTTAAGCCAAAATCAGAAATTGCTTCATAATTTTCGATAATTTTTTAAATGAAAAAAATGGCATTATATAATTTATCTATATGGCGTAGGAATTTTACTAATGCAAAGTACGCTTAGTATTTCAGCGATAACTCCGTTAATTTTGGACCAATTTTTATTTTTAAATATTGAAAGTATTCTTTATACATCCGACTAAAATTAGAAATTGCTGCATAATTTTCCATTAATGCTTTAAAAGAAAAAAGTGATATATAACAGTTGGCCTTTGTGGCGTATAAGTACTTTTAATACAAATTAGGTTTATTATTTCGACCATATCTCACACAATTTTGAATCGATTTTTATAATTAAATATGGAAATCAATACTAGGACATTTGACAAAAATTAGAAATTGCCGCAAAATGATCAATAATTTTATAAATTGAAAATAGTGTTACTAAACCGTTGGTCTAAGTGGGCATATAAGTATCTCAATACAAAACAAGTTTTTTATTTTAACGATAACTCAGACAATTTTGAATCGATTTTTATTATTGAATATGGAAATGAATCCTCAGATATGAGGTCAAAATTAGAAATAACTGCATTATTTTCGATAATTTTTTACACAAAAAAAACTAATATTGAATAACGGGTCTATGTGGCTTATGACTATTATTAATACAAAAGTATGTTTATTATTTCAGCGATAGCTCAGGCAGGTTTCAAGCGATTTTTATTATTGAGGGCGGAAATAAATCCTTAGATATCAGACCTAAATTCGAAATTGCATTAAAGAATATTTATAATGGTTTTGATTGAAAAAAAAATTAATAAAAATATGAAATTATGCTGTGTACAAGATTTTTTTATAAAAAGGGTGTATATTATTTGGGCAATAACTCTGATAATACTAAATCGATTTTTACTATTGTATATGAAAATTAATTCTTATATGTCAAGTCAAAATTAGAAATTGCGGCAAAATTTTCCATATATTTCTTAAGGGAAAAATGGTATATCCAATATTTGTCGTAGTATTTTTAATACAAAGTAGGTTTATCCTTTCGGTGATAAGTCAGGAAATTTTAAACCGATTTTTATTTTTAAATATGGAAATAAATCCTTGGACATCCGACTATAATTCGAAATTGCTACAAAAATTTCTATACTTTTTTTTAAGAAAAAAAAATGATATTGAGTTATGGGTCTATGTAGCGTATGACTATTTTTAATATAAGGTAGGTTTATTATTTCGGTCACAACTCAGACACTTTTGAACCGATTTTTATTTTTAAATATGGAAATTAAACTAAAATTATAAATTACGGAAAATTTTCAATAAATTTTAAAAACAAAAAAAATTGACTTGAAACTTTGGGTCTACGTGGGATTATAAGTATCTTAATACAAAGCAAGTTCACTAATTAAACGATAACTTAGACAATTTTGAATCGATTTTTATTATTGAAGTTGCAAATAAATCCTTACATAACAGGGCAAAATAAGAAATTGCGGCCGTATTATCTATAATTTAATTTAAATAAAAAATTGGTTTAAATATTGTGTCTCTTTGGAGTTTGAGTATTTTTAAACGAAAGTAGTTTTAATATTTCATTGAAAACTCGTACAACTTTGAGCCGATTTTTATTATGAAGTAAGGACATTAATCTTTAGATGTCAGGTCAAAATTAGAAATTACTGCATAATTTTCCAACACTTGTTTACAGGAAAAAAGTGATATCCAATATTTGGCCTTTGTGGCGTATGAGTATTTTTAATACAGGGTAGGTTATTATTTCGGCGATAACTTAGGCAATTTTGAAGCGATTTTGATTATTGGATATGAAAATAAATCCCTAGATATCAAGTCAAAATTAGAAATTGCTATAAAATTTTTCTTATTTTTTTAATTGAAAAAAAATTAATAAAACTTTTAATTGAAAAAAAATTAATATGAAAATTTTCATTCGGATGTTTTTTACATCAGAATTTTATTAATATCTCCTTAAAAGCTAAGTTTTTATTATGATAAATTTATGGCTAATTTTTGAAAATAATAAGTCATTAGTCTTTTAACCAAAAAATAATATTCGTACGCCCTAGGTTCCTTCATATCATTACGATAAGATAATTTATATCAAAACAGTTTACGAAGTTAATAAATATGTATGTTAAGGTCACTTAGCATATAAATTAATTTTACTTCAAAAAAAATATTTCCCTTGTACAAAAGATATAATTATCACATAATGACTTAAATAATTATGTAAATAAATTTTCTCTCAAAGAGATTGTCCGTTAATTTGTCAACACTTCCTTATCCTTCTTTCACTTTAGCTTTTAGCATTTTGTCTTTGAAATATATGATTTTTAATATACATTTTAATATGGCAAATGTTTCAGCGATGTTCCGCCATGGGAGTAGTTCCATTTTTTTCTGACAAAGCTTTTAAGTTTATTTCTCTTTTTCGTCCCTACGAAGATGGGAGATTATTTAAAATGTATGCTATGAAATTCCACCCCACTAAGTTTCTAAGAGTATCTAGGGGCTGCTGTTGGTGTTTGCGTTAGGAAATGGAAATAAAAATTGTATTTAATTTATTTAACCGGTCACCAAAGAATAACAGCCAGCCAGCCATCCAACGAGAAGGTAGATGGCATAACATTGTGTCTGTATGGTCGTAGAATGGGAAACGTTACAAAATAAATTATGAGGCTAGCCGCCAGAAATGTTGAAACAATTATGAAAAGTGTCATAAACAGTTATCTTAAATGGCAAAATATTATAGCTGTTTGGGATGAGGAAATTTAAAAATGATTTAATCTGAAATCAATCTGAAATTTAACATAAATTTTAAGTACAAGCAGGAGAAATATTGTTACGTTGTTGTCTGTGAATGGCAATTGGAATCATGAAAATTCCTTGAGTCTTCTTCAAGATATTTGAGGTTTACCAAAACAACTCAGTAATTAATAATACTCATACGCAACGAGGGACCAATAATAAAATTGTAAATTACAGGTAAATAAAGGCAGAAAATACTAAATTTTTTATCTATTTTTATAAATGGAGGAAACTACATTCAAAATAAAATTTATGTGCCGTCAAGATACTTAATAAATAGTAATCATACGCATCAAGGAATTACTTTCTTTAAATCAAAATTTAGGGAAAATATTGGGATGTTTTTCAATTTCATTTTTTTATTATAACAAATGATAAATCATTTCCATTAACAATTTCAATTCGTATATCATTTGTGGGTTTACCTGATCAATATTTTATACCTATGACGGAATATATACAAATGAGGACAGTTATGTACATTTATTAACTTTAAACGTACATTTTATGCTCAACACAGAACAATATCTTGATGTAAAGCATTACCTACTAAAAGCATGATCTCTTGCCTATTAATCGCAATTTAAATCAAGAAAATCCTGTCAGCCGTTTCCATGATATTTAAAAATTACCCAAACAACCCAATAATTATTAATACTAATACGCACCCGGGGACCATAACGAAATTATTTAATAACAGACAAATGATACTACGAATTTCAAACATTTTTTATATATTTCTTAAAAATATACGAACCCGCATTCAAATAAAAATATCTTATTACCCAATGCCTCTAATTATTAGTAATCATATGCACCAATGATGGCATTTAGGAATATTTATCTACATTAATTTTAAATTTTATTCCAAATTTGGTAAAATACTTGTACAGAATGTATTTCCAAATGGAAACCTAATCTCTTGCCTATTAACCGCAATTTAAATCATGAAAATCCTGTCAGCCGTTTCCAAGATATTTGAAAATTACCCAAACAACTCAATAATTATTAATACTCATACGCACCCAGGGACCATAATGAAATTTTTTAATAACAGACAAACGATACCAAAAATTTGAAACTTTTTTATATATTTATTATAAATGGAGAAAACCGCATTCAAATAAAAATTCTTAATCATCCAAAGCCTCTAATTGTTAGTAATCATACGCACCAATATACCAATGAGGGCATTTAAGAAAACTTTTTTTAAATTTAGCCTAAATTTCGCACTCAACTTGGAAAAATATTTTTATAGAATGTACTGTCAAATGAAAGCCTGATTTGTTGACTGTGAATTGCAATTGAAATCAAGAGATCTATTGAATTGTTTCCAAGACATTTAACATTTACCCAAACAAGTCAATAATTAATAAAACTCATACGCAGCCATGTACCAATTAAAAAATTATAAATTATATGTAAATAGAGGTACACATCACAGACTTTTTCTACACTTTTTATAAATAGACGAATAAATGTTTATAATCACCCAAAGCCTCTAATAAATAGTAACCAAAAGCACCAATATGCCAGGGAGGATAAATTTTCTCATATTATTTGCACTCAACCTAAATTTTATACCCAAATTAAGAATATATTTTTATAGAATGTATTTCTAAATGAAAGCCCGATATGTAGTCTACCAATTTCAATTTAGATCATAAAAATCCTTTGAATCGTTTCCAAGATATTTAACATTTACCCAAACAACCCAATATTTAATAATACTCATACGCAACCATGGCCAAGTGATAGAACTAAAATTTACAGGGAAATTATGGCAAAAACCACACACTTTTTCTTAATTTGTTACAAATGACAGAAACAGCATTCAAAATAAAATTTTTAGTCAGCCATGATTCATATATTATAGACATCATCATCGCATCATCGCACAAACGATTTAATTACTTTAAACCTAATTTTAGAGAGAATATTTTCCAATATTCTTTTTCAATTCAACAAATTTAAATGATGATGTTCTTGATATTTTGAACTTATTTGCCATTCTTGGATCTATTTGCTAATGGACCGATGCCAATAATTCGTTTTACGGAACATTTAATGTATATTCACCTCTAATTCAGAGAAAAGTTCCAGTTTAACCTAAATTTCATGACCAAAATAAAGGAATCATTTTGTAGAACTTATTTCCAAATGAAAGCCTCATTTGTTGGCTTTCATTTCCAATTTGAACTATGAAAATTGATTGAGGCATTTCGAAGATATTCGAGATTTGCCCAATGAATCCAATAATTATTAACACTCATACGCAACCAGGGACCAATGACAAAATACCAAATTACAAATAAACAAAGGCACAATTTAAAAACTTTTTTATATATTTTAGACAGGTATGGGATAATGTGTTTATGAATAAAATTTAGGCTCTTCCAAGCACCTTCCCGAAACTTCAAGAATGTATAAATCATATTATGATAAACGACATTTTCTTGATGGTTCCAAAAGACATTAACTTTATGCAATTTTTCTAACAGAGCACACTTTTCCTCCCGTATGCCCATTCGATGATTTCCTTGCCCACAATTCTCTACCCACAAAAAAAAATTGTAAAGGACATTCATTTTTATATGTTTACCTTATGTCAATAATCAATTTGCTTACTCCCGCCCTCCGAAGTTTTATGTTCACCTAAATTTTTATTGTTTATATTATTGTTCGACGTTTTTGTCCATTTGATCTGTCATAAAAATATTTATTTTTGTAGAAAAAAGAATATTTTCTAAATGTTTTACATTCCATGAAATCGTGTTTGGAATTTTCAATTAGATTAAAAGTTTATTTCCGACAGACCTCAGCAACATTTTGTGCTCTTGAAGGTAATTTCGAAACAATTTTGAGTGCGTGTCTGCTTGGTCAACAATAAAAATTTGTAATATTAAATATTGGTATTTCCAAAAACAAAATAAATATTTTTATAATTGGCCTATTAGGAAGAAGGTGAAGAATTTGAATTAAAAAAGGTGTTTTCCCATTGCAGAGAAAATAAAAAGTTCGAAATGGTGTAAAAAGTTCTTATTACAGAAGAAATAAGAAGATCGGAATGGTGTTAAAAAATGCTCATTACAGAGGAAATAAAAAGCTCGGAATGGTTAAAAATATCTACCTGAAATCAAGAAGGTAATCTGAACTATGAAAGCCTTCATTAAAATTATTTTCGTCAAAGTAATTTCAAGTATTGCCCTTTATGCTTCAATTTTAATGGAATATTCCTGAGAAGTAGCGAGAGGTATTATTTATTTCACAGATCCCCAATTTCTTCAGTTTCATCTGAAACAAAAACCAAGAAAATCGCCTGACGCATTGCCAAGATATTTACAATTGTCCCAAGTAACCCAATAATTAATAATACTCATACGGCACCAAGTACAAGTTCATAAATAAACGATTTTTTAAGAGTGGAGTGGATTTTTTTATAAATGAAACCCTGGTATAACTCCGGAATTTAAAATATGATTTAAATGGTTCAAAATGGAAATGGTAGAAGAGAAATCAAGCTAATAAAGAAAAATATAATAAGGAAATAAAGAGACAATGCATCTAAGAGACATCTATAGAAACCAAACAATACAAATAAAAAATATTTTTTCTCTAAAAAAATCTAATATTTTCATGTTTTCCTTTCAAATTCTCCCTCTTCCATTCAAATCCCGACCCTTTCCCTCAAGCAGAATTCAAAACCATTAACTAAATAACAATTCCACATCAAACATAGTTTGTCATATTCTCACAAAATCTTTTGATAACTTTTAACAAAAGTCAACCTCTTTGTTTCGTCCCATTTATTTATCTTGTTTCTTCTCTTCTCTTTGTCAACTCATTCGTTCCATTGCAAACTAACCTTGAAAAATACACAAAACAGTTTCCCAATCTTTTGTCTGACAGGTAATGGGATATGAGAACAACTACTTTTCCAATTGTTTCGAAAGCAGCAGCAAACAGAAACATAAAATTGCCAGCAACGTGAATATCGAAATTTTGTCATGGGAAATCAAAAACTAAACACGAATTTCCTTTGGCATTGAAAAGTTCAAATAAAAATGTTTTTTTTTTGGCTGCGGAACAAATAAACATGGAAAACATGATGTAATGAGTGGGGGAAATGTTATGTGATGTGGAGGCAATTCTGGGGAATTGTGAGAGAAGAGTATGAAAGGTAGAAATTTTAGAAATGTGAATTTTCGAGACTTGGTTTTAAAACAACGAAACTTTTCAGTTAAGAGAGAACATTTTGGAGATCTATTAGCAGATACTTATCTTAAGGATCTGGAGATTGCTTAATTTGCTTGATTTAAGATATTTTTTCAAGGTCCAACTTACAAATATTTGGGGATTTTATCAGTGCTTTAATCTTCAATTTCAGAAAGATTATTTTTCAGGATCATCAGAACGAAATTTTGAGGAGCTCTTAAAGAACAATTTTATTTAGTGGGGAAACACAATGTCTTACCTTTCAATTGAGATCTTAACTACGGAAATCGGTTGGCAAATTCTCTAGATATTAGCTATTTTCTGAAGTAACCCAATAATTAATAACAATTTTACGCGACATGGTACCAAATATAAATAAGTAAATTTTGTGGGAACCCTTATAGCAATCAAATATTTTTAAATCGCGAATGAAAGACCTACCATGGGTCCAGATTAGTGATATTGGTCTGCAGCATAACGCCACCTTATATCATCTCTTATCTAACAATTACAATATCATGGGAAAATATTTCAGAAACTGACAATTTTATCTTTCCAAATTCAACAGTTGTCGAAAAAATTTTGACATTTTCCGGTCTTTTTAAGGACATTTTCAGACTCAAGAAACTTAAAAGCGTCGTATTAGATTGAAGATCTCTTAAAAAATTATATTTTCAGATATTTAATTTCCAAATAAATGTGAATTTTGTAAAGAATATTTTCTCAGGACCACGAGAAAACTTATCGTTTATTTTGTCATAATAGATTTTATATTTATTTGGAGCTTCATATCTTACCTTCCAATTGAGATCTTAACAATCAAAATCGACCGCCGCATTCGCTATATATTTGCTATTTTCTGAAGCAACCCAATAATTAATAACAATCATACGCAACATGGTATCATTTATAAATGACTAAATTTTGTGGGAACTACAGTGACAATCAAATATTTCTGAATCGCAAATAAAAGACCTACCTTGGATCCAGATAAGTGATATTTGTCAGAAGTATAGGACCCCAATAACATCTCTAATCTGATGATTAAAATATCATGGAAAATTATTTCAGGATCACAAAACTTTGTCTCTTCAAAATTAAACATTTATCGAAAATATTTCGACATTTTCACTTAAACTGACGATTTCTTAAAAAATTATATTTTCAGATTGTTAATTGCCAAATAAATGTGAATTTTTTAAGAATATTTTCTCAGGACCAATAGATAACTTATCGTTTATTTTGACAAATTAGATTTTCCGTTTTTTTTTTTTTTTTTGAGCTTGATAACTTACCTTTCGATTGAGATCTTAACAATCAAAATCGACCGATGCATTCGCTCTATATTTGCTATTTTCTGAAGCAACCAAATAATTAAAAATAATCATACGCAACATAGTACCATTTATAAATGACTAAATTTTGAGAAATCAACAATGAAAATGAAATATTTTTAAATCGCATATAAAAGACCTACCTTGGGTTCAGATTAGTGATATTTGTCAGCAGCATAACCCTACATTATAATATCTGTAATTTGACCATTAAAATATATCGGAAAAATATTTTGATAACTCCCAATTTTGTCTTTCCAAATTCGACATTTGTATTTAAATTCGAATAATTGTTGACATCTTTTCAAGGACTTGCAAATACCTAGACTTGCAAATACCTAGACTTGCAAATACCTAGACTTCCTTGATTATATCTTCCAGAATCAAGAAACTAAAAATCGTGTTCTTTGACTGAAGGTTTCTTAAAGAAATATATTTCCAGGAATTTAATTTCCAAAAATTAGTAAATTTTTTTTAAAGAATATTTTTCCAAGATGCCCAAAAAAATAAGTGATCATTTTTAAGAATATTTTGTTCATTCCTGGTGGAGTTTAATATCTCACCTTTCAATTGAAACCTTAACTAAGGAAATCGGTGGTCACAATCGTTAGATATCTGGCATTTTCCGAAGTAACCCAATAATTAATAACAATCATACGCAGCATAGTACGACATAAAGATTTTCAAGTTTTGAGGGAATTATGATGGTTATCAAATATTTTTAGAACGCAAATGAAAGATTACGTTCTTAAGATCTCAATGGGGCTAAAAAAACTTAAAGCCTTGTTATTTGAGGATCTTTAAAAAATTATTGAAAAAAATCGAATTATTTCCTTTGATTTAAAAATCTATTTCTGGTCGCCAGATCTTTCCCATATCCATCCTATAAATTTATTTATATTTTCTCCCTAGACCCCTACATTACCTACGCATTCCCTCCTTTTTATTCCACATCTGTTCTCCTCACATTATAATTATGTAAAATGCAAAACGTGCAAGTGATGTGGAAAGTAATAAAGCAAAACAAGAAAAACCATCCACTTTTATATAATCATCCATTTCGTCCATTCACATGGGCGGTGGAAAAAAACACGCATATTTTTTCCACAAGTCCTTGCACAGCAGTCATTTAATGTGGCGTAACTCTTTCCATTTTAAATTAAATGAAATAATTATAAACTCGATGAGAATGCTAAAACAAAAGAGAGAAAAAAATGGGAACAATAGAAATAAAGAAAAGAAAATGCATACAAATTATGTGAGAATTAAAAGTGGCATTGCAAAAGGGACCCAGAAGGAGAGAGACAGCGACGTGGAGGATTACAGGCGGCAGTCAGTATTTCCACAATAAAACGCCAAAGTTTTATGACACTTTGTTTCGCACAACAACACAGCACAGCAACAACAACAACATGAGTTATAATTGTTACAATTTTATGTTGGCATTGTTGTTGAACAGCTTGAAACATGACAGGAAAGTTAAATGCTTACCCTCCATAACCCATAACCTAACCAAATAACCTTTAGGCTCCACGAGCAGTAAGGTTAATTTCTTGTGAAAACCAGTAGAGAGCGAAGGATGGAGAATGAGGAAGTAGACTATTTTTAAATGATTTAATGTGCTGTAAAGTGAATGGGTGTAAAGTTGATTTATAAAGGAAAAGCATTGTGAAAGAGAAAGAAAAAAATTATATGACATAAAGGAATTGTTGATTGTGGAAGTATGGACCGGGAAAAATCCGCTGTCCTGGCTGCAAGGATTTATTTTTCTTAAAACTGTTAATTTCAGAAATAAACTTGAGAAAGAGACCTATGCATGCACGCTTTTGAAAGACAACATTTGCTTTATTTTCCCCTCAATACTCCATTATTTATATTTCGTACCATATTGTGTATGATTGTTATTAATTATTGGGTAAGTTCAGAAAATGTGGAATATCTTGGGAATCCCTCAACCGATTTTGAAAATTTAGATGGTGATTTAAAGGCTAGACTTAGGCCAAGCAAATTTAAAAAAAAAAATATTGGAGTGGTCATTTGAAATATTCTCTTAAAATCCACAATCTCTGAAAGACCTCAAAACATATTTTTTAAAAAAAATCAAAATCTCCCAGGGCTGTTCATCAAAATATCTTGGGAATACCTGAATCGATGTTGATGTTAAAAGTCTCAATTTACAGCTAAGATTTTGGACAAGCATATCTTTTAAAACTATTTCGGTTCCTTATGTTTTTCTAAAATATATAAAATATCTGAGAGCCCATAACACTGACAATATCCAATAGATTTCAACAAAAGAGACTATAAAATCCAAAATATCCAATAGTTTTCAACAAAATATTTTTGGGAAAATCCACAAACTCTGACAGTCCTTTAAAAATACATTTGAAAAAAAAAGACAAGATTTGCTTTATTTTCCCCTCAATACTCCTTTATTTATGTTTCGTACCATGTTGCGTATGATTGTTATTAATTATTGGGTTACTTCAGAAAATTGGGAATATTTAGGGGATGTCTTAACCGATTTTCAAGTTTAAGATCTCGATCGATGGCTAAGATTTTGGACTTTCACTTGGCCTTGAGTCGTATTCAGATAAGTCTTACCATAAATGCAGCATTTCTGCGAAACTTTAACTTTTGTTTTAAAAAATATATATATTTGACAAAGTAATAATTTGGCCATATGTTGCATGAAAATCGCCAATAAAAACCAAAGATTTTTTGATCGGTGGTCCTTGAAAATTGTTTTTACTTTGTCACTGAATGAAAAAAATAAATACACAATCTATTTTGTCTTCTAAAAATTAATAAAAACAAGTTAAAGAGTATAGTCGAGTTTGCCGCCATATTAAAAAACTGCACCCAACTTCAGACTGCTGTCATTTCTAAGCCACTCGTCCGACAGCTGGTAAAGTTATTCCAGTGACAGCTCATTATATTGTTTACAAGCGTACAAAAGCATTTTGGTGAAAATTTTTCAGAAAAAAAGTTATTCACGATGGAATTCAACCGGGACAGTGTGATTTCTTCATATTTGGCTGGAAAACCACAGGTGGCTAACTTTAGAGCACTCCAGCTTTTAAATGTGAATAAATCTTTTGTGTCTCATACCATAGCTTGTTACCGTGATACTGGTAGCGTAGTCCGACGTCAAAAAAGTGGATGGAAGAGGAAGAAACAGCAACATCATCAGAAATGATTCGAAAAGTAAAGAAGCGACTTGATCGAACCCCCCGTCGCAGTGCCCGAAAAAATGGCTCGTGAGCTGTATTCCATTCGGCAAATATTAAAAAATGAGTTCGGGATAAAGCCATTGAAATTGCAAAAAGTGCAAGAACTTACACCTCAACAGAAAGAAAATAGACTCAAAGGAGCTAAAGACTTGCTTCTTGGCTGCTTGGCCGAAAGTGGTGAACTGCGGAATTCGGTTTTCTGAGAAAACATTCGTTGCCCAGCAGTTTGTAAACAAACAAAATGATCGTGCTTACTTGCCAAAGAGGTCAGCTGAAAATGTGCACCTTCGGTTGGCCACCAGAACTCAAGCGCCGGCCATGGTGATGGTGTGGTCGCTCTACGCTCGTATTAATCGACCGAATATTATCACAAAAATATTCTGTATGGTGTATTAAAGCCTTGGACACGCAAACATTTTGGCCGCAGACCTTGGACATTCGAACAGGACTCAGCACCATCGCACTCAGCATTAGAATAAATGCCGAATATTATTGCGAAAATATTCTGGAGGGTGTATAAAAGCCTTGGGCACGCAAACATTTTGGCCGCAGACCTTGGACATTCCAACAGGACTCAGCACCATCGCACTCAGCACACGTCGCCACCCAAGAATGGTTACAAAATGAGGTTCCTCGCTTTATTTCCAGCGCGCAATGGCCACCAAAATCTCCGAATACCAATCCGTTGGACTATTGGAGACTGGAGAATTTTGGAAATCAAGGTCGGCACTAAAAATACCGAAGTGTCGATCACCTCAAGCAAGCGCTTCGCCGGGAATGATATAAAGTACCGCAAAGTAACATTCGGACAGCGTATGACGGTCTCACCACCCAAGAATGATTACAAAATGAGGTTTCTCACTTCATTTCCAGCGCATTTTCATGGCCACCAAAATCTCCGGCTACCAATCCGTTGGACTATTGGAGACCGGAGTATTTTGGAAAGCAAGGTTGGCACTAAAAAATACCAAAGTGTCGATCACCTCAAGCAAGCGCTTAGCTGGGAATGCGCCAAAATGCCGCAGAGCAAAATTCGGGCAGCGTGTGACGGTTTCATTGGGCGTTTGAAGGGCATAATTTGTGCCAAAGGTGACGAATTCGAACAAATCTGAACTTAATCTTAAATTTGATGCTATTTCCGACATTTTTTGCTTTCATTCATTGAAAATTTAAAAAAAAAAAAATATAAAATTATGGCTTTTGACTTTGTTACAGTTTTTTTTTTTTTATCTCACCTTGTATATCCACTCTAACCAGTCCTCCTTCGAAATATCCCACATTTTTGGTATTTTTGATCCTTAAAAATGTAAAAAAAATCCATTTTTTGGCCAGTCTTGAAAAATATCCCAAAAAATCCCTGCATAATTAAATAAAAAATAGTTCAATTTTTTAAAGAAATTATTTTCTTCTTCTAAGGGTCCTTCCGAAATCATGACCATATCAAATGATTGTCAGTCTCTGACAACAAAGACTTGATTGTCCTTCTTCGTTTGTTAATTGTATTTTCCACCACTCACCGAGTTTTACGAGTCAAGTGATTGCTTTTGCTTTCATTACCCTAAGAGAGAGGGAGAGAGAGAGAGAGAGAGAGAAAAAATATGATTTTACAAAACCCGCTGTGTACACCAATCAATAAACATGGACCGGAGACGGCGGAAAGCGACAACTTGAAATCCAACGGGACCATGGAACACTTAAACACTTGATTTTTGTATTCAACTCCAAGACAGAGAGCAGTGTGTCAATAAACACAAAACAACCTCTGGTGACAAAGGCCTGTTTTTTTTTTTTTTTTTGTTTTGGAAGTTGACATAACTCACTTTTTGCGGATATTTGTTGCCGTTGTTGACAAAATACGACAAGAACATATGGTAATATTTGAGGGAGTCAAGGGGAAACCTAACTTAAATCTCAGCTAAAAAATGGGGTGCCAGGCCAGAATTTCATGCCGAAAACAAACTTCATTAAAGCCTAAAAATCATTTCTTCCAAAATTCAATTGCAGTGGCGTTACAAGTGGCTGCGGCAACAACTTCCCAGCTTCCTTGCGGAACAAACTTTCCGAAATGAGTTCGAATGCAAGCCATGGCGGCATAGAAATCCTCATGGAAAGTCATTTTACTTGAAGCACACTTCACAAACATACAACCTCCTGCCCACCCCTCTTCTCACTTGCAAAAACCACTCTCTCATTGCTCATGCATTACCACCCCCTTCCTGATGGCAGGCTCGCACACACACCACTTTACCCAACACTAAAACAAGGGTTGCAAATCCTTCAAAGTCTTATGAATTTTTGATGACATGGTTATAAATAAAATTCGGTGTGTGTAAATAATCGAAAGATGACATCAATGCTTATTTTGCGCACAGCATAAACAAATAAATAAATTTACATAATAATTAAGTGACAACAAAGACAACAACAACTTTAAAATAATATTTATAGATTGTCGAAAAGTTCAAGTGTTCTTAGGGGAATTAAAGTTTCTGATTAGAAAATTCGGGGTGAAGGAGGAATGACATTTGACATTTTTTAAAGGGGTATCAGAGATATAAAGTAGGATTTAGAAGGGAGAGATAGAGTCTGAGAAAGAGAACTTTGGAGATCGTCAAAATAGCGATGTTTCCATAAGACATCTGCGTTAACTTCAGATTTACGATATTCCCACAATAGCAGACAGTCATTTTTGATTTGAAAATTCGGGGTGAAGTGGGAATGACATTTGACATTTTTCAAAGGGGTATCAGAGAAATAAATTAGGATTTAGAAGAGAGAGAGAGAGAGTCAGAGATCGTGGCATTCGTGTTTCAAAGTAATTTCTCTACATCTTTGGAGTTCGTCAAAATAGCGATGTTTCCATAAGACATCTGCGTTAACTTCAGATTTACGTTATTCCCACCATAGCAGATCGTCATCAGCGTTACCCATTCATGAGGCATATATTTTGTCAACTTAGGTGTGACATTTTTATACCCTCCGCCATAAATAGTATGGAGGGTATATTAAGTTCGTCATTCCGTTTGTAACTCATCGAAATAATCATTTTAGACCCTACAAGGTATAGATATTCTTGGTCAGTGTAAAATTTTAAGACGATTTAGCCCTTTCCGATTTAGCCCCTCCGTCTGCCCGTCTGTTATAATCACGCTACAGTCAAAACGAATTAAGATATGAAGCTAAAATTTTGCACAGATCTTTTTTTTTTTTTTTTTTTTTTTTTTTTTGTCTGCAGGCAGGTCAAGTTCGAAGATGAGCTATATCGGTCCACAATATCGTATGGCCCCCATATAACGGTACCCACCCGATATTCGGTATTTTGATGATTTTAGCCACATTTTCAACGGAATTGTCTGAAATTCCACACAAGAGGTCCCTTGTGGGTACTTTATCTCTTGGAAGAGAATTTTCTATATAGGTCCCTCACATTACGGTAACCCCCGGTATTCGGTATTTTGATGATTTTAGCCACATTTTTCAACGGAATTGTCTGAAAATCCACACAAGGAGTTCCTTGTGGGTACTTTATCTCTTGGAAGAGAATTATCCATATAGGTCCACGATATCGTATTTCCCCCATACAACGCCACCCCCCCCCCATTATTGGGTATTTTAATGATTTCAGCCACATTTTTCAATGGAATTGTCTGAAATTCTACACAAGAGGTCCCTTGTAAGCACTTTACCCCCTGCAAGAGAATTTTCTATATAGGTCCACAATATCTTATAGCCCCCATATAACGGTAACCCCCGATATTCGGTATTTTAATGATTTCAGCCACATTTTTCAATGGAATTGTCTGAAATTCTACACAAGGAGTTCTTTGTGAGCACTTTACCCCTTGAAAGGTAATTGTCTATATAGGTCCACAATATCGTAGTTCCCCCATATAACGGTACCCCCCCCCCCCCCAAAGTTCGGTATTTTAATAATTTTAGCCACATTTTAACGGAATTCTACACAAGGAGTTCTTTTTGAGTACTTTACCCATATCCCCCATATATCGGCACCTTCCGATTTTAGGTATTTTAAAGATTTTAACAGAATTTTTAATGGATTTTATTTTTTTGAAAATTTTCTATTTCATTCCAAATGGTGGAGGGTATTCAAAATTCGGCCCGGCCGAACTTACTGGTTTTTTACTTGTTCTCATTAAGAAATGAGGTAAAGGTTACTGATGGAAAGGATACCATTTGGTGGCTGTACAGGGTTGCCTATATGTACAAGGTTGTCCATGTACAGGGTTGCCCATATTCGACGGACCCAAGGGCCCATTACAATCGGCGAGGCTTGTCCGCAGGCAACATTCTTTGCTTCAATTGAATTTTGTACGGGAACAAATGCAAATCAATGCGAATAATCCGTTGTAAAGTGGACCGAGCCATGCCCAACTGCTGAGAACGGCGTTTTTGGGATGTTCTTGGGGACCTCTCAACACTGGCTCGTACGGCAGCGATATTCTCGGCCGATCGCCTTGGTCGACTTTTATACGGCCTCTTCGGATAAGAAAAAGGCTCTTTCTAGTAAAGGTCCCAACCCATACATACAGGATGAGATACAAAAAAAAAAAAACTGCAACGAAGTCAAACGCCATAACTTTTACATTTTTTTTTTAATTTTTATTGAATGAAAGCAAAAAATATCGGAAATAGCATCAAATGTTAGAATAAATTTACATTTGTTCGAACTCGTCACCTTTGGCACGAATTATGGCCTTCAAACGGCCAATGAAAACGTCATACGCTGCCCGAATGTTGCTCTGCGGTATTTTGGCTTATTCCCGGCGAAGCGCTTGCTTGAGGAGGTGATCGACACTTTGGTATTTTTTAGTACCAATCTTGCTTTCGAAAATTCTCCAGTCTCCAATAGTCCAACGGCTTGATATCCAGCATCCGGAGATTTTGGTGGCCATTGTGTGCTGGAAATGAAGCGAGGAACCACATTTTGTAACCATTCTTGGGTGGCGGCGAGTGCTGAGTGCGATGGTGCTGAGTCCTGTTGGAATGTCCAAGGTCTGCGGCTAAAATGTTTGTGTGCCCTAGGCTTTAATACACCCTCCAGAATATTTTAACGATAATATTCGGAATTTATTCTGATGCTGAGTGCGATGGTGCTGAGTCCTGTTGGAATGTCCAAGGTCTGCGACCAAAATGTTCGCGTGCCCAAGGCTTTAATATACCCTCCAGAATATTTTCGCAATAATATTCGGCATTTATTCTGATGCTGAGTGCGATGGTGCTGAGTTCTGTTGGAATGTCCAAGGTCTGCTTTTGTACCGTTGTAAACAATATAATGAGCTATCACTAGAATAATTTTAACAGCTGTCGGACGAGTGGCTTAGAAATGACAGCAGTCTGAAGTTGGTTGCAGTTTTTGAAATATTTTTCTAAAGAGTGCTGTTTTCAGTGTTGAGTTTTTTTAAAATATATTTCAAAGAAATATTTTTAGTTGTTAATTTTTTAAAATGATCTCCTTAAAGGACTCTTCACGTGACCTACAATGTATTTGGCATAAAATCGCACAGTTCCTTCCCATCACCTAGTCGTTAAAATGAAAATGTTATGCCATATTTATGCATTACTCGCAACGTAATCGTTTTTCAGGCTCTCCTCTCTACTCTCTCGCTCTCTCTCTCTCTCTCTCTCTCTTTCCCCATTCCGCCCTACTTAACATTGTATTTGATATCCTCAGAAATTGTCAATGTATTTTTATGAGACCGTTTGTTGTTGTTGCTGTTAGTATGTGTCACTGGAACAGTAACAGTTTCCGTTCGAACAATGTATCCTCCGTTCGGTGTAAATGTTTATGGCCAGTAATTTTTTTTTATTATTGGAATATGAAAGATTGAAAAATCGAAATGAAATTCTAAATGGCCATTTTGCAACTTATGAGAATGTAAAATCAAATCCGTTCATTGATTTTATGACCATGAAACTCATTCGGAATTAAATTGAAAAGCATATCGTTTAAACAAATCAAGGACATAACTATTGAAAGGATAATAGTTACATCCTTTGTGGAAAGTATAATTTTCTAATCAATGATTTGGAGAAAATGGCTATCGTCAATATGCTGCAAAAGGGATATGATGACGATATGAAAATGTCCTTTCAAAGGATATTATGCAAAATCTTTTAAGGGTTATCCGAGCATTAGTTTTTTTTGAAGGATATCAGAAATTTTAGATTTTTTATAAGGAATTTCAAGGATTATTTTTAGCAGCTTTAGGATTTTTCAAAAAATTGAAGGGCCGTGGATTTTCAAAAGAATATTTTATTCAGGACGCTCCAAAATCTTAGACTTGTGAGTAATATTTTTCAAAAGCACTCAGAAATCCTAAATTAAAAAGAAATAAAGGATTCAAATTAGCGATTTGGTAAAAAAAAAAATTATGAATTTGAAAAAAATTAACTCCCACCAATTGTGGAATTTTTATACCCTCCATCATAGTATGAAGGGTATATTAAGTTTGTCATTCCACTTGTAACACCTCGAAATATAAATTTTAGACCCCACAAAGTATATATATATATATATTCTTGATCAGCATAAAATTCTATGTCGATTTAGCGATGTCCGGCCGTGTGGAAATTACTCTAGCTTCCGAACGAATTGAAGTAGGTTGATAAAATTTTACTCAAATGTACGTCATGTCGGCAGGACTTTTGATATTGAAAATGGGTCATGTAGGTCCATGTTTTGGTATAGCCCCCATGTAATGGTACCTCCCGATATTCGGTATTTTGATGATTTTAGCGACGTTATTCACCAGAATTGTTTCAAATATGGTATTTGTAGTTCGTAACGGATACTACAGCCTATGACAAAAAATTGGCTGTGCAGGTCCACGTTTTGGTATACGCACCATATAACGGTACCTCCCGATATTCGGTATTTTGCCGACATTATTCACCAGATTTTTTTCAAATTTGTTATTTGAAGTTCGTAATGGATACTACAGCCTCTGCTCGAAACTTGCATAAACAGGTCCACGTCTTCGTATAGCCCCCATGTAAGGGTACCTATTGATATTCGTCATTTTGATGATTTTACCGACATTATTCACTGGAATTGATTCAAATTTCGTATTTGAAGTTCGTAATGGTTACTACAGCCTATGACAAGAAATTGTCTGCGCAGGTCCACGTCTTCGTACAGGCCCCATATAACGATACCTACCGATATTCGGCATCTTTATGATTTTACCGACATTATTCCCCAGAATTATTTCAAATTTGGTATTTAAAGTTCGTAATGGGTACTACAGCCTATGACAGAAAATTGTCTGTGGAGGGCCACGTATTCGGTTAGCTCCCATATAATGGTACCTCCCGATATTTGGTATTTTGATAATTTTAGCGAAATAATTCACCGGAATACTGCAGCCTATGACAGAAAATTGTATGTGCAGGTCCACGTTTTGGTATAGCCCTCATATACCAGTACCTGCCTATATTTTGTATTTTAATTATATTGATGATGCCGGACCAGGTCGTTGTATAGACCCTAATATAACGGCTACTTTCGGTATTTTTAAGATTTTAACAACATTTTTTAACGCATTTTATTTATTTATTTATTATTATTATTTTTTTTTTTTTTTTTTTGAAAATTGAAAATTTTTTGTCAAATTCATTCCAAATCGTGAATGGTATTCATGGCAGAACTTACGGCTTTTATATTAATTTAATTTTTTTTTAATTTTACGTCACGGGCCATCTTCATTCAATTCGTCTTTTATTTAAAAACAATTTTTTTCAAAGACTCAAGCATATCTTAGTTAAAAAAAAAAATCAGGACACGGACACATTCAGGATTTTTAAAAATAATTTTCAATAACTCCCACAAATTTTGGATTAAAATACATCATTTGCAAGAACTCTCTCTCCCTCTCTTTGTCTCTCTCTCTCTTGTTTTCTATTTTATTTAAACTATTTTTAAGGTCTTTTCTAAAAATGTGTTTTTTTATCTTTCATTAACTTTGGATTTTGAAAATTTTCGGTCAAATTTAATATTTCCAACTTTTCTTCCCTTCAATTTATCTCCCCTCTGCAATTCTTTCAAAGAACCATACTCTTTTTGACTCATTCTCCATCAAAAATTCCCTCTCCCCCTCTCTTTCTTCTTTACAAGGAGCAGCACAATTCTTTGAATTTTTTACACAACAATTGACCATAAATGGCCACGTGCCTTACAGCTCTTTTACGTCTTTCATTTTTTTTCTTTTGCTCTAAGTAAACATCAAAGCAAGTGCTGACCTGACTGCAATATCCCAAGTCAATTCCTTTTTTGCCAGAACGGAACGAAACAATGCAAAAAAAAATCGGCAAATTTTGTGGTTAACACTTAAGTGCCGGCACAAAACACAAACGTGTGGCATTTGCGGCATATCCTTTGGCTTCTGAGGAGAAAAGCAGACGTGTGCTGTAGACTTCAAAGCAAAAGGTAGAGACTTTTTTTTGGGAGAATGACTCAGAAATTGTAAAAGGCGAGAAATAAGAGCAGTCAGTTGCAATTGGAGATGAAGGGTAGTGGGCAAGGTATCGAAGAGGAAAGAGAGCAAAAAAGAAAGATTCCTTGAGAAATCTAAGCTTCATCCTTAAAAATGTGGTTAAAAATCCATATTTGGTTCTAAAAATCAAAAAATGAGAGGAGAAACCAACCGTTCGTATCAGTTTCAAATCCTGTTCTATTTATAAATATTTTTACTTAAGACCTACTTAAACTAATCTTTACTTAACCTAATCACAGCCATACAATAGTTCTTATCTTGCCACACATGGAAGAGAAACGATTCCTTGGAAATCAGAGCTTGATCCTTATGGGCACAGAAACCCAAATTTGATCGTTAGAAATATACGAACACAATCCTACTTTGGACTTTTTGAAAAAAAATTAGAGGAGATACCAACTGTTCGTGTTCGGAACTTTTTTGAAGAGTTCTTAGACATGAAATTGTAGTTTTTTAAAAATTATTTTCCGAAAGATTGTTTGTAATTTAAAGAATAATTTTCTAGAAATATTTTTAAGGACTCATAGGGCAGCAGATATTTTTACAAGTATATGAGTTGAAAGAGTATTTTGTGCAGTTTCCAAAAATAGTTTAAGTTTGAAAATTGATTAAAAAATACGGGAGATATAGGTGAAATAATATAAAAGGTCATAATTAATAATAGTCATACGCACCCGGAACCCAAAAGCAAATTAATTATTTTTTATGGATAATGGAGGACTTTTTAAGATTTTCTTTTCAAATATAATGGGATCAACAATTAGGGATTTTTGGAAATTTTTCTGAAGATCTCTTAGATCGGAAAATCTAAATTTGTAAACAAAAAATGTTAGAAGACTTTCTTTAAATGAAAGAATATTTTTCTAGAAATATTTTAAGGACTCACTGGCTAGGAAGTATTGAATTACTTGACATAAAAGAGTATTTTATACCATTTACAAAAATAGTTTAAGTTTGAAAATTGGTTAAGAAATATGAGAGATATAGGTGAAATACCGAAACAGTTAATAATTAATATTTGTCATACGCACCATGGTCCCAAAAGTATTTTTATATTTTTCAAATGGATAATTATGGATTTTTTTAAATCTTTTTTCAATTATGAATACCTCAATAATTATAAATTTTTGTAAATACAATTCCGTTCGATTAATTCTCTTCTTTCACACAATATCATTCGCCACTCGGTAAGCACACATTTTTTTTTTTTTGTTTTGTAATTTTTCAATAACCGTAAAACGTGACGTTAACCTGAAAATGCAATTTTCAATTTTCCCAGCTTGCAAAACCAACAAAGTGCCCTCAGTTTAACTGTTCCGCATGAATTTTCTCAATATTGCAATGACAATAGCAGATTTTCGAATACCAGCAGTTGTATTGGCAATTTACCACGAATTTGGCCAAAAAAAAAGTGGTACCCTCTTCCATGCACAGAACTTCCTGACCACACCCGTCCTCCAGCGATCCGCGATGTTTTGCAACTATCAATCACCTTTCTTTCAATTAGCAAATATTCAAAAACAAAAACGGGATGGGGAGAGTGCAACAATGTTCCTACATGACTGACTGCCTGACAGGTTAGCCTTCTGACTGGTTGCAGTTTCAATGTGTTTCAAACGTGGCTTTTGTTTCCATGTCCATGATGTTTTTGTTCGGTGTTAGTTGGTTTACTATTTCCGTTAATTGGTTGAACCGTTTTTTTTTTTTTTTTTTTTTTTTTTTTTGTATTGACAGTTCAGCTTTACGCGGCCCAAAGGTTGTTGTTACAGTTTCCCATGAAATAGTATTTAGAAATAGGTTATATTTCAAAAGCCTTTTTGGTTCGGAATTGTATTGCATTAGCAAGAAGAGAGTTGTTGAGTTGGAAGAGTATTTTGTGCAGTTTCCAAAAATAGTTAAACTATAAAAATAGGTTAACAATTATGGGAGATAGAGGTTAACTTCTAAAAAGGCCATAATTAATAATAGTCATACGCACCCTGGTCTCAAAAGTATTTTATTTGTTTTATTAAGGATAATGGAGGTATTTTAAAGATTTGTTTTTCAATTATGATGGGATCAATAATTAGGGATATTTGAAGAATATTTGAGAAGAATTTCTAGAACTGCCATTGTAAATTTTTAAAGAAAAGTTTCCGAAAAGCTTTATGTATTTGAAAGAATGCTCTTCTATAAATAATTTTTCAATGAATCACTGATCAAATTATGTTTTGTAAATCGTTGAGTTGAAAGAATGTGTTGTGCAGTTGCCATAAATAGCTCAACTTTTAAAATTGCCCAACAAATGGCGGAGATATAGGTAAAATATTGAAAAACTTCATAATTAATATCAGTCATACGCACCCTGGTCTCAAAAGTATTTAATTATTTTAATATGTATAATGACGAATTTTTCAGAGTTTTTCTTTATTCACGAGGCGATTAATAATTGTGGATGTATGAGAAAAATTAATGGAGAGTTATAAGAACAGAAATTGTAAATTTTCAAAGAGTATTTTCTGAAAGACTTTCTGTGATTGAAAGAATATTATTTTAAAAAATATGTTCTTAATTACTCACAGACCAGAATATATTTTGTCAATTCTTGACGGTAAACAGAATTTTGTGCAGTTTCCAAAAATGGTTAAACTTCAAAAATTGGTTTATAAATGTAAGAGCTATAGATGAAATACTAAAAAAGGTCATAATTAATAATATTCATACGCACCCTGGTACCAAAGTATTATATGTTTTTCCTATGGATATTCTTAGGTTAATGAGATTTTTCTTTTTTCAATTATAAAGAGATCAACAATTAGCAATCTTAGCAACATTTTTTTAAGAATTTTTAGATCTGAAATTATGTTTTTTTAAGAAAATTCTCCCAGAGACTTCCTGTAATAGTAATAGCATTTTGTGCAATATATTTTTTAAAAATAATTTCAAGGACTTACAGTGCAGGATACTTTTTACAATTTGCTGGGTTGGAAGAGTATTTTGTGCAGTTTCGAAAAATAGTTTAACTTTTAAAATTGTCCAAAAAATATGGAAGATATGGGCGGAATATTAATTAAGATCATAAATAATAATAGTCATACGTACCCTGGTACCAAAAGTCTTATATTATTTTTTACTATGAATATTCTTGGGTTACTGAGATTTTTTCTTCTGAATCTTGAAGACATCGATAAGTAGAATCTTTTCGGAACATTTTTGAAGAAGTCTTAGAACTGAAATTATAGTTTCTGATGCAAATTCTCCAGGAGACTTTCTCAAATTTGAAATAAAAAAATATTAAAGAATTTTCAAAAATTTATACAGCAGAATTTTGTTTATAATTTTTTGAGTATGGAAGGGTATATTGTGCAGTTTCTAAAAATCGTTTAATTTACTAAATCGTCCAACAAATATGGAAGATATAAATAAAATACTAAAATGGGTCATAATTAATAATAGTCATACGCACCGTGGTCCTACAAGTATTTTGATTATTTATTACCTTTAACAGCAAACTTTTAGATTTTTCTTTTTTAATTACGAAGAGATCAGTAATATTTGACTCTTGGAAAATATTCATTGAGGCTTTTTAGATCCCAAAAATTTAATTTTACTATGAAATATTTGTCGAAACTCATTCTGCAATTAAAAGAATATATTTTTAAAAAATAATTTTTAAGGACTCACAGACCATTATATTTTATGTAAATCAACAATCTGTAAAACAAAGTTTTGTCTTTTTACTTTCTGTCAGATGCATAGTTCGGAGAATTAAATCTACGCCCCCATATACTAATTTTTTACGCTAACATTTTTAGCCTCTCCTATTAGAAGCCTTTCCTCTTAGACTTCCTTCACAAATACTCGTAATGGAATACGGGCCAAATAAGTTTTTTTCCATTGATTCCATGGGGAGAAAATACAATTCTTAGGACAATAAGGAAGGGATGCCGGATAAGAATTACTTCGTAGAACGAAATAAATATAATATCACTTTGTTGTTGTTTTTCCAAAAAAGATAGGCTTAATTCCATTATTGTTTGTTTTTATAAAAACAATGTTTATCAAATGTCATTTTAAATATGGCCATTTTGTCAATGTTGAAAACTTTCCTAGAAAATTCCCCACATTACCTTCGCTACAAATCGTCAGACAACTTATTGTAATCCGGAAAAAAATCCATATGCAAACGTATATTTAACAAAATGTCATTTTCAACAAAACCACTTTGTCTATCTTGAAAATTTCCCCGAAAAATATTGCCCACATTTCCTTACCTACAAATCGCTGGAAAACTTATTTCAGTCCGAAAAAATTTCCATATGCAAAAGTATATTTAATGAGAATTTCCATCTGCTACCAGCATTTGCAGTCATAGCAACGATGAACAAGTTTTAGATAACAAAATAGCAAGCCAATTTTTTTTCTGACATTCAGTTGATAGACGTAATATGCCAGGAGCCAAACGATTGCTTTTAAGGATTCCTGGAATAAAATTGATGACATGTGATGAAGCTATTTTTAAAAGCCATAATTTATAATCAAAGCAGGCGGGATATAGAAAAGCAAAATCTTTATTTTCCAGTCCAGAAAAATATATGAACAAAATATCTTGAGATATATGCCAATTATAATTGGCGATGGAAAGTTGCTTTCAGTTTAAGAAACGAATAATGTAAAATACATCAACTGCTGTAATAATTTTATGAAAATAAGTAGTTTAGGATAAGGTAGTAAAACTTGTGCACTTTCTAAAACTTTTTGAAATTTTGAAATTGATCAATAAATATTGGAGTTATTGATAAATTACAAAAGAGTTCCAGAATTAATAACAGTCATACGCCCAGTGGTCCAAGATTTTAAATTCCCTCTAGAAGCTCTAGTTTTAGATCGATTGCTTTGAAGTTTGGTACAAAGTTACAATTTACGGCAAGGTCCATGTTCCTAAATTAACGCTGAAATTACTCGAAATATAAACGTCGAATTTAAAAAAAATATTCGAAGGAATTCCACGGCTATAATATTGTTTTTCAATAATATTTTTAATATTTTTGTATAGGATTTCCAGAGTTGCAGTTTTAAGATTTTATTTGGACCGACAGCGCAATAAAAGTGGATCATTTGCATTTATTTTTCAAGGACGGAACATAGGTTTTTAGACATTCTTAAGTATTTTCAAAAAGATTTTCTCATAAAAAATATGGGGTTTAAAACATATTTTCTTCAAGCACCTAACGTTGATTTTCTGTGAGAAGGATATGTTTCAAGGGAAATGTTTTAAATTTTAAGCTTTGCTATTTTAGAAAAAGATTTGAGGATCGGAAGTACATTTTTAATATTTTACTAAGGGTTACAGCGAATTGTTTAAGAATATTTTTCAAGGACAAGATGTGGATTTGTTAAATAAATTTTAAAGGACCAGACATGGATTTTTAAGAACTTTTTTCAAGGAAAAGTCATTGATTTCGCAAGAATGCTGTCATAAGTCCCAAATACAACATTTTTACAAAGTATCTTCAAAAAGAACTTTCGTTCTTACTGAAATATTTATTTGGTACCATGGTGCGTATGACTATTATTAATTATGGGTATTTTTAGTAATTTGGACATAACTCCCACATTTTTTAAGCGATTTTAAAAGTTTAAATGTTTTTGAAATCTGCACAAAATTCACTTAAAATCAAAAAAACTTTTTATCCGTCAACATTCCGAATTTTCTCTTTTTAAGGCACTATCTACCCAAAAAAGTTTTTTTCTCAGAGTTGCAGTTTTTTCCAACACAGCGTTAAAAGTTGATCTTTTACATTTTGTTTCAGGGACCAAGTATTGATTTTAGAATATATTTTATCAAGAACCAGAAGCAGACTTCAAGAAATATACCTGGGTTTTGAAAATATTTTTAAAGTCCAAACCAGAATTAAGAAGATAAAGTCATGTAGTCATATGTTTACAATTTTTTTCAAAATTATTCATTTGGCAACATCTCATTGTCATAATTTTTATTTATAAATCCATTGTATACCCAGAATTCGGAGATGGGAACCTGGTTTTATTCAGTCAAATTTGACTATGCACATTACAGATAATGCAGGGATGGATAGTCTTATTTTAAATGGCTTTACCTTCCTAATTTTACCATGACCCAAACATGCATTGTCAAGATTTTTTTCAATTTTTTTGTCGATTTCTCTCTAATATTGTTGCAATGATCAAAAGCCACTTTTTTACGTAGCTTTTCCAAGCAGAACTTTGGTTTGCACTTAAATAATTATTTGGTACCACGGTGCGTATGACTATTATTAATTATGGGTATTCTTAGTAATTTCACCATAACTCCCATATTTTTTGAGCAATTTTAAAAGTTAGGACATTTTTGAAGTCTACACAAAATTATCTTCAAACCGAACAAAGCTTTATATCTTCCAACCTCTCAGATTTCGCCTGTATACACCCTCAAAACAAAAATATTATTTTTCACTTAATCCAATTACCAAACTGTCTCGCCTTAAAAACCAAACATTTGTTTCAAATTCCCACAGTCCTCCAAGAAAATATTTTCAAAACGTATTAAACACATGTTCTTCGCCATTTTAGAATTCGATTTTTTTGGTCGTCAACAAATTCCGTCTGAAATTGACTTTGTGTTACTGCAGGAAACGGATGTGCAGTAGCAATTTCGTTTTTCTCTTGCTCTCTGCCCAATACCAACTCTTCTTCTCTACATGCTGTATGAATGTGTGTGTTTGTGACAGACACCTTACAACATGTTGCTTTACAATGGCATGTGTTGTTTGTGTACATATGTATGTGTGTCTATCTATCCATTCATGTTCGGTTCCTGTCTGGCCACAAATTTAATTTCCGGCGACCTTTGGTAACATTTGTTATGCTTACAGGGTATTCATAGCCTTGTATATGAATGTATACATGTGTGTGTGTGTGGATAAGCATCAGCAATACAACAAGTATTCAGCTGACTTTGTCATAACCATGTTCATGGCCATACATAAAAAACATGTCTATTGGCCATATTATGCTGATGATGAGGATGATGGCCATGAAGCTGATGCTGAACCTGAGATGATGGTCTTCATTGAAAATTGAACATTACTACCATGAAATGAAATGACTTTACTCGTGTAAATGCAGGTAGGAGACATGTGTACTCACAGAAACAGATATACAGAAAATAATGATACTTCATTTTGAAGGTGTAAAAACATTTATGCGAAAGGGAAAGGCCATCAAACTGGTCAAGTTTCATTTTTTCGATTTTCTTTTCAAGGAAAAGAAGGTTGAATTTTAACGCAAAAATTAAAGACTTGAGCAAATTTTACATGAAAAAATTCTTTGAGGTTTTAAATAAAGAAAATCAATGTAACAATAAAAAATCTTACGAAAACTTTTTTCAATAACCAAAATACCGCTCTATATTTAGTCCTTTTTATGGTCAAGTATAATTTTTAATAAATTTTGATTTTTGCACAGTTCTCTTCCGAGTAAATAGCTGTGCTATTTTTGTATATATCTTCAAAATTGTAGAAGTTATGGCGGAATTACCACATGTTCCTCGATATTAAAAATACTCATACGCCCCAAAGCTCCCATATCTTTCATGCTGTAATATCTGTCCTTTCCTCTTTTTTTGCATTTATTTTTTTTTTTTTTTTTTTTTTTGAATTATCTTTTAAGCCATTGTTGTCCTCTTATCATCTCATCCGCCTACATGACGCTAATAGTTTTTTCTTCTGTTCGGAATATTGATATCGACACCATGCAGAGGAAAATAATCAGCTTTATTGAACGCTTTTATGGATTTATTGCCTTGCTGTTCGTTTTTATGACAGCATTTAATGAATTCATTAATGGTCGCCCCTTATTTGAATGTGAACGGATGTGTGTGTGTGTGTGTTTGTGGGTGGCTTCCAGTGCATCCGCTGACCAGAGTTTGTCGCTTACTTATTGACCAAAATGAAATTTAATGTAATTTTTTCACTCTGTACAATGATGACACAAACTCCGAGCTCAGCAAGGCGTTACTACACTCTTTGGATGCCAGGATGGGGAGCAGGAAAAGGGTCCGGTGGGAGTGTGAAAAAATGAAATTGCAATAAATTGCTTTGGCGGTTAAAATTTAATCAATTCAGATGATAAAAAGAATACATTTGAGTGGGAGTAATGCTTCAACGAGGGGTATGAAGACACGACATTTTTCAATTTTTTTTTATCGGGAAAAAATTACAAAATAAAAAAATTAAAAATATCCTTAAATCATTTCCAAGTTCTTAATCCAAATATTTTTTTTAATATCCCCTCGCATTGTGCCTTAATAAAATCACCACAAGTCAACACCAAAGAAAATTGTTTGCCATTATAAATGCCAACAGAGTAATAAAATATAGTCTCCATTTCACAAAAAAAAACGAAACAAAACTTTGTTGAAAAAAAGTCCTTGTAAAGCAACCAAATCCAATAAAGTCATAACATTTAAATGAACAGCATGCTGTGTGACTGTGTGAAAAACAAAAAAAGGAACATATGTCATATCTCCAGCCGAATTAAAATTAAATGTCAAATGGGAAGTGAAATCATATTTAATTAAGAAAAACTGCACAAAAACTTATAATTTGTAATTATTATGCATCAAATAGTATATCTTTGGGAATTTTGGTTTTAGCGGGCGTATGTTCTGAGTTTTAAGTGGTTTTTATTTTGAAAATAGTTAAAAAATTGAGGAAGTTATGGCCAAATTACCAAACATACCCAAAAATTAATAATAATCATACGCACCCATGGCCGAAATTAAAATTAGCCATACGCACCTTTTTTGTTACTTTTTTTGAACAAAAAATGACAAATATAAACATACAGGAGCCCGTGCTAAGTATTTAATGAATACCAGGCCAAAATCCATAAAAATCTTACTGAATTTAAGTCATGTAAGAAAATAATTAGTGAAAATAAACTTTAACCTACCGAACGTCTTTCCCAAGCGATATCTTAGGAACCAAGAATCCCATGATGATAAATGTGGCCGCATTGGAAAGGTCCTGACAGGTTCTATGATCTGAAGTCATAAACAGGAAGTAAACACAGTTAAAAGAAATATAAAATCGTTTTTTTTTAAAAACTTTTGTAGATGAAAATATCAACCTCCACTTGGAAAATGTTTTCTTTAGCCATATTTCAGGAATGACAAATAAAGTTACAAAAAGGTTGAAATGGAATGTATAATATGTTACAAAAACAAAAAAGAGGCACATATTTCACATCCCTATTACAATTAAATAAACATTTCACAATGGATGTAAGATCATATTTAATAAAGACAAAATACCATAAAAACTTTTTAGTGGTATATCGTATGGTATTAATATAGTAATATTAAGAATTTTGGTTTTAGCACGAACATGTTCTGAGCTCGAATCAGTTTTTATTTTTAAAATAGCCCAACAATTGTGGAAGTTATGACCCAATTATTAAATATACCCAATAATTAATAATACTCATACGCACCCTGGGCCATAATTAAAAAAAAAATTGTGAACACCTTGTTTGCTACTTTTTTGGACAAACAATGACAAATTTAAACATACTAGAGCCCGAACTAAATATTAAATGAATACAAGACCAAAATAATTAAAATTAATTGACTGAATTTATGTTGCATTAAAAATAATATATGAAACCTATATAATGTCTTCCCCAAGCGACATATTAAGAACCAAGAATCCCATGATGATAAATGTGGTCACATTGGAAAGGTCCTAATTATAAACAGTTTCAAAAATAACCTTTAATAAAAAAAATATAAAAAATGTGGAAAAATCTCTAAGAGATGGGAATATCAAACTGAACTTAAAATATTTTTTCTTTAGCCATATTTCAAGAATGGCAAATAAAGTTACAAAAACATTGAGACGAACAGTATAATCTGTGACAAAAACCACAAAAAAGGGACATATTTTACTATCCTATCAGAATTAAAGCTGAAGGTCACAATGAAGGAAAAATCATATTTCATATATACAAAGAAGCACAGAAACATCTTACTGTTAAATTTTAGAGCATTAATATAATACTATGGAAATTTTTGTTTTAGCGGCTACATGTTCTGAGCTCGAATCATTTTTTATTTTGAAAATAACCCAAAAATTGTGAAAGTTATGCTCATTTGTTCAAATATACCAAAAAATTAATAATACTCATACGCACCTTTGGCCATAATTAAAATTAACCATACGCACCATGTTTGTTACTTTTTTGAAGAAAAAGTTACAAATCCATTTACATAAGAATCCGCACTAAATTTTAAATGCATATCTGACCGAAATCCGCAAAAAAAAATTAACCGATTATTAGTTATTTAAAAAGTAATAAATAAATCACTATTTCAATATAGAGTACGGCTTTGCTAACCCGTATTTCTGGAACTAGAAATCCTAGGAAGATAAAAGTGAGCGCATTGGAAAGGTCTTGGCAAGTTCTATACGCACAACTAATAGATAGGATCGGAGTACAAAACATTTCTAAGAAATATTACATCGATTTACAAAGTACTTGGAGTCAGGAAATATCAACATCAACTTAGAGATATTTTTCCATAATCTCTGTTTTAGAAACGAAAAATCCAAAAATGATAAAAAAAAATATCCCTTGGTAAGGGTCCTGATGAGCTCTACCGTGTTCTATACTTGCGTTTAGTATTTCAAAACAATCATACGCACCCTTGGCCAAAATTATTAACAATCATACGCACCCAACTGCAATCATTCTCCTGATGCTTCAATAATCTCAATTTATAGCAAATTGACAACAAATATAACTTTTATTGAATATTGCAACAATAATCTATATTAAGTCTTCTTTAACTTTCTCAAAATCTCTACATGAATCCTTTTACAAGGATTTTATTACCTACCCATATGAGTGAGTGTGTGTGTAGATTGTAATTAATTAAAGATTATTTACCCAATCCTGCTAGTCATCATCATCACCATGGAATTTGTTTACATTATCACAGATTACCTGTAGCCTGTGCATTACCAGCAAAACAATGTTGGGGATTTTTCTTTTAATCATTAACTTTTATATCCTCCCCAGGTTTAGGTTGGGATCATAAAACAAACTAACTAAACGACTTAAAGTTAATTTGCCACATCGAAATTCTGCAGCAACATACGGATCAAATCACTGGTCATATGTAAATATTTGCCTAACCCTAAAGTATTTAGTTTGAGAAGTGTTGAACCTAGTGTCTGTGGTGTTTTTGTTATTCTTCGTGACAGGAAGACACACTTTTCCCTCACCCTTCATTATCAGGGGAAAATATGATGAGCGTATAATGTGACGATAAATGTGGATGTGTATAAGTATGGATGTAATAACATCGAAGAAAAATGTTTAACACAACATGAATTGATAGTTTCGGAAAATTAAGTTACACCAGGAAAAAAATATTAGGTGAGAACAGATGGCATTTCAAAGCATCTTTAAGAGGGGAAATAATATCCGAAGTCATCTACTTTAGTATAGGTGGTATTCTGAGTCATCTACTTCAGTGTAGATGATATTCGGAGTCATCTACCTTAGTATAGATGACCTTCGGAGTCATCTTCTTTAATGTAGATGACGTTCGGAGTAATTTCCGATAGAGTAGATGACGTTCGGAGACATCTCCGATAGAGTAGATGACGTTCGGAGTCATCTCCAAAAGAGTAGATGACGTTCGGAGTCATCTCCAAAAGAGTAGATGAAGTTCGGAGTCATCTCCGATAGAGTAGATGAAGTTCGGAGTCATCTCCGATAAAATAAACGACATTTGGAGCCATTTCCGATAGAGTAGACGACATTCGGAGTCATCTTCTGTAGTGTTGATGACATTTGGAGTCATCTCCGATAGAGTATATGACATTCGGAGTCATCTCCGATAGAGTAGATGACTTTCGGAGTCATCTCCGACAGAGTAGATGACGTTCGGAGACATCTCTGATAGAGTAGATGAAGTTCGGAGACATCTCTGATAGAGTAGATGAAGTTCGGAGTCATTTTCGATAGAGTAGATGACGTTCGGAGTCATCTCTGATAGAGTAGATGACTTTCGGAGTCATCTTCGACAGAGTAGATGACATTCGGAGTCATCTCCGATAAAATAAACGACATTCGGAGTCATCTCCGATTAATTAGATGACATTCGGAGTCACCTCCGATGGAGTAGATGACATTCGGAGTCATCTCCGATAGAGTATATGACATTCGGAGTCATCTCCGATAGAGTGTATGCCATTCGGAGTCATCTCCGAAAGAGCAGATGACGTTCGGAGTCATCTCCGTTAGAGTAGATGACGTTCGGAGTCATCTCCGACAGAGTAGATGATGTTCGGAGTCATCTCCGATAGAGTAGATGCCGTTCGGAGTCATCTCCGATAGAGTAGATGACATTCGTAGTCATCTCCGATAGAGTTGATGACGTTCAGAGTCGTCTCCAATAGAGTAAATGACGTTCGCAGTCATCTGCGATAGAGTAAATGACGTTCGCAGTCATCTGCGATGGAATAAATGACGTTCGCAGTCATCTCCGATAGAGTAGATGACATTCGAAGTCATCTCCGATAGAGTAGATGACATTCGGACTCATCTCCGATAAAGTAGATGACATTCGGAGTCATTTTCTGTAGTGTAGATGACATTCGGAGTCATTTCCGATAAAGTAAATGCCGTTCGGAGTCATCTCCGATAAAATAAACGACATTTGGAGTCATCTCCGATAAATTAGATGACATTTGGAGTCACCTCCGATGGAGTAGATGACACTCGGAGTCATCTCCGACAGAGTAGATCACATTCGGAGTCATCTCCGATGGAGTAGATGACATTCAGAGTGATCTCCGATAAAGTAGATGCCGTTCGGAGTCATCTCCGATAGAGATGATGACATTCGGAGTCATCTCCGATAAAATAAACGACATTCGGAGTCATCTCCGATTAATTAGATGACATTCGGAGTCACCTCCGATGGAGTAGATGACATTCGGAGTCATCTCCGATAGAGTAGATGACGTTCGGAGTCATCTCCGATAAAATAAACGACGTTCGGATCATCTCCGACAGAGTAGATGACATTCGGAGTCATCTCGGATAGAGTAGATGCCGTTCGGAGTCATCTCCGATGGAGTAGATGACATTCGGAGTCATCTCCGATAAAATAAACGACATTCGGAGTCATCTCCGATAGAGTAGACGACATTCGGAGTCATCTCCGGTAGAGTATATAACGTTCGGACTGATCTCCGATAGAGTGGATGGCATTCGGAGTCATCTCCGTTAGAGTAGATGACGTTCGGAGTCTGCCGACTTCTCCCAATTGCATTTTCTTTGAATCCCCTCCGCAATCTAAGCCAATAAAAATGTTCCTCTAATCACCTTCAGCCAAGTTAATTGGCTAATTAAACTCACTTTTTTCCTCGAGTGCGGCAACCCCACCCACATCCATTGCTCGAAAGTTAATAAGGAACATTTTTCTGCTTGACATTGATAAACTTTATGATTCTCTCTGTTTATTTAGGAAGATAGGAAAGGAATCCTAGGTCGGCCTTAAACAACAAATGCCGACAACACCACCATCACTGCTTGAGAGTCTGCAAAGCGAAACATTCATTACGGCTCAATTAGTGAGAGCTCATTCCGACATGTGTTGCCGGTGCTGCTCATGATGATGATAGCTCCATGAGAGCACACAAATCAATCAATGATGACTGACTGACGGACGGACGGATGGCAAGGAGATGATAGTGCAGAACCTATTCGAGCCTAAAGAAAACTTAATTAATTTTCTTTGGAGGATACCATGGAGAGATGGATGGAAGAATGGATCACATCAAATGAATTTGCCCAAAAAAAAGAAAAGGGAAACAAAAACACAAAATCAATAGCATGAAAGACAGGTTACGCTTTGTTTGCCAAGGGGTGTGGGGGGATACGCAACATGTTTGTGTTGGGTAATGTTGTCTTTGTTTTGGGGTTTGGGGAGACCGGGGGCAGACAAACTTCAATATTAATTTCCATCATCGATTGTTGTGAGAAGAAAGAAAAAAAGAAAAGTAATTTTAAAGTTTTCCCGGAAAACGTTAAAATTTCCATAAGAATTTCCTATTTTTTTTTTGGTCTCCCGATGAAAGTAAATTTCCTTCGAGTCCTGTAAATAAAGTCCCTTTTCATTTTGATAAGGGTCATAGGTCATATGATGGTAGTCTTTAAACCACTTGCGGTTATCTCAAGCTCACCTTTTTGTTGTGTTTATCTTTGATGCATGAAATTCAGCTTGGAGGTTGAAATTAATTTGGGTACGGAAAATAAATAGTTGTTTGTGAGGAATGACAAATTTTATTAAATTTGCATAGGCTGGGGTCTTTGGAAAATTGTTCGGCAAAAGTTCGCGCTTTGAATGGCATTCGAAGAACTCTGGGAAGTCAGAAAGATATGGGATGTGACAAACCAAGGACTTTCGTAAATCATGTAATATTCTATGCAACTAATATCATGTATGAAACTCTTTACATTTTGGTGGTGTAGAACTTCTCAAGACCTTTCCAATGCGGCAACATTTATCTTTTTCGGATTACTCGTTCCTGAAATATAGCCTTGGAAAAACATGCTCAAAATTCAAGTTGATATTTTTTGAACAATTATTAAATAACTTCTGTTCGATTTAATTTGTGTAATTTTCAGCCAGACCCCTAACCTAACCCCTAAAAATACGTATTTATGAATTTCTGTTCAAAAAAGTCTGAAATAAACTGCGTATGATAAATTTAATTTTTGACCAGTGGTGCGTATGAGTATTTTTAATTATTGGGTATTTTTATTAATTTGGCCATAACTACCACAATTTTTGGGCTATTTGTAAAATAAAACCCAGCATGGGCTCAGAATATGTTCGCGCTAAAACCAAAATTGCCAAAATTATTATATCAATTTCACACAATGCACCAATGAGCAGTTTTTAAACTACTTTGTCTTCATTAGATATGATGGTAATTCCATTTTAATATTTCGGTTTAATTCGTATGGGAATATAAAATATGATCCACTTTTGTTATTTTTATCACACAGTATGCTGTATTTTTAATGCCTACCACTTTATTCGTCGTTCCTCAAATGTTGGTTAATAAAAACACCCTTTCAGATGAGGTTGGTATTTCCTTCTCCAAGGACTTTCACCATCAATGTTATATTTTTTGTAACAGAGGCTAATTATGAAATCTTTTACGGCTAGGACGAATAGAACTCATTAAGACCTTTTCAAAGCGACCACATTTATCTTCATGGGATTTCTAGTTCCAGAAAAATGGGCTAGGCAAGACGTCCGTAATATTGAAGTTGATATTTATTAATTTTTATTTTTTAACGGATTTATTTTCAATGAAATTTGTGCGGATCCTGGCCAAATATTCATTTAAAGTATAGTAAGCGCCCTCAAATATGCAAATTCGTCAATATTCGTTCAAAAAAGTTGCACATATGCTGCGTATGATTTATTAAAGTAATGGCCGGGAGTGCGTATGAGTGGTAATGATTGTTGGGTATATTTAGTAATTTAGCCATAACTTCCACAATTTTTAAGCTATTTTGAAGAAAGAACCCATTTCGAGCTCAAAACATATTCCCGCTAAAACCAAAATTGTCAAAAATTCCACAATTATAAGCTAGGCAAGACGTCCTCATGGTTGAAATTGATATTGATATTTTAACTAAGTTATTTTCAATGAAAATTGTGTGGATCTTGACCAAATATTCATTTAACGTTTAGTACGAGCTCTTAAATAAGTGAATTTGTCAATTTTTATTTAAAAAAGTTACACATATGGTGCGTATGATTTATTTAAATTATGACTAGGGGTGCGTATGATTGTTATTAATTGTTGGGCATATTTGGTAATTTGGCGATAATTTCCTCAATTTTTGAGCTATTTTCAAAAACGAACCCATTTCTAGCTCAAAACATATTCCCGCCAAAACCAAAATTCTCAAAATATTTCTGTCAATTCCAAACGATTAACCAAAAAAACATTTTTATGCTACTTTACACAAATGGTATATTATTTTATTTAATTTTTTGCATTTAGTTTTAATTCTGATAAGGTTATGATATATATTCGTCTTTTGCCTATCCAGGCGATAAAAGATAAAAGACACTCCCCATTATCTCTCATTAAAAAACAGAGCATTTCATTCTCATTGCAATGCCAAGAAGAAAAATATGTTAAGTTAATTAGAACCTGTCATTACATACTCTCTCTCACTTGTTGTATAACCCCCGTTCAAAAGAGGATCAATGTTTGTGCAATGTTTCGCCTTCGTGTTTGTTTGCATAAAACGAGTTAATTTGAAACCCAACAATTTATGGCGAAATTTTTAATTAAACGTTAAATGAGAACTTGCATGGATGTGTTTTTGCAAATGACGATGCTGACGTTGTTGATAACATCAACAAATACATATCTACATTTCCATTTTAATATAACAGTAAATTTTCATTTAAATACGTGTATCGATTACATGTTTGTAAATATATTTGTATGTTTCGCACGAATGCAACACAACGCGTGAGTGTGTCTGTCAGTGACTTTGAAGTCACTTTTGTTTTGGCCATCAAAATATATGCAAAATGGTAATTTTCAACTTGATTAACAACTTAATTATTGTACAGGGAAATTACAGCATTTTTCCAGAACATAACATGACATGCTGAGGTTTTCCACGGGAATTTTTGTAGAAATTTCCAAACATTCCGAGAAATGCAAGGCAATAAAAAAATGCAAAACATTTAAAATAAAAGGTGTACGAAATTCAAGTTGCTCTACAAAAAAGGCAAATCAGTTAAAATAAATATTGGCTCCTAATGCTTTCAGGGAAATAACTTTATTTATAATTTCTTCTGAGCTTGGGATTTTAATTTCCAGCATCTAAACGCATTTGCTTGTTGAACAAATTTTTCTCATTAAAGACATATTTGCATATAGTACCGTTAGTGGATCTCAGGTGTGAATAAAATTGCAGTTTTCCACTAGATACGATATATGTAAACATTCTTTAAGATCGTGCTAATTTTATAGACGTCTGAACATGATATAATAATAAAATGTTCAAAAGTACTTAGGCATCTATCTTTATTCTAGTACCCTACTTCTGTATTATCAATCATCATGCAGTTACAAACTCTCCAAATTTTAATAAATTTTTAAAATTTCAAACGCCGATAAACCAAACGATATTCTAAGTATACCAACAATTCCCCGGTAGTGGATTCCCGTTAATTAAAACTCCATCAATTAATGTAATATGTAAAAAGCTATTTATTACTGCATGAAAATGTAATGCGATTGTATATTTAACAGTAATTAACAGCAATGGACATAAAATAATGGACCGGCAAATGGGATAAAGTAAAAATAAGGGTACTTTACATCCAGTGACGTTGGAACGGTTGTTTTCAAATCGAAATCATTTCGAAGGCTTTCGTCCCGGTGACATTTTAATATTTATGTTTGACATAATTGCATTGTGCCAGAACCTGCAAAAATCAACTATTTTTTGCAATTTTCTTCGATATCATGAAGGGAAAATCGGTTGTCGTGGTAAAAACTTTTACATTTTACATGCAGCTCTGGAACAGACCATTATGGGGTTGAGATATTTGACGAGAGGTATATTGCACGACAGGGTTGTTTTACATATTTAGCCACGCCTACAATTGTCTGTCGTTTTCCACATTCTGCAAATAAGAATCGTACCATAGTTAGAAATACGTTTCTAATCTATTGATCTTGTAGACTTTGGGACAGAGCAAGACTTTTCAATATCAAATATCGATAAATCGATCAATCAAAAGTCGACCTACATATCCCTGTATCTGTAACGGACAGTTTCTCTCAACTTCAGTAAAGAAAATGGTACTTCACATCTTGTAGTGTCGAAACAGTTGTCTCCCTCTCTAAATCATCTCAAAGGCTTTGAAATTTTAATGTTTATATTAAACCTTATTTTATGGGCATGATAAAATTTAGAAGTTAAAGTCATCAATCAAAAGTCGACCTACTTATCCCTACTTCTGTAACGGTCAGTTTTGATCAACTCCATGCTTCATAAAGAAATAAAATCAAAATGGCGAAAGGGACGCCGTTTTACAATTGAAGAAAAGATAATTTTTTTTATAAGCTAAGGCCTCAAACCTTATCCTTGTCCCTTTTCTCGGAAGCACGAGCCATTATATTCACAGGATCTTCACTAAGGTCTCAGTTCTTATCTGTGTCCCTTTTCTCCGAAACACGAGTCAACGTCTTCACAGGGAAGAGCTCTCCTTTTACGGATTACAAATTTAAAAAAGAAGACATTCTGTCAATCAGGCATTATCACGTGTTCCTGACTCCTGGCTCGCATAATTTACCATGTGTTCCCAGTCTTCACACAATAAGAAAAGATCACCTCCCCCGAGTCACTGTGAATCCCCGTGTACAAACAGGAATCGGAAGTTTGTCATGGAGTGCGCTACAACTTTCCTGGCACATCTTAGGTCTGTGTACATCGTTCTGGATTGCTAAGAATGGGGACGCGTCCTTCCCGACATAAACCAGTTACTCCTCGCATTTTCCAGAGATAGAAGGATATCCTACGCCACATGTACGTTAATTTGTTGAAATATTCTTCCCCAAGTAGCTGATAGCGGCGGATGAGTTATCCCGGCTTACGTATAGCCCTTATGCTCACTCTTTTTTATGAAAATAAAACTAAAATTTTTTAATAAAATTACTCATTTGTTTTGTATTAAATATTAATTTTAATTTTTTCTTTTTTTTACTTATAACAAAATTTCACTTTTCTTTACTTCTTAATTTCTTTACATTTTCTTAATGAGATTTTGAAATGAGAAAAATTACCAACAACAATTGTATTTTTAAGGCAGAGTACACAACAGCAACAACGAAAGCCAGCCTTAGAAAACAAACTAAGTCCGAACGCGGAATGATGGCAATACAGCATAGTTAAGCCTTGCAAAAGTCCATTCCATTCCATGGCTTAGTGTTTGGGCATTACAAATGAAATCACAAAGAGAGCATAATTTATTCAATACTAGATAGGGAAAGAGGGACGAGTTTAGATGGCAGGCAGGTGTTTAATAATTGTGACTGGCAACGACATTGTCATTTACTTGCCAAGGGCGGTGTGGTTTTGGATGTTGAATGCACCGCAGCCGCCGACGTTGCCATTAGTGGTGACTCATCTGCAGCAATGTGTGATGAGGCCGTTACATTTGACGCCAATGTCTTTGTGGCGGGTGAGGTCGAGGTATTGTGTAGGAAATTCAATGTCGTGGATTTATTTGAGTTAGAAGTTAACAAGGAGGTGGCAGAGGAGGATGGTGTTTGATTAGTGGCGGGAGATTTAAGTATGTGGACGGATACAGATGATTGTGTTTGAGCGCTGGAGGTGATGGCATTTGATTTCTTATTGTTATCATTAATGGCAGCTGCTGGATGTGTTGCATCCGCTGTTGTACTGCTGGCAGTGGTGCTACTATTTGTGGCTGATGTAGTTGTTGTTGTTGTACTTGCATTATTACGTTGTGATAATTTTGGTATTTGAAATTTTGAATTTAAGCCCTTCATAAAGCCCTCCATATTGGCCGCCATTGTGGGTGAGGCATAATGCAGGATCTTCAACATATCCGCCTGATGATCCAAAAGTGAGGCCGGCTGGGAATGTGATGATGAGGTATAGGGTGTTGGCAATGCCGGTGAGGTGGAAGCACTGTGTGATTTCTTGAACGATTTCCTGGGATAATCACCAAATGAATTTGTACTGTGACTCTTGGATAGGCCAAAACCCGATGAGGGGGAAGATGATTTTGTACTTAGGCTGCCAGAGGAGTTGGACTTTTGAAAGCTGTGTTTAGATGAGGATCTTGATGAATTTCCCGTTGATGAGGTTGATTTCTTTGAGGCCGGTCCACTGGACACTCCTGGTTTCAAACCTGTGTGGGGCTTTTTGCCAGAACTCGTAGTGGAGGAGGAGCTGGAAACATGCAACGAAGGGGAACCCCCACGCTGAGATGTTTTCAATGAAAATTTACTATTTGTATTCAAACTGCTGGATGAATATGATGATGACAAGGAAGCTGTGGAGGATGAAGAAACCTTGGCGGCTGATGAACTGGTCTTGTTGATGGTCATTTTCAAACCCTCCTGACTTGTCTTAACCATGTATTCATTATTGCCATTGCTGGATTTCATTTTACTGGCTCTCTCCTCACTGATGCCAGGGTGAGACATTGGCACTGTTACCTGTGGCCGTGGCTGTTTGACTTTGTCCGGCCGCTCCAAGCCCCCCGGCAGCGACACCGACAACGTTGGAGATTTGGATATTGTTGTTGCTGCTATAGCTGGTGTCGACGTCATCAAACTAACCTGACAAATGCGAGTTCAATTGACAATGCAGCCACATTCAGGGAGAAAAAATAATAGAAAGAGACAAAAAACAAACATTTTACATTGATAAAAAAGTTACCAATAATATTTAATTGAATTAAACAAAAAAAATCAACTTTAAGTGCATGCATAAACAAGATTTCTAGCTACTAATGTTTTAATTCCTTAAATAATTGGCAAAAAAATAAAAATTCTTTAATTTGAGGTTTTGTGCATTTTCCATTTAATTGGCCAAAATGCACACACACACACAATTACGCATCAATTATAAAGGGATTACATGAAATATGCACTATATTACAGTTATTTATACATACCACACACACGCATACAAGCATGCTCACACATACGCTCATGCAAAACATTGCAACCATTCATAAAAAAATGTTTACTACATTTGAGGTTATGTTTGCAACATTGATGTTCAAGGGAGTTTTTTTGTTAGAATGTGAATTGTTTTCTTTTTTTTGCACATTCTTTGAATGTTTGCTATTTTTTGATGCACATTCTTAGTATGCACTACGTATGCAATTATTTTTAACCTCAATTACATGGTGTCTTACAGAACTACATACTTACTTGGCACTTTTCCAAAACGTTGGTTTTTATTTGCATAATGTGTAAACCAAGTACATATACTTACGCGAGGAATGGGTAATTTCCAATATTAAGGAGTAGTAAGGAACTTTTGTACAGGGTGAGATAAAAAAACTGCAACCAACTTCAAGGGTGATAGTGTGATTTCTATACATTTGGCTGGAAAACCACAAGTGGCTATCGTTAGAGAACTTCAGCATTTAAATGTGAATAAATCTTTTGTGTACCATCGCTTGTTACCGTGATAATGGTAGCGTAGCCCGTAGCATCAGAATAAATGCCGAATATTATTGCGAAAACATTCTGGAGGGTTTATTAATGCCTTGGGCACGCAAACATTTTATCCGCAGACCTTGGACATTCCAACAGTACTCAGCGCCATCGCATTCAGCACGCGCCACCCAAAAATGGTTACAAAATGAGGTTCCTCACTTCATTTGCAGCTCACAATGGCCACTAAAATCTCCGAATACCAATCCCTTGGACTATTGTGTCTGGAGTATTTTGGAAAGCAAGGTTGGCACAAAAAAAAATACCAAAGTGTCGATCACCTCAAGCAAGCGCTTCGCCGGGAATGGGCCAAAAATACCGCAGAGCAACATTCGGGCAGCGTGTGACGGTTTCATTGGCCGTTTGAAGGCCATAATTCGTGCCAAAGGTGATCAATACGAACAAATCTAAACTTATTCTTAAATTTGATGCTTTTTCCGATATTTTTTGCTTTCATTTCATAAAATTAAAATGTAAAAATTATGGCGTTTGACTTTGTTGCAGTTTTTTTATCTCAAGTTTTTTAAAATGATAACTTTTTTAAGAATTATGATTTATGTTGAAACAATGCAGATTCATTCAGAAAAACGGAGATTCACTTTTTTTTTTTTTTGGAAAAAACTTATATTTCTTTAATAAAACGTGAATTTTCTTTTTTCCATATTTTTGAATAATTTGTTTATAATATTTTAAAAACTTTTTTTATATTTTTAAGTTATATTTTTATATTTTTTAATTATTTTTTTAAATTTTTTATTATTTTTCGAAAATTTTCTTATTTTAAAATTTGATTCTATTTCCGGCATTTTTTGCTTTCTTTAAAAATAAATTTAAAAAAAATTTAAAAATCATGGCGTTTGACTTTGTTGCAGTTTTTTTATCTCACCCTGTACAGTGCCGGAATCAAGATATGGGAAAAAGGGTGGGGAATTTTTCTCCATTTTTGAAAATGTTAAATTTTTTAAATGTTATGATTTATGTTGAAACTGTGCAGTTTCATTTAGAAAAACGCAGATATATATACTATTTTTTTAGAAAAAAAATTAAATTTTAAAAAAATATTTTCAAAAGAAATTTTCAAAAAAAAATTTTTTCAATGGACCTTAAAATTTGTTTTTTTAATAAAACTTTACTGGATTTATTATTTATTTTTATATTTTTTAATTATTTTTTTATATTTTTTATATTTTTAATTATTTTTTTATATTTTTTAATTATTTTTTTATTATTTTTAATTATTTTTTTATATTTTTTAAATATGTTTTTTATATTTTTAAATTATTTTTTTATATTTTTAAATATATTTTTTATTTCATAATTTTTGATTTCTTTTTTATATTTTTTAATCATTTATTTATATTTTTTTATATTTTTAAACTATATTTTTATATTTTTTAATTATTTTTTATATTTTTAATTTTTTTTTTTTTTATATTTTTAATTATTTTTTTATATTTTTTAATAATTCTTCTTTTATTTTAAAGCGTTTCAACAATGGCAAACTTCGAAATTTTTTGTTCGTATGGAATAATCAGTCAGAATGTAATGTAATAGATTTTCATTGCAAAATATTGCATCGGTCAAACCTAACTAAACCAAGTTTTCCATTGGGGACCATAAATCCTCAATCCATCAAACTACCACAAAACAGAAAAACAGCAAAAAAAACGACTATAAACTACGGTGTCTAGTGGCAGGATCAAACCAGTGTTTTTTGTTAATTTGCTAAATCAAAATCAAAAGAAAACAACAAAAGCTGGGTTTGGGCAGGTTAAACAAACTACAAAGTGTAAGCGGTTTTTTATAGGAACAATTTTTGTTTATATTTGTAGATTTCATTTAATTAATTTAATGTTATTGTCGATAATATTGTACATATAAAATCAATTAGGAATTGTTTCGAATTTTTTACATAACTCAACAAAAGTACAAAAAAAGGAAACTAAAAGAAAAATACCAATACAAAAAACTTTAAATACATTTTGGAAGTTAAATTAAATAAAGGAGGAGGGGTGTAGTACTCTTTTTTTCTTTGTTTCTTGGAAGCTACTAGGTGTATAGCAACGTTAATAATGCAAGCCAAACAAAAGCAACAACAAAAATTGTCTTGTTAAACTGTAATAAGGTGACTTACCGCAGTGGTAACACCTTTACGCATGGCCGAATTCAAATCCAAACCCGAAACAGAATTCGAACCGGTAGAGCCAGTACTGAAATTTGAGGCTGCAGCGGCGGACATAAGACTGAGGCCGGGCACATTTTTCATTTGTTGCATTTGGGCCGAGTTAACACCCATACTAGATTTAACAGCTGCTGCAGCGGCTGATTTTACAGCTGCCACAAGATTGGTGTTGGCCGTCGCGGAGGAAGTGCCAAGGGCCGAGCAGGAGGAAGATGATGTATTTGAATTTGCCATTGATCGAACCAAGGCGGCACTATTTAGTACAGATGATGCCGAAACTGAGGACACCGATGAGTTGGATGATTTATCTCCTTTGGGACTGGCAGCTGCAGCACTCTTCAATGTTGACATACTAGGCTTGCCCGAAGAGCCATGTTTGGGTGAATGTGTACCAAACGGTGACTTGGGACTATTCGAAGCGGTATTGTGTTTGGGACTGCTATAGACCGGAGAGTGTTTAGGGCTTGGCCTGGCTGAGAGAGATGAACCCGTTACCGAAGAGGCCAGTAGACCACCGGATGAGCCCTTGGGCGAAGAAGAGGGAGAGGGAAACTTCCTAGACCCAGCAGAGGCATCACTGGAGCCAGCTGGAGAGTTTTGCCTAGAAAAGATTTTTTCTGGTGGACCCATGGGTGAATCATCTCTACGTTTTTTACGTTTCTTTTCCTTTTGACCCTCCGCAGAGCCATCCATATTACGTTTACTGGATGATGTGGAAGAGGTCGAAGAAGATGTGGATGTGGATGAGGTGTTGATATTTGCAACCAAAGAATTCATGTTGTTCATAACTACTGCTCCTCCAGAGGACCCCGAGCTGTAGGAGGGCGAGTTGGAAGGTTTCTTGTCTTTGTTGTTATTGTGGGCCGGGGAGGTCGACGTTGAGCCGGCATTAATGGGTGTTATGGTAATTGTGGTTGAACCTCCCGCATTTATGGGACTATTAGAATTGTTGTTCCCTTGGCCCACCAAAGGTATTATTTCTATACCTCCCGTACGTTTAACATCCAATGATGGTGACGATGTTGTGGTTGTCGCTGTATTGTCCGCACTTATGGGTGTTATACTAACGGTGTTCTTAAGACTTGTGGTTTTATCTTTCCAAATATTTTTATATTTATCGGCAATTTCATGTTCTGCAATCTGTTGTTCCAATTGTTGCTGTTGTTGCGCTGTTTGTTGATGATGGCCCAAAGAGTTAATTTCGAGATTAGATTGCATTAGATTGCTGGCAGCCATTGACTCGGCCACCAAGTTGGCATTAATGGTTGTGTTGATTTGACTCTTTGGGCTCTCATGAAAATCCTCCTGCTTAAGTTCGGCAGGGTTTTTGTACTTCATATATCCAGCAGCAGCAGCAGAGGCTGTTGACATTTGGGGTAATAAACCACCAACAGCATTAGGCCCCACCAGAGACCTCTGTTGTTGCTGGTTATTGCCGGCATTGGGTTCAAGTTTTATATTGACCCCACCAGGCATGGAACCACTTGACATACGCTGCATACCACCACCACCACCGCCGCCGCCAGGATCATTTGTTCCACCTCCGGTAATGTTAAAATTTCCATATGAGGTATGGGTATTACCCAAATTTCCTGTTCCAACACCACCAGATCCAGCACCTCCTGCACCACCAGAAATATTCGGACCACTACTACCCATGCCCGTGGTGGCAGTTCCTCCCATATTATGTTGAAACATATTCATACGTTCTTGATCCCAGAATTTAAGTAGGGCCCGGATTGTCACCGGTATGGAGAGGCATTTTTGAGCTATACTTGTCAATTTGATTGACAACAGCTCATAGTTGTGACTAATGCTATAGATACTGCATTGTGGCTTCCCACTGCGTAAATCGAATTCCACCGTGGCCATTGATTCTTCGTAGGGATGTTGTAAAGCCACCGAGATTTGTTGGAATGAAATTGCATTGACCTCCAAGACGGTGGTGGATTCTAAATCTAAAAATACATTAAATCAGGGGGAAACAATTGAGTCTATTGAGAATCTCCCAGAAACTGTTTACAACTTACCAACTGCCACCTTGGCTTGGGGTCTTACACAGCTAGCCAGCAGAGAGTAAAACAATGCCATTTTCTTTAGAAATTCCAAAATCTTGTGTACCTGAGATGGCTCCGTAAAGGGCACCGAATGTATTAGGGTGGACTAAAAACAAATATGAATTGTAATTAAATATTAAATACAAATAATATTTCAAAGTAATACCCACCTTCATCAACTTATTCTCGGTGAAATAATAACAATGCGTTTGATCTGGCAAATGGACAAAGAGACCCTTTTGATTGGTCTTTGTCTGTTGATCCGATGCGGTTTGTATTATCAAACTCATAATATTGCTTACAACCGGTGGCTTATTTTGCGACTCAAGGGAAGTGGACATTGAAGGACTATTTTCATTTCCAGCCGCCGGACACAACCCCATGGCCCTTAGCGTGTTATAGCACACCGGCAAAGGTTTATTTAATCGCAACACAAATGTCGCCGGCAATAGCATGGAGTTCATTTGGGTCAATGGAGCAAATGCCGGCATATCCATGCCAGTCTGAGGATCTTTTGATAACGTCACAGTGGGCAATATTTGCAGTTTGTTGGCCGAGGAAGCTTCCAGATTGACTGTCACACTAAATCCTATACTTTTATTGTTAAATGTATCCAATGTTATGGGTTGAAGTGTCTTGCTTTCCACCGATATCAAGTCATAGGGAGACACAAAATACACCAATCTCATGGGATGGCCTCCACGTCGCTGCATTACAATGCCCACTGCAGAATCTTGCAAAATCTGGGCAGCATCTTTAGAGAAATTTTGCATTTGGAAAATATTATACAAATCCGTTTCCATGGCCTGCATGGCATCGTAGGCCTTTATTTTCACCTTCGATTCAGCATTTAGCTGATAGATCGAAGAAAACCCCTCCAGTTGGGCTGTGAAATCGGCAAAATCACCACGATTTAAACAATCCACCAATTCACTGCAGGATTGTTGTTCCACTTTGGATTCATGATGAACCTTGACATCTGTCAGCGAGCCATTGGAGTCCAACAAAATCTCCAAATAGAACATATCCGTTGAAATGAACAAAGCCTTTGAGTCGTCGGAAAATTTCAAACTCAATTGACGTGACAAACTTTCTAATCTCTCCACCAAACCCTGTCGCGAGGTGACCTTAATACAGTGCTGCATATTGTCCAGACATTTTTGCAAATTAGCTTTTTCCACAGCGTCTAGGGGATAACGTTTTTCCAGCATACCCATACGCATGGCCTTGGAGAGTTCCGGAAAGGTTTTGTGCTGTGACGAATGGGAACGTATTCGTTCCATTAGCAACTCTCGTTGCCATTGTTTATTCTTTTCGGCCGTGGCCGGTAGATTGGACAGAAGATTGGTGGTACCTACAAATATAGTTATAACAAAAGAAATGGATACTTAAAATTTCATCGAAGGCATCAGCCAGCCAGTCATCCATACCTCCTCCCACTCCAGTTAAAGGCTTAATATTTAATGCTGCCATATTGGCTTTGCAAAAGTACAGAAAATTTCTCTAATCTTAAAACCTTTTGTTTGTATAGGCACTTCTGCCTATATTTATGTATTTTCTATTTGTTTACACAAAATAATTTATTTTTCTTCCCAAATTTCCATCGTCCACTCCAATTTTTTCGAGTTTTTGCAAGTAAATTCTAAAACTCTCGAGTCTCGTTATGCTATGCTTGGCGTATGTCTTCTTCTTGCGCCATGGCCATTCACTGTTAATGTTAGCCCAAGTGAAGACAAAGAAAGCATCAAACAGCTGTTAAAGTATCGGCAATATTTGTGGTATCGAAATGATATCGATAGTTGTTGCATGAGAAAGTTTAGTGGGGGATACACACGCTATCAATTTTGCGCTATAATTTTGGAAATTTGTGAAAAAAAAATAATAAATAAATTGTTTAAACTTTTTTTTTTTGGTTTACAAAAAAACATATTATTGTTGGCGCGATGATTTCACATGTCGATGTGTGATACCAAAAAAAAAACGTCTCCAATAGGGAGGTAAATGGTTCGAAAAACTATAGAAACGCAGCCCTGAGCCTATTCAACAAGTTGTTTTCATGTTTTTAATATTTTTCCTTATATTTAAATTTTATTTAATAAGCTCGAAATGTGAATGAAATACCTTTCTTTCCACATTATTTTCCATACTGTTCAATCTACCAATTCCATGCTAAAACTGGTTAATATATTCAATATGCTACCCGCAATGCACATTTCTCCCAATCATTGAATTTAAAAAAATAAAAAAATTAGCAAAAATCTGGCACTCTTAAAAAATTTTAATCAGCTACCTTACCTGGTTGTATTTAAATAGCATGCATGGTAGAAGAATATAGGTAGATGCATTAACGCTTGGGAACATTGATATGTCAAAAAAATTTAAATGTCTTTTCAAATATAAGTAGATTTTAATATGTTTTCTTATATGACATCATTCGGAGTTTATTATAATACGTGTTTTTCAACAATTTTTACAAATTTTAATATTTTTTCATTCAACATTTTTAATTCCAAATTTCAGCTGTGTCGATGCGTATACCTATGTTCTTCTACCATGGATAGTCGCAAAGACACAGCTGCTTAGACAATGAACTGTCAAACAAATTATTTTTGGTAAAACATTTTTAATTTTTTTACATATCAATGTTCACAAGCGTTGATGCATCTACCAGTTTTCTTCTAACAAGTTAAATAGTATTTACGCAGATTTTTTATCTCCTTATTGCACTATGATTACAAAAATTACCAATATGATTGATAATGTGTATGCTCCCTAAGATTTGCATTAAAATGAACGACTTTGAACAAACTAGTTCCGTAGTTCTGTTCAGTTATTAGGCGCAATGAACAATTTCCCACGTGTTAACATACTGGAGTTGGAAATGTCTTTTCGTCATTTTTGGCTAAAGGAGATGGATGTAAATCTAATAGATCCACAAGTATCACATAAAATCGAAGGAGCACTAACCAAAAACTTGGCAACTGTGCAGAAGAATGTAAAATATGAAGCTAAATAGAGCAAAAGGTACGTCCACTTCTAGCAAAATATCTCTGCTATATATTTGCCCAAGGATGACAATTATCATAACCCAAAACTGAAAGAATTGATGAATTTTTTGTACATGCATCACCAACTGATTTGCATTGTACAGAGGATATTTGGTTTCCCATCTTTGAGAAAGTCTAATATTTTGCGTTTCTTTTTTCAGACAAATGACCAGAAAAAGCTGTATACAACTGCAATCTGTGACCTAAGGTAAGCATTTATACCCTAAATATGCCGTTATTTGGTGTGTTAGAGGATGACATTTTTCATAACCCAAATCCGAATACAAACGTTGACGATTTTTTGTACATGCATCACCAACTGATTAAAAATTTAATACAATTTTTTATATTGTTCCTAAAATATTTTCTAACCAAGGTCTCTCTTATCATTTTAGATTGGGGCCATGGAGTACTTAGCAGTAATAAAGTACATTTTTCGTGTATTACTGGAAAAATGATACAGGGTAAGTTTATTATTCAAATGAATATTATTTTAATGTTTCTTCGAAAGGATGACACTTTTCATAACCCAAATCTGAACTATTCGTTGAAGAATTTGTTTTACATGCATCACCAACTGATTAAAAATTATCCACATTGATTTATTTATTTATATAAAGATATGATTCTAAAATTATATTACTTTATATTACAGATGCATCCTGCATTCAACTGTTCTGGAAACTTCGAGTGCAATTTTATGAAGGTAAGTTCCTCACAAAAATGTTAAATACAAAACCGGGAATACATTTTCAAAAGCCATATTTTAAATTCCCTTCTAAATAGTTATAATTTCGAAAGGAATATCTAAAGCAGTAACAAAAATGGTCTTTTGAAAATATTTCCTTGACAAATTGTACTTTTTTTGAAGGATGACACTTTTCATAACCCAAATCTGAAAAACTTTGAAGATTTTGTTTTTACATGCATCACCAACTGATTGAAAAATTGTCATAAACATGCCTTTTTAAATAACCTAAGACTAAAGATAATTTTGTTCCTCATTTCAGATTCTCTCAATGGAACTGTTGTGGAAACCGTCTTTACTGAAAATCTAAAGGTAGGTTTAAAGTAGCTAAATAACATGCTCAATTAACTGTTTTTATTAATAATCAAAAAGCTCGAAAATCCAGAAAAATATCTGTAGAAAATTAACTTTGATTTGACCCAACAGGACACATATACTTGCCAAAAAAAAAAAAAAAAGATTTTTGAACTTTTAAATGTGAATTTACTTTTAAGGATGACACTTTTCATAACCCAAATCTGAACTCAACGTTGAAGATTTTGTTTTACATGCATCACCAACTGATTTCAACTGTCATTAATTTTTATTGTATTTACCTTCAGAACAAATATTAATCGTTTGATCTTTTCAATTTCAGATAATGTGAATTCCATTGGATCTGGAAAGTGGAGAAACATTTTACAAAAAGGTACGTACAAGACATGATACGAAGGTCTCTAAAATTCTAAATTATTCTAAGGATGACACTTTTCATAACCCAAAACTGAAAATAACCAATGTAGATTCACTTTTACATGCATCACCAACTGATTTGTATTATTCTTAACACTAATGATTTTGAAACTTTGCGCTGTATCTAATAATTTATTTTTCGTTTTTTACAGATAATGCCCAGAACACATGTGATTATCACTATCGACTTTTGGGACTAATATGGACATCAAAATTATAGTTATTGGCAGCAATTATGAAAAGGTAGGTTTGTATACCTCCACGATATTCAGATAAAGAAAATTCCTAAGGATGACACTTTTCATAACCCACAGCTGACAAATGCAATGAAGAGTCATTTTTACATGCATCACCAACTGATTTAGATTTTTCTTTAAAATAATAATATTTACTGCAAGAATTGTATACTAATGGATAACTTCTTTATTTACGGACTCCTTTAAGAATTTTGTTCTAAAAATGGACTGCCTGCCATCAAAGGAAGTGGTAAGTCTGGGTTTATTGTATTCTATAATAGTTTATAGAGGAATTAAATTGCTTTCCGATTAAGCGAAGCAAACAATTCGTTTGAATACACTTTGCCTGAATTCACTTAAAATGTCTGACCTATTTCCTATTAAAGAAATGTGAACTGCTTCTCTGATCGCAATAGAATACCATAAATATTTCAATGATGACAACATTCATACCCATATCTGAATTCAAATTTGATGAATTTTGTTTACATGCATCACCAACTGAGAGTTTATTTCCACTTTTAATTTTCAAAAATTTAAATATAATTTTTTTAAAAAGTACTCCCTTTATTTGCAGTTTTTTAAATGGATGCAATGCAACAGTCTATCAATAACAAACACGAACAAGGGCCCGAAGAGGCATGGCAACTAGAGCCAGACAAGCCTCGCGGCTTAGACGAGTCTTACAAGTCGATTTCACCAATAACAAGGATTTTTATTTATTTATTTATTTGTACCATGACAAGTGTACAAAGCCTTTAGGCCAATTAAAGCGAATACTATATGCTAAACAATATGATTCGGCAACTATAAAAATAATAATAAAAAACCAAATAAAAATATATATATACATAATATGAAATGAAAGCTAGTTTTCTTTAAAGCTAACATAATAAGTTTACATGATGAGTGAACTACTCCAACAAAAGGACATTTCAAAATGTCCTTATTAAAAAAGTATAATTAAGAAAAAATGAGATCAGGAAAAAACTATTAAATGTAAATAGGCATTCATGAAGATTCATTCTGAAAGTGCCCCAAGAATAATTAGAAAAGAAAAATAAATACAAACCACGCAAGGAAAAATTCATCTGAGAAACCACCATACTAATATGACTCCCAAAACTCAACTTATCATCAAGGAGAACCCCCAAACACAGAAGCTTAGAATCAAACTCAATATTTATATTGTTATACACAACGGACACTAATCTATTATTAAACGTGGCGAATGAAAGCGCCTTAGTCTTTGCCGGGTTAACACACAGATTATTATTATTCATCCAATCTAACAAAATATCCATGGCACAGTCAATCTTAGACTGAATTACTGATACAAAGCGAGTATCTCCTTTGAATAACAACTGAACATCATCAGCAAACGCAAATGGCTCACACAAAAATCGCAAATCAGAAAAAAGGTCATCAAGAAATAATATGAATAGAAGAGGACCCAACACCACCGATCCCTGAGGAACCCCACTCCTCACTGGCAAAATAGAGCTAACATTATTATTAACATAAACCAACTGTTTCCTATCAGACAAGTAGGAAGATATCAGTGAACATGCAGTGACCGAAAAACCATACAGCAAATTATTATTAATTTGCGCACTAACTTAATATGATCTACACGGTCGAAGGCCTTCTCCAAGTCAAGCGCCAACAGAACACAGAACCTGGAATTACCAAAATTGGCTCGAATGGTGTCAGTCAATCCAAGTAAAAGAGATGACGTACTTCTATTTTTTCTAAAGCCACACTGCGCATCATTTAGCAAATTGCAGCTATGCAAATGAAGCAAAATTTGCGACTTCAAAATATGCTCAACAACTTTGGAACATATGGGTAGTATAGATATCGGACGAAAATCTTGCAATCCACCAACAACATTTTATACCCTCCACCATACTATGGAGGGTATATTAACTTTGTCATTCCGTTTGTAACTCCTCGAAATACTCATGTCAGACCCAACAAAGTATATATATTCTTGATCAGCGTGAAATTCTAAGTCGATTTAGCGATGTCCGTCTGTCTGTCTGTCCGTCTGTTGTAATCACGCTATCTTTCGAATGAATTGAGATAGATGGCTAAAATTTTGCACACATGTTTATTTTTCCAGTAGGCAGGTTAAGTTCGTAAATGGGCCATGTAGGTCCACGTTTTCATATAGCTCCCATATAACGGTAACCCCCCTATATTCGGTATTTTGATGATTTTAGCGACGTTATTCACCGGAATTGTTTCAAATTTGGTATTTGAAGTTCCAAATGGATACTACACCCTAAGATAGAAAATTGTCTGTGCAAGTCTATGTCTTCGTATAGCCCCCATATAACGGTACCTCCCGATATTCGGTATTTTGATGATTTTAGCGACATTATTCACGGGAATTGTTTCAAATCTGGTATTTGAAGTTCCAAATGGATACTACACCCTAAGACAGAAAATTGTCTTTGCAGGTCCACGTCTTCGTATAGCCCCAATATAACGGTACCTCCCTATATTCGGTATTTTGATGATTTTAGCGACGTTATTCACGGGAATTGTTTCAAATCTGGTATTTGAAGTTCCAAATGGATACTACACCCTAAGACAGAAAATTGTCTTTGCAGGTCCACGTCTTCGTATAGCCCCAATATAACGGTACCTCCCTATATTCGGTATTTTGATGATTTTAGCGACATTATTAACCGGAATTGTTTAAAATTTGGTATTTGAAGTTCGTTATGGGAACTACAGTCTGTGACAGAAAATTGTCGGTGCGGGTCCAGTTTCGAATTTGAATATGGTAATGGCTTATGACAAACAATGCATATGTATGTCCACGTCGTATAGACCCCAATATAACGGCTATATTCGGTATTTTTTAAATTTTAACAGAATTTTTTAGGGATTTTATTTTTTGAAAATTTCCAAATTCGTTGCAAATGGTGGAGGGTATTAAAAGTTCGGCCCGGCCGAACTTACTGCTTTTTAACTTGTTTCTTCTTAACTGGAACAATTTTTGCTAACTTTTGAGTCATAACTCCTCGCCATCACCAATATGGATATCACTTGGGGTGCAGACAAGGAGATCGTGGTGATTAGCTATGCAGCCACAATATGATCTGCATGAATTTGATATTATTGAATTGCTTTGAAAGGTACTCTTTCTGATACTACCCATCTCAGCAGAGCATTTTGTAACTAAAGAAGGAGAGCTATGGAAATTATTGATAGTTCGAAATTCGTATTGCTTAAAACATATTTATTGTTTATTTTGTATTTCATGATATAGTTGTTCTCTACAATACAATAATTATAACTAAAAAAAAAACAAAAATAAAATAATTATCAATAATTTAACAGTAAAAATCTCTAAATAGAGCGACAAAACGCACTTTACAATTTAAACTAAAATCTATTACAGACATTTCGATATATCTATGTATGTTTTTTCTTTATTCTAATAACAAATAATTCTCAAAGAAAATCATGCACAAACTAAAACCCAAGAAAATACCAAAATTATTCCATTTTAAATCAAACCCCTGACCACCATTACGCAAAGTATTTGAGCCAGTAAAACTGGGTTTACTCGCACTCGCTGACGACCCAATGGCTCTGGCCTTTTTGAAACTTTCATAATACCAATCCATGCCATCTTTACGATCTATACGATCAATGCTACTACCACCGGCCGGTTCATCACGCTTCTGGGCATTAGCCGTTAGCTGAGGTTCTTCGGTTGGTTTGTTCTTCAGCGATGGCGTTGTGCGTTGATATTCCTCGGCCGTGGGCAGATGGGAATGATGTTGATGATGATTCAGGGCAGCTTGTGGGGTAAACACTTTGGTTACCGTGGAGCGGGCCGCACCACCCGGTCTGGGTAGATACGGCAAGGGTGGGGCAGTTGTGGAACTAAACTGCTGTTCTCTTTTAGTTCCCACTGTTGTGCTGCTCGGTTTCGCCGTTGTCATGGTTGTTAAATAATCATTTGTCTCCTCGGAATCTTTTGGTTTTGGCGTGGTGTGCATCCAGGATTGCCTTTTAATTTGTTCCACCAACTCCTCAGGTGGTGGTATAAGGAGTATGGTTTCGGATGTTGTGGTTTGTATGAATGGGGGCGGTTTCATCATTGTCACCGATTGAGCCTCCAGATCATCATAAAATTCGGATTCCTCAAAAGAATCTTTGCTCATCGAAGGTATATGAGTGGTGGTGCTGGTAGTACTTGTGGTACTGCTGGTCATGGGAGCCTTGGTGGTGGTTGTTGTGCTAGTTGTTGTTGTAGATTGTAGACTTGCTTGATATTTTCTCAATGTTGTCATGGGCCTATAGGTGGTGGTGGTTTCCTCAATTTCCTCCTCTGTAACGTAGTAGGTATGCGAGTCTATTTCCTGTGACATTGTGGAGTCTGTGGTTATGGGAGGATGTGTTGTTGTTGTTGTTGGGCTACTTGTTATTGTATATATTTCCTCAGAATTGGGAGTTTTATATTTCACCTCAGGACTCACATTTAATTTATTCAGGCGTTTCGTTTTGTCCACCTTCAGCGAGGTAGGAGCCACAACTTCAATGGTCCCCTTCCGTTTTGAGGGATCATGTACCGGCATAAAACCTCCCACACTATGTTCCGGAACAATAGGCTTAAAACCACCCCTTTCCACACTGGAAGGCACCCGAAACCCGGTCTTAAAAACGCTGGAAGGACTTTCCGAACTACTTGAGGTTTCATCCGACGAGGTATCCGCCACATTTTTCCTACCATTTACATCAACATATTGAGGATTGTCCTCAGTGTCATCTTTGTTCTTGAGATATTTTTCAAACTCCGCACTATTGGGTTGATACATCCGTACCTTGCCATGCGAGCCGGTGAACATGCGATGTGTAGCTGGCATTTCAGTGCTGGTAGTGGTGGTGGTATGAGATTTTGGCCCCTGGAATACAGAATCGCCCTTTTCACCACGATCTTTGCGACCCCTTTCATTGGCCCCAAAAAATCTACCCAAACTTATACTGGGTATGGGATAACCAAAGAATGTAAAGGGCGAAGATGAATAGGGTGAGATGGGTTTCTTTTTAAAATAGTTCGTATTCAAAATGGTATTGTTCAAGTCCACATTGGGACTAACAGAGGTGGCTGGATGGTTGGGCTTTTTGTGGGTATGCAGTAAGGTATTGCTGCTCGAGATGTGGGAACCCAGGGCAGGGTTGTCATTTGTTGTTGGCTGATGATGTTGTGGCTTTTGCTGATGTTGTTGCTGTTGTCCCGTTTCATTGGCCCCCGGTGGATAGTCGACATATTGATCATAGAAATATTCACTTTCCCCGGCCAGTGGCCTTTCGGCTGGTGGCAATTCATAGGCCTCACATTCGTCATTATATTCCTGTAGCTCTCTTTGGAAAATATCACCATGTTCATTGAGCAGGGGTAAATGATTGAGAACTCCAGCTCCAGAGGTTTCACTGAATGGTCCACCATTACGTTGTTGATTATCAGCCAAGCTATTGCAGAGATTCTTGTCGATGCGAGAAGCCCGCAATAATCGACCATCTTGACACCTAGGCCCCGGATAGGGGAAATTAGTTTCCTGCAGCCACACGGAAAGCCATTGCATTTCACAGGTGCACTCAATGGGATTGCCTGGCGGGGTAGAGAAGAGCAAAAGAAAAGATTTAATTTGGGAGCATTGTCATTGGAGGAGGTTTTAAAGATCGCAGAACTTCTAGGGAGCTCTTCCCAAATAGTATATCATCTAGAGTTTGCCATAAAGATATTATCTTAAAGGTCAGATGGGAGAGGCCTGCAGGATTTTTTATGAGTTTTATGAGATGTAGTAAATTTAGAGAAGATCTTCTGGAGATATTCTAAAGTTGGAAGGCCTTCAGTGTAAAAAATAACTTCTAAAAACCTCTTCTAGATAGGAGAAATTTTAGAAGACTAGGTCTAGGAAGGGTCTTCTGCTGATTAAGATGTTCCCATATGCAGAGACAGCATATTTGGCGATCCTTCGTGACTGGAGGACTATTTAAATGTTTGCTATTGGCATAAAACTTGTTGTGGAAACATCTACCTTGCACAGGACACCCTTGTAAGGCTGTCGTAGACCTTTACAATTACCTCTGCCCACGCAAGCCCACTGAAAGGTCTCTTCCACATCAAGAATGTCTTCAAAAGGTGTAAGACCCCCAAGAGGTTTCAATAAAATCAGTTAAGCACATTTCACAGAAAGAAATGCAGCTTTAGCCCCTCTACATATTAAAGAACTTCTAGAGGATTTTATAGGAAGAAGTGGTCCTTTATCAATTGACGTCTTTTTATGCTGTTCTGGAGTTTAAGGACCTCTACGACCCCTTTCTCTAAATAAAAGCTTTTCTAGAATATATGGCTTTATAATTGTCTTCTATTCACAGACGATTTTCCAAAGTCTTGAAATAGAGGATATTTTTTATGTCTTCCACAAATCGTCTTGAGGTCATTTGTAGGAGCAAGTTTTTCAGTATTTTGAATACCAGAACATTTCTAGAAATAAAAGTCATTCTAGGAATCTATTAAAAATTAAAGACATAATCTTCTTGAGGGCTTCTTTTAATAGAATTCCTGCTTGGGATCTGTACTATTTTTCCCATCTCCTCCAACTTACCATCCATATCAATTATGGCAATGTTGCCGCGCAAATTCCGGAAGGTCCTCTCTTGAATGGAACGCAGACGATTGTTGCGCATCGATAATACCCTCAGGCGAGGCATTTGTTCGAATGGTGAACCCTAAAGGAAACCAATAAAAATTACCAAAATATTTTAAAAAATCCAACCTCTCCTCCCCCCCCCCCCCCCCATCACCTCACCTGTATGCGACATATTTCATTGTTATCCATTTTCAATTCCACCAACCAATTGAGCATTTTCAGCGGCATTGTGGGCACGGTGCGCACTGCATTTGTGGACAAATCCAAAACCTCCAGATTACGCATTGTCCTCAGGCCAATACTTTCCATGGTGCGAAAATGATTATTCGAAAGATTCAGGAAAACCATGGAGGGAGAGTTGAAAAAACTTTCCGACGAAATAAATCTCAAATTGTTATATTGGAAATGAGAGGCCAAGAGATTGGGTAAATCCTCGAAAACATGGTCCTTTAACTCGGCCAATTTGTTGTCGGCCAAAACAAATTCCTGTAACTCGGGTAGGTTCTTAAGGGCCCCCGCTTCCACATGACTTATTTCATTGCTGGAGAGATCGAGATATTGCAATTTCAGTAAATTCCGGAAGGTTCCACGTTTCAACTCCGTAATTAAATTATTCGAAAGTCTTATTTCCACAACTTGGCGCCAGGAGGCAATGACCTCGGTATTGATGTGAGTTATTTGATTATAGCTAAGATCAATGTCTTTGAGGCTCAACAAATTTGCCAGACTTATGGACATATCGTTAAGGGCATTTGAGGATAAATCTAGATACTCTAAAGATTTTTGCACCTCAAAGGCACCCGGGGCTATGCTGCGTATGGTGTTGCGTGATAAATCCAATTGTTCCAGTTTCGAGTTGTTGGAAAATAGATTATCGCTTATGGAGGATAACTTATTGGCCTGCAGATTGAGATTCCTCAACTCCGATAGGGGCAGGAAACAACGTTCATCCAATTGCATTAATTGATTTTCCTGCAGATGCAACAACTCCAGGCGATAGGATCCTATGAACACGGTATCGTCCAGGGAACGCAGACGATTGTAGGACAAACTTAGAACCCTCAATTGGGGTAGACCTTGAAAAGCATATTTGGGTAAATGTTCCAAACGATTCAAACTCAAATCCAGCATTCTCAAGTTGGGTAAATTTAGGCTTTTCGCCGTAAGGGAGGGTAAATTGCTTATCAAATTTCCCCGCACCGAAATGCGTTCCACGATTTTTGGCAGTCCTGGGATTATTTCATTCAATTGATTAAAGCTAGCATCTACCTCAAAGAGGCGATCCAAGTTCCTAAATGTGGCCGGGTGTAGAACTTTCAAATCATTTATGGAAATATTCAATGTTTCCAACATGGAGTTATGGACATATGTTGTGGGATCCATTTTCATTAGGCCATTTTCACTCAGATCCAAACGCCTTAGCGACGGCAGGCCGGCCAAGAGAAACGAGTCTACAATACGAAAATTATTCAACGACAAATCTAAACCTTTCAATCCTGGTAGATTCCAAAAGGGCATGGGCAAGTCATGACTTAAGCTGTTATTCCTTAGACGTAACTCCCTCAGGGCAGGCATGGCCATCAAGGCCTCTCTTTCTATGGTCCTCAAGAGATTATTGTTAATATGCAGCTGTTCCAGGGTACCATGTCCCCTCAATGCCCCATAGTTTATGTCCCTCAGGAAATTATTGCTGATATCCAAAAATTTCAAGGCCGGCAAGGCCTCTAGTAGTGATCTCAACTCTCCAGTATCATCAATTTCATTGTTATAAATATACACTGTTTCCACTCCCGATCCTGAGGCCTGCATGAATGATTCCGGGTGGATACGTTTGATATGGTTATTGTGTAAATATATTGTCTTCAGCATGGGCGTCCGTAGAAATGCTCCATATTCAATTTGTGTTATCCGATTATCATTTAAATGCAGTTCCGTCAGATGTGGTAAATCCACAAACGATCCATCCTCTATGATATTGATAATATTATGATCCAAGCGTATCTTTTTCAGATTCTCCAAATCCTTGACCAGTCGCCCAATCATGCCCACATCACTGATTTGATTATAGGACAATTTCAGGCTCACCAAATTCGGCAGACGGGCAAAGGCCCTCAAATGGATCCAATTGATGCCATTACGACTGAGATCCACATTTTTCAAAGAAATCAAACCATCAAAAAGCCCCGCCTCCAGGCGATTAAGATTTTCGCCTCCCGTTATGTGGATATTCTGTAACTTGGGTAAATGTCTAAACCACAGGGGTTGCAATTCGTTCAGCGACCGGCTTTGGACACTGAGATATGTTAGGCTCAGTAAACCCGAAAAATCGGGTAGATGCTTCAATTCTTCGCTCTGTATGGTTATGGCCACCATATTTATCATCCCATTGAGACTTTCCACGGGAATGCTGCGCAACTGTGGCTCTACAATATATATCTCCACTAGGCTATTTTCCAATTCGTTGAGCCAGCCATTGGAGACCCGTTCTATGCCATTGTAGCGCAGCATAAGACGCACAATTTGTAGGGTGCCAAAAAAACGACCCGGCAGGGCAGGTAATTGATTATTCTCCAGCACCAATTCATCAATGGAACCTTTTATATTGCGCTCCACCGCCTTGAGGCCATCCATTATTTGGGGTAAATTGCTGTGAGAGCACCTGGAAAGATGAGGCAAAAATAAAATCAGCCGTTATTTTTCTTTTAATTTGGGCCTGGCCTTACCATATTTGAATCTCCTTGCCCCTTAGCGAACAGCGACATGGCAAAATAGCTTCAGATGGCGGGCAACCTTCGGCCCTTGTACTTACAATTAAATAACACAAAATCCAACAATACAACAAACAGTTATACCAATCTGGCCATGGACCATTTGTCCGACGATTGCAAAGTTTTTTCTTCATTGTTAACGTCACTTCAGGGCGTTGATGTAGGTCATCTAATGTTTGGAAAATGATGCTGAAATTTTGCCACTTAAGTCATTTTGCATTTCTTCAGCAATGGCTTTCATGCCGATGCCAAACATTTTCATAAACTGTAAAGAAAGCAAAGGAACTTTTTTGTTAATCCAAAAACCAAAAAGAGATGTATTTAAGAAATAAAAAAAATGGAAACAAATATGGCGTCTTAAGTTTTTTTTGTGAATGGATGGATTTCAACGGAAAAGCATGTCATTGAACATAGCTTCAAAAAAAAAAAAAACAAACAATCTTGGTCTTGGAATGCTTCATAAATTTGCTCGCGACGATGACGCTGATGATGATGATGTTATAACACTTGTTGTTCGCTTCTTGTGTGCCAAGGAAGCCTTTATTGTCAGTTTTGCCAAACGATGAAAATGGAAAATGTAATGATGAAATCTTGTGGCCCACATTGTGTGCTTGTAGTGGTAATGATGCCTGGCATTTGTGTTTGTATTTTTTGGCATGGCTCAGCTCAGCCAAGCGCATGCACAACATTACAACACTTGTTTACACTTCAACAATGCTAAACAAAGCAACTCGGTTTTTGTTTTGAAAGCTTGTGTTTGTGGCTTTTAAAGAGGGTGAAACTGTGGTTAGGTTTGGGTGAAAACCGAAGAATTCCTCTTAATGAATTTGAAATCCGCGAAGCTATGTTAAAGTAGATGGTGCTCAGAGGCCATCTACCGGAGAATAGAAAAGATGGTATTATCCAAAGTAAATGGGCTTAGAGGTAGATGGGGTGAAATGTCTTTTACTGTAGAATAGTTGATAGATGGGGATATTTAAGCATAGTAGAAGAATACAGGTAGGAACATTGATATGTCAAAAATTTTCAAATGTTTTTTTTTCAAAAATAAGTAGATTTCTAAATGTTTTCCAATACGACGTTAATCGGAGTTTGTTATGACATTAATTTTTTAACAATTTTTACAAATTTAAATTATTTCTCATTCAAAATTTTCAATTCCAAAATTGGTTTGACAGTTCCATGATAGAATTAAGAAGGTAAAGTCATGTTTTCCTATACGACGCCAAACGGTGTTTGTTATTACATGCATTTTTCAACTATTTTTACAAATTTCAATTATTTCTCATTCAAAATTCTTCAATTTCAAAATTGGTTTGACAGTTCCATGGTAGAATTAAGAAGCTAAAGTCATGCAATCATATGTTTACAATTTTTTCAAAATTATTCATTCATATGTCATTGTCAAATTTATATTTATAATTCCATTGTATACACAGAAATCAGAGATGGGAATCTGTTTTTTATTCAGAGAAAGGTGATAAGGCAAATTACAGAAAATGCAGAGATGGATGGACTTAACCTTCTTAATTTTACCATGGACAGTTGTGAAGTACATGACTTTAGTAGATATGTACTTTTTCCATCACAGTGAGCCCTATTTTCATCGCAAAAATATAATTCAATCAAAAGTGTTGTTTGCTTGTTGTGTGAAAATTCATAATAAAGTATTATACCTTTTTAAGAAGGCATAAAATATTACCACAATGAAAACAAATAAAATAAAAGAAACATATGCAAGTGTGTGATAGCAAGATAGAGTCATATGTAAAGTGACAATTTTGACATACACACGAAAATATACATGTGTAAAAAGTGACTGCACATATGTAAAACCCTTATCGTCTGATAGCAGCTAAATGTAGATTAGACCGGCTCAGAGGCCATCTAATATGGAGTTAATGGGCTCAGAGGCCATCTAGCATAAAAATGACCTAATACGCCCTGCACACCGTCACTTAAATTACGTATTTTACGAAGATTTATTTGACGTTTAATCAAAATAATTGACAATCTTAATGCCGCATTTTACGGAAATAGGTTCACTTCAAATAAAAGTACGTTTAGATGTACGAAACCCGCTCGCTCTCAAATGTCAATTCCATAGCTTATACGTCAAATTTGAAAGTCGAATTCATTTGACATATACGTAATGGAATTGACATATAATATCCATACGATTTAGTAAGTGTAAACGTACTTTTAGTGAGGCATTTGATATCATTCACAATATGTGTTAAAGAAAAAATATGCTACTTGGCCACACACCAAATCCTTGTAAATATTTGCAGAGAAAATTAAATTTTACTTGTAACAAATCAATACTAAGACCAACTGATTTCAAAACGCATACCAATGGAAAAAAACCTTTGAAAAGGTAAATAAACATTTTTCAGTAGGTTTTCCGTTGTCACTTAAACCCCGTAAACACAGGGGGGGGGGGGGGGGGGGGGGGGCGAACTGTTACTTCCATTGAGTATACGTCAAATGAAATCAACTGGATTTGAGGGCCGATTTCGTTTAACGTAAAGTACGTTTAGACTTACTTACTTAATAGAGTGGATTTCAACTGTCACTTTCATAGCGTATATATCAAATGAAACCAACTGGATTTTAGAGTCGATTTCATTTGACGTTTATGCAATGGAATTGATCTACTCGATTTAGGAAGTCTAAATGTACCTGTATACGCAATGGAGTTAAAGGTCGATGTGCAAAGTACTTTTACATGATCTGCCTAATGGACCTTAAGGTGCAAGTACATAAAAAGCTTGAAGTCATGGCTAGGCATGTTAATGTTAAATTATAATGGAAAACGACGGCAGGATTTTATCCCTGTAATCTCTTTATCAAATGTCACAAAATATGCCTAGCCATGACTCCAAGCTTCTTACATGGTAGAAGAATATAGGTAGACGCATCGACACAGCTGGGACAATGAACTGTTAAACCAATTTTGGAATTGAAAATGTTGAATGAAAAATTATTTAAATTTGTAAAAATTGTTGAAAATCACGAATGAAAATAGCCTCCGAATGACGTCGTATAAGAAAATATACAAAAATCTACTTATATTAGAAAGAACATTTATAATTTTTTTGAAATATCAATGTTCCCAAGCGTTGACGCATCTAACTGTATTCTTCTACCATGGCTTCTTATGTACTTACACCTTTAGTTTTAGGTGAGGATTAGACTTAAGTACCAAATGTCAATTCCATAGCGTATAAGTCAAATAATATCCACTGAATTTATAAATACGTTTTACGTGACGTATACGCTATTAAAATTGACATTTAAAATCGAGTGGGTTTAGTAGTCTAAACGTTCTGTTTAGGTTTTTTCTTCTGTACGATCTATTTTTCTTGTTTCATACCACTGTGGCCCCAAAACGCAACATTGTACTTTATAAATACTGTAAATTTCCTAATTTTGTTTTTTCTTTTTGTATCGTTTTTTATTGCTGTTGTTGTTGCTGAATTTTGCAATCGATGATGATTTTCTTGGTGTTGGTATTCATATAAATATGATTATTTGTTGTTGCTTCTTTTTTTGTTTGTGATTACATCTGATGTGCGCATGTGTACCGCACACAAACACCCACCCCAAACATACACAGTTAATACAACACCCTCCAAGAGGTTTTCGTATATGAAACAACACCGAGCAACCACAGCAACGCGCCACAATCATCCATCAGCCATCATCATCATCATTGCCTTCACCAACAACTGCAAACGAAGACAACGTTCAAGTTCCGTTCTTTGTGCCGAATATGAGTCAGATAACGATTTTGAAATTTTGTTGCAAGATTGCATCAAACGAACCTTGAAATGATTGTCATGTTATACGTCCGCCTCCCCGTCGCCATTGGCGTCAAAAGTACAACAGTACAATTCGAAATTTCTATTTAAATGATGGCAACAATGTTTTAAAAGAAGCTGTACTGAAAAGTGAGGTTATATTGATGCGGGGAAATATTTGGGTCTTAAATATTAATATACCAGAAAGGAAAACTCCTTATGATCATTTAGGTGAATAAAAATGTAAACAGTTCTTTGACATTTAATATGGCTAGTAAATTTACCATGGTATAATAAAAATAATAATAGATACCAGCTTTTCAAAATGAATCGAAGTGTCAATATTTGTTTACAAAGCTCTCATAAATGCTGAGCATACATAACAAATCCATTGGATTCCAACTGTCATTTCATTAGAGGATATGTCAAATAAAATCCACTATATTCGAGAGTCGTATACACAATGGAATTGACAGTTGAAATCCACTCTATTTAGTAAGTGTAAACGTACATCACATATATACACACAATTTATGTAATAAATGTTTGAAACCATTTCTTGTTCACTTTCGATTTTATGCCATATTCTGTATGTATTAAGCAAGATATGTATTTCCAAGCTATATAATCTGTTTGAAATATAGATGTCGCTGTTCAAATAAAGATTACATTATTTTCTCATTTATGGTTATATTGAGTATAGGGCAATTCTGCGGAAAGGGTTTCATTTTAGAGCATAGCTGTTAAGGGAAGAAATATTCTAAACTAAATTCTACTATGAGTCTCCAAACAACATAAAACTGTATTTTCAACAGAAATCATAAAAAAGTCGGATTAAATTCGGCTAAATGCAAGATTTTAAGTTAATTGCTTTATTGGTGATTATAGCAATAGAAAAATAACACACTGCAACTGAAGCATAGATGGCGTTCTGTATAATTCTATAGAGACCAGTTCTCATGCTCTCCAATGCACAATTTCATGTTTCAGTCTCAATAATATGTTTGACATGTAGATGCCGCTGCATATATATTAAGATAAGTGCATTTTCTCATTTAGGGTTAATTTGAATTTGGGTCAAATATTTGTAGAGAACTTCATTTTAGGGTGTAGGTGCAAAAGGGAAAAATACTCCTAGCTAAATTCTGCTATGAGTCGTCGACCAATATAAATCGCTATTGTTAATAGCAATCCTAAAAATTGAGAAGAATTTAAGCAATTTAATAAAATATATATTTTTGGGAATTTGTTTAGTCTTTCCGTATTTTAGCCTTCAGTTCCATAGGGGTTAATTCTAGGGGAATAGTGTCAAAAGAAAAAATACTCCTAACTAAATTCTACTATAAGTCGTCAACCAACACAAATCGCTATTGCTAATAGAAATCCTAAAAAAATTGAGTAGAATTTGAGGAAATTAAAAAATATATATTTTTTTAGTCTTTCTTCATGTTAGCGATTAGTTCCATGGACATTAATATTAGGGTAATGATGTCAAAGGAAAAAAATGTTCTACACCGAATTTCATTATGAGGTTCCATATAAAAGATATCTATAGCTGGAATATTTGTAATGAAAATGTACGTTCCAATATTGGTAGGATATCAAAATAGTCGCCTTTTTCAAATACCACTAAAAATTTTGTAAACAGCTTTTTTCCCCTCCACCATTGTATGGAGAATATATTAGCTTTGTCATTCCATTTTTAATTCCTCGAAATATTTATGTTAGCGTTGTTGTTGACAATTAATATGGTTTTAAAATGTCCCATAGTATTTTCCATTAGACAAAGTGTCAAACATTTGTTTACTTATGTTTCCTATTGAATTTTCAATCACAATAATGCATTTTGACAGCTCTTGATCAGCTGTAATAATTATATTACCTATTTATTTAATTTCACTTTAGAACCACTTCTAAATATACATAGGGTATCAAAATAGTCGACTTATTCAAATGCTACACATTTATCCTACATTCAATTAAGAATCACCTTCTTCTTGATGACATTATGTTATTAAATTAATTCATCTCTTCTTTATACTCTCTGTCTCTCTCCTCTCTCTCTCTCTCTTTTGATGGATAATAACGTTATTTTCTTAATAAAAAGGGCTGTTATACGCTTCATAAAACGACAATTCTTTATTTCAATCGCATGGTTGACAATCTTCAAGTCGTTTCCACTTTTTATCACAGCTTTTGGGGTAAATTGGAGCGAGTTAATCTTTATTTTGTTTTGCTTTATAATGCTAATTTGAAGTCATTTTGGGTTGTTTGGAGTTTTAGAAAGTTATTTTGGTGTGTTTTTTTGTTTTTCTTTTTGTGAGGGAGGGAAATTTTACTTTTGATAAACAAACCAGGTATATCCAGGTTAGGAAGAATATAGGTAGATGCATCAACGTTTGGGAACACTGATATGTCAAAATTTTTAAAATGTTTTATGAAAAATAAGTGAATTTTTAAATGTTTTATTTTTTATACGACGCAAATCAGAGGTTGTTATAATATGAATTTTTCAACAATTTTTAAAAATTTAAATAATTTTTCATTCAACATTTTCAATTCCAAAATTGGTTTGACAGTTCATTGTCCCAGCAGCTGTGTAGATGCGACTACCTGTATTCTTCTACCATGTCATAAAACGATGGCAGAGAAGCATTATAATTTAAGGCACCATCAGACGATATGTTTCTTAGACAGGTAGTGTCAAATTTTCCCTATGTGCGTGCTAACACACCTCGTGTGATACATAGACAACATTTCCGTAGTGAAAATTTTGAGTAAAGTATATGCGGTCGTATCGTGTCCTATTTTCATCGGAAAAAATTTAAAAAAAAATCCTGAAAGATATTTTTTAGAGATTTGACTGTTTCATAATTTGATAATTAAGTCGACTTCAAACCAACCAGAACTAATTTGACAGATATTTTATTTCCTGTATGTCACGATTTTTTTAAGTTTGTGACACGAGACATAGTTATTTAGGGGCCGATCGGATATTAAAAATATTTTTGCGTATCCGGTACTACTACTAACCCGGCAACATTCCTCACAGCCAAACCTTCTTTTTTAAGAAACCTTCAATATTCGTTGAGCTTAAGAACGCATATTTTTAAGGATTGTAGCCCAAAATGTTCACAACAACAACGTTTAATCCTTGTATAAAATTGTCGAATATGGAGATTTATTTTTATACTCTCCACCATAGTATGGAAGGTATAATAAGTTTGTCACTCCGTCTGTGGAAATCACTCTAGTTTCCGAACGAAATGAGGTGGGTTGATAACATTTTACTCAAATGTATATTATGTGTGCAGGATTTTTGGTATTGAAAATGGGCCATATAGGTCCACGTATTGTTATAACCTCCATATAATGGTACCTCCCGAAATTCGGTATTTTGATGATTTTAGCGACATTATTCACCGGAATTGTTTCAAATTTAGTATTTGAAGTTCGTAATGGATACTACATGCTATGACAGAAAAATGTCCGTGCAGGTCCACGTCTTCGTATAGCTCCCATTTAAAGGTACCTCCCGATATTCGGTATTTTAATGATTTTAGGGACATTATTCACCGTAATTATTTCAAATTTAGTATTTGAAGTTCGTAATGGATACTACAGGCTATGACAGAAAAATGTCCGTGCAGGTCCACGTCTTCGTATAGCTCCCATTTAAAGGTACCTCCCGATATTCGGTATTTTAATGATTTTAGGGACATTATTCACCGTAATTATTTCAAATTAAGTATTTGAAGTTCGTAATGGATACTACAGCCTATGACAGAAAATTGTTCGTGCAGGTCCACGTCTTCGTATAGCCCCCATATAAAGGTACCTCCCGATATTCGGTATTTTGATGATTTTAGCGACATCATTCACCGGAATTGTTCCAAATTTGGTATTTGAAGTTCGTAATGGGTACTACAGGTTATGCCTAAAAAATTCGTATGCAGGTCCACGACTTCGTATAGACCCCATGTAACAGCCCCTCCCGATATTCGGTATTTTTATGCTTTTAGTGACATTGTTCACCGGAATCGTTTCATATTTAGTATTTGAAGTTCGTAATGGATACTACAGGCTATGACAGAAAAATGTCCGTGCAGGTCCACGTCTTCGTATAGCTCCCATTTAAAGGTACCTCCCGATATTCGGTATTTTGATGATTTTAGCGACATCATTCACCGGAATTGTTCCAAATTTGGTATTTGAAGTTCGTAATGGGTACTACAGGTTATGCCAAAAAATTTCCTGCACAGGTCCACGTTTTCGTATAGCCCCCATATAAAAGGACCTCCCTTTATTGGGTATTTTGATGATTTTAGGGACATTTTTCACCGGAGTTGTTTCAAATTTGGTATTTGAAGTTCGTAATCAATACCACAGCCTACGACAGAAAATTGTCAGTGCAGGTCCACGTTTTCGTATAGCCCCCATATAACGGTACCTCCCGATATTCGGTATTTTGATGATTTTAGCGACTTTATTCACCGGAGTTGTTTCAAATTTGGTATTTGAAGTTCGTAATGGATATCACAACCTATGACAGAAAATTATCTGTGCAAGTCCTCGTCTTCGTATAGCCCGCATATAATGGTACCTCCCGATATTCGGTATTTTAATAATTTTAGGGACATTTTTCACCGGAGTTGTTTCAAATTTGGTATTTGAAGTTCGTAATCAATACCACAGCCTACGACAGAAAATTGTCCGTGCAGGTCCTCGTCTTCTAATAAATTTCAATTTATTTTTTCATTTTCTTAACTTGGGCGCCATTTTGGATTGCTTCAATATATCACCAAAAGTACACATTTTTATAACTTACTTTTATACCTTATAAATCTATTATCCTTTTTCAATTTAGGTTTTGCTTTAGATATATAAGTGTTGATATATGTGGATTATCCTTTTTGAGCTGCAGATTTTTTGATGGTTTTTGTAAGAATTTATTTTTTTATAAATATTTTTTCTCTTGTTTATTTTTTTTATATCAAATTTTTTATATTTTTTCTATTTTAAGAATTTTTTAATGTTATTTTAATTTTAGTAAAAAAAATCACATCATCTTCCTTTAGGCTTTTAACAACATATCTTTCACATTTTCTGTTTTATTTTAAATAAAAGTATTTATTTTTTATTACAACACAAAGAAATTCCATTGCATGTACATTGAGTTATTGCGGATCTACTAAAAAAATTATGGGCTAATGGGCCATTTGATAAATATTGCATAAATTTTATGGTTATGGTAAAGCACATTCACTTTCATTCATTAAATCGTTTCAGATTATAATTCACAAAAATAACACAGACAACTTTAATTCCACTCTATAAATGAATAGTTTTTCTTTATCCTCCATATAAGTTTATAATCCTTTTGATTCTGGTAATCCTTTTCCTTTGAACTGGTATCCGTTATAGGCAACTGCACCGTATGATATCCGCGAAAAGACTGTATGAAATTTTGGAAAACTTTGTAGCAATATTACTCAAGAAAATTGTTAAGGAAAACTCCAGTCTCCCCCCCCCCCCCCCCAACACCTTCGCCATGCGTGTGTGCAACTCCAACTCAAAGGTATTTGAGATCGCTACCATATAGCGAAACTATTTTCAAGATACGCTTCGCTAATTTCAACTCAAAACTGTGCTGTGGAAGTGTTGTAGCACGAGCCAAGCAGTAAAACACCTATCGTTCACGTCTTATTAAATATGTTCTCTGCCTAGTTTGTTGTGGGTTTTCTTCCAGTCTCTTTGTCTTTTGAAACCCACCACAAAAATTTTTAATCCTACCATGATGCATTTTCCACCATGATTTCCTATTCTTTGTAAAGTTTTCTTTGGCTCTTCCGTTTTTTGGGGAGGGGGTTTGCTTTGTCTGGCATGTGCCATCCAAGAAAAGCGAGTTAAAAAAAAACTCTTGAAGTGTGACGACGACCCAGAAGCCATGAAGTCGTTAGTTTCAATCTTCTTTTTTTCTACTCATTAGATTTAAGGTATTGAAATCCACTCCCCCATCATTTAATTTTTGTTTTGGCCCAAACCAGCATTAAAGAAAAGAAAATGCAAGTCTTTTTTGTTTCGCCTTCAATTTATTTTATTCCGGAAAGGTCTAACATTAACCTTTTGTAGAGTGTTGTGTAGGCAGTCATATTGTCTTGCCTTGCCAATTTTTTGTTGCTGTTGTATTCAAATGTCAATTAAGACCCATCTTGTTAATTATGTATAATTATTTTATGAAGTAATGTACTTTGTCACTTAGGCGCATGAAATTTAATTTTTTTTAATTTCAGTGTAAATTGTAAAGTTTTAAGGTTAGGTTTAATGGCCTGAAATTTGATAGAAGAGTAATATTTATTACAAGGAGAATTGTAGATATTAGTTGTAATTTTATTCAGCCAGGGGTTATTTAAAACCCCTTGTAACCTTCATTTTACAGACTTAAAGCATGTTCACATATCATAAATCAAGTGGGTTTCAACTGTCAATTCTATTGGGTTTACGTGTTTGAAGTATACGAATTGACATTTGTAATCAGCTGGATTTATTACATGTAAACATGCTTTTTATTTGTAAAAAAATGTACAAATACTAGGAACTCCATTTATCACAGCTAATAATCAGAAGACCTGTCAAAATATATATTACAAAAAATAAACAAAGAGAAAAAAGTGGTGAGACTTTTAAAGGAGAAAAGTGTGAAATTCGCTCTCAGAAAACTATAACTTACAGAGTATAAAGCGGTTTCGACGTTGTCCACAATATAATCAAATCCGTTCCAACGTACAAACCGTCTAACCACTTTCTTCGCCATATGCTTCTTGACCAATGGCAATTCGTTAAAAACGGTTAGATTTGTCTAATTTAAATGATACTGAAGAGTGCATAAATTGTGTAGAAGTTTAATGGTAAAAAAAAAAACAGAATATGGACGGAAGAGCAAAACATGGGAGTAAATTATATCAACTTTAACTGGCAGAGTATAAAGCGATTTAAACGTTGTCCACAATATAATCAAATGCGTTCCAATGTTAAACGCTTTAGACGACCTGGTCACTTTTTTCGCCATATGCTTCTTGAGCAATGTCAATTAGTTAAAAATGGATATTTTTCCTAATGGAATTGATGCTGAGGAATGCATAATTTGTGTTAAATAGTAAAAACCCAAAGAAAAATATGGACGGATGAGCAAAACGTGGGAGTAGACCAACAAAAAAAAAAAACATTTTTTGGCCAGTTATGTTAAGTTGCTATCAGACGATAAGTGTTTTTCATATCTAGTGTCCAGTTTTCCATATGTAGAACTTGCACAGATCGTGTGGTACATGTACGAAATGGGGTTTCCATATGTGCTCTCACTTTTATTATACATGTCTATTTCCATGTATATGTCAATTATATACAGGGTAAGTTAAAAAAACTGCAACAAAGTCAAACGCCACTTGTTTTAATTTTTTTTTTAATTTAATTGAATGAAACCAAAAAATGTCGGAAATAGCATCAAATTTTAGTATAAGTTTAGATTTGTTCGAATTGATCACCTTTGGCACGAATTATGGCCTTCAAACGGCCAATGAAACCGTCACACACTGCCCGAGTGTTGCTTTGCGGTCCATTCCCAGCGAAGCGCTTGCTTGAGGTGATCGACATTTTGGTATGTTTTTTTGTCAACCTTGCTTTCTAAAATACTCCAGGCACAATAGTCCAACGGTTTGGTATCCGGAGATTTTGGTGGCCATTGTGCGCTGAAAATGAAGCGAGGAACCTCATTTTGTAAAAATTCTGAGTGCGATGATGCTGTTCTGTTGAGTCCTGTCCACGGCCAAAATGTTTGCATGCCCAAGGCTTAAATACACCCTCCAGAATATTTTCGGGATAATATTTGGTATTTATTCAGATGCCACGGTCGATTAATACGAGCGGAGAGGGACCATCGGTTGTTATGGCGGCCTATAACATCACCATGACCGGTGCTTGAGTTCTGGTGGCCAACCGAAGGTTCACATTTTCAGCTGACCTCTATGGCAAGTAAACACGATCATTTTGTTTGTTTACAAACTGTTGGATGTTTTCTCATCGAAGATCGGAGAAAACCAAATTCGGCAGTTCACCACTTTCGGCCAAGCGAAGCAACTCTTTAGCTCTTTTGAGTCTATTTTCTTTCTGTTGCGTTGTAAGTTCTTGCACTTTTTGGAATTTCAATGGCTTTACCCCGAGCTCATTTTTAAATATTTGCAGAATGGAATATTGCGATTGACGCCGGGCTACGCTACCAGTATCACGGTAACGAGCGATGTTACGAGACACAAACGATTTATTCACATTTAAATGCTGGAGTGCTTTAACGATAGTCAATTGTGGTTTTCCAGCCAAATCTAAAGAAATCAAACTATCACGCTTGAATTCCATCACGAATAATTTTTTTTTCTGGAAAATTCGCACCAAAATGCTTTTGCATGCTTGTAAACAATATAATAAACTGTCACTGGAATAATTTTAACAGCTGTCGGACGAGTGGCTTAGTAATTACAGCAATCTGAAGTTGGTTGCCGTATTTTCAACTCACACTGTATGTAAATAACATTTCGTCTGATAGAGCCTTAAAACAATAAACTCAAGTGATTGTATACGTGTCGTACAGGCCTTAAGTTAGGTCCGCTCTAAGGCTGCTATGAAACTTGTCATATGTAGAAGTTGCACACATCGTCCATGTACGACATTTCAGTTATGAATTTGACGAGTAAAGTGCATGTGTACTTTTTCGATCACTGCGAGCCCTATTTTTATCAGAAACATATAATTTTATCAAAAGTGTTGTTTCTTTGTTGTGTGGAAATAAATAAAATTACAATTTTTGTAAAAAGTCATCCATAAAGTGTTATAGTTATTAGAAAATACAATATAATCACAATGTTAAAGAAAAAACATATGCACGTTTGAGGAGCAATAAGTATGAGTCATATGTAAAATAGCAATTTTGATATATACACAGAAATATACATGGATAATAAAAGTGATAGCACATATGTAAAACCCTTAACGTCTGATAGCAGCTTAAATGTGTTATCAGACGGTTTTAATAGGTGTATTGTCATGTATATGTCAACATGTTATTTTACATAATTTTTGCTATCACACACTTGCATATGTTTTTTTATTTCCTTTGATTACGTCGTGATTATATTGTATTTTATAAAAATTTTTATATTTTATGAATAAAGCGTTGCCGCAAATTTTATATATATATTTGATAAAATTATATTTTCCGATGAAAAATAGGGCTCGCAGTGATCGTAAAAGTACCTATGTACTTTACTCATGTATTTCGCAACTAAAATGTTGTCCACGTATCACACGATATGTGTAACTTTTACACATGGAAAATTTGACACTACAGATGTACGCCACATTTCGTCTGATAGAGTTTTAAAACAAAAAAAATATAGGTGACGAATAGGCCCTAAACTTGGAAGGTCAGTTCTAAATCTGACTAAATGTGAACTGCATTAATTGTCCTGAAAAATTTTTCACACTTCCCAATCAAATATTCCATTTAAATATTCAAATTTTATTTCGAGAATTTATTTATTAATATTTTTTGCTAGAAACAGCTCTCTTCAAACCCCCATTTCATAATTACCAAGAAAATGTTCACTTTTACTTTCTTAATACCCCAAAAATAAAATAAATAAAATTTCTATGTCTATTTGGCAAGTTGTTGTGTTGAATATTATATTCCAACGCAGCCGTATCAGCTGCCAGCTGCCGTACTACATAGGAAAATAAAGGTAAACGTATTTATTACATAAAGCCCAGTGAAAAAGAAAGAAATGAACAGAAAAACAAAAATCCAAGCAGAAAATTGCATGCGTCAAGTACTAAGAGACTTCGTCATAGCAAAACAAAACGTCAAGACGCGTCATTTAATGCGCTTGAGTGATTCGAAACGTGTACAAAACAGTTGTGTCTGAGACGGGGGCGCGGATGTGGGAGAGGTAGCAACAACAGCAAAGGAAAATGTTGGGCCATGGTGAAAATTGCGGCGCACAAATTCGATATCAAAAAGTCTGCCAGTCAGACAGTTATTCCTGTTGTTTCTTTTTTTTTTTTTCTTGATTTCCAAATTTAATTGAAAATTTAAAATTTACAAAAAAAAAACTGAAATTTAATGGGGAGAAAAGTACCAGACATTTCAATATTGGTTTACAAAAAAAAGTTCATTCTTTGAGTCGCAATGGAAATGTACCGAATTATGTAAAGCAAAAGAATACTTGATGACGCTTGCATACAAATCAGAACAAAAAACACATGGCGAAAGCACATCCCATAACAGACATATCATAGTGCGAACATTGTGTAATATCATGTCATTGCCATCGATTGGATTAATTCAAAAGTAAGTGCCTATTCACACATGCAAAGTTGGCCACAATGAAAGGTGAGTTTATGGGAAAGAAGGGACCTAAAGATATAAGAAATACTTCATATATTCTTAATACAAATGATAAAAAAAATAAAAATTTAATTAGAAAACTGACACTTAATATAGAACAATAATGTGTCAAATGTTAATGGGAAAAAAGAGTGCTAAAGAAGTTAATAAATACTTTATATTTTCCTGGTTAATGAAGCTCATCACACACAAATGATAGAAAAACGAGTATAGAATTAGAAAAGTAACACTTGAAAAACAACAACAATAATGTGTCAAACGTTCATTCGACTATCTCATTTCGGCCATCTGGCCTCCTTAATTGTCAGAAATATTTCTTTTGATGCTGTATGTGCGCAACATTTGTTATTTGTTTGTATGCGGCATTTGCCGCATGACATAAAATTTTTTGTTGAGAAAAAACAAGCAGCTCATTGAATTTATTTTCATCATTTGGTCGTCAACAACAAAGATCACGCGATACACATGAGCAGCCGTATTGGCAAATGAACAAATATTCTTGCTTATAGTGCGGATATCTTCTTATGTTGGACATCTCATATATGAGAATATTTCCTTATAACCCAGCAAACATAAAATCGGGTTTTGGTGTTGTATAGGGTATATTTAAATTACAAGTTTTTAAAATATAAAGGGAAATCAAAGAACCCTAATACTATCGACTGAATTCAATTCATGAACAAACAATACGCTAAAAAATCTAAAGCTGCTATCAGACGTTTATATATGTATGTTTATTATCCATGTTTATTTCCGTGTGTATGTCAAAATTATAATTTTACATATGACTTACAATTCTTACTATCACACACTTACATATATTTTTTATTTCCTTTGGTTTCATTGTAATTATATTTTATATTCTAAAAAATTATAATAATTTATGGATAACTTTATACCGCAAATTTAAATATATTTTCAGACAACAAACAAACACCACTTTTGATTAATTTATATTTTTCCGATGAAAATAGGGCTCGCAGTGATCGAAAAAGTACATATGTACCTTACTCATGTATTTCACGACTGAAATGTGGTCCATGTATCACATGATGTGTACAAATTTCACATAAGGAAAATTTGACACTACATATGTAAAACCCTTATAGTCTGATAACAGCTTAAATATGTAAATATAAAATACACATTTTTAAAAAAAAACTTGCTAAAGGTACGTTTACACTTACTAAATCGATTTCAAAAGTCTATTATATTGCCTATAAGTCAAATGAAACGATACCAAAAAGCAATGGATTTAATTTGACATCTACGCAATGGGAATTAACTGTTGAAATCCACTGGACTCCTTACGTATGTAGGGCATTTTTGTTGGCTTTTCATTTGCAGCATGTTCACATATTGGAAATCCAGGGGATTTCAGTTGTCAATATATTATGGTATATACATCAAATTAAATCCACTTTATGTAAGATTTGACGTATTTATAATGGAATTGACAGTTGAAATCTGTAAAAAATAAAATTTCCGTTAAAATACATACAATTTCCAAAAAAAATCGTATTTCTAGAAAACACATATTTATACTATTTGGTTAATTAGATGAATTTCGAAATGTAAATTATAAGGTATGCACGATAACACACGATAGAATGTTTTCCGATAACTTAAAAGTCGAGTAAATGACAGCGGGTAAAGGGAGCAATTTTGACAGTTAAGTTAATGGAAGTTTGCAATACCATAATGTGAAATATTTACTCATTGTACGAAGATTCCTCTTTCATTTGACGTATAATCAAAGGAAAGTGACAATATGAGAAACGTATATTATAAAAACATATTCGGTGTAAATAAGGATTTAAACTCTAAAGGCTAAAACAGATCAAAGCTTAAATTGTGACTTCGACACACGGTAGAAGAATACAGGTAGTCGACAAATTGTAATCGACGCAGCTGCTGGGACAATAAACCGTCAGACTAATTTTGGAATTGAAAAATTTGAATGGAAAATTATTGCAGTTTGAGAAAATTGTTGAAGAACATAATCGAAGCAGCTGCTGGGACAATAAACCGTCAGACCAATTTTGGAATTGAAAAATTTGAATGAAAAATTATTACAGTTTCAGAAAATTGTTGAAAAACATATATCACAACAACCTACGATTTGTTTCGTATAAGACGCATAAAAAATCTACTTATTTTTGTCAAAACATTTTTAAAATTTTGACATATCAATGTTCCTAAGCGTTGATGCATCTACCATGCTTCGACGTGAAAATACAATACTGTTCCCACTTGTAACTGACAACAGTGTTGTATTTTCACGTTTCGTAGGGGCCAAAAATGGCAACAATGATTATTTTAATGCCAAAGACACGATTTAAGCTTGGATTGGTTTTAGCCTTAACCATGGTAGAAAAATACAGGTAGGCGCATCGACACAGCTGCTGGGACAAAGAACTGTCAAACCAATTTTGGAATTGAAATTGTTGAATAAAAAATTAAACAAATTTGTCAAAATTGTTACAGAATGCATTTCATAGCAATCTCCGAATGGCGTCGTATAGGAAAACGTATACAAATCTACTTATTTTTGAAGAAACATATACAAATTTTTGACATATCAAAGTTCTCAATCTTTGATGCATCTACCTGTATTCTTCTACCATGGCCTTAACCATGGCAGAAGAATACAGGTAGATGCATCACCGCTTGGGAGCATTGATATGTCAAAAAAATTTAAATGTTTATTCAAATATAGGTAGATTTTTATATGTTTTCTTATACTTCGTCATTCGGAGGCTATTATAATTTGCGTTTTTCAACAATTTTTACAAATTTAAATAATTTTTCATTCAACATTTTCAATTCCAAAATTAGTTTGACAGTTCATTGTCCCAGCAGCTGCGTCGACGCGTCTACCTATATTCTTCTACCATGGCCTTAACGTAGCCCTATAGCTTGTTTACATGCAAACTTTAATCGATCAATCACAATTAAATTTAAATTATGTTTGCCCATTTCAAATATATTGTGATTGGTCAATTATCACAGTCAACCCGAATAAACATTTGTATGTAAGAGAAAGTTTAAAACAGGTTTTCCAAAAATTCCGTCCATTTATAAACACTTACTGATTTCCTCTCCTAGTTCTCGGGATTTTAAATGTTTAAGATATTCTATACATAATATAAACATATATAAAGTTTACAATTTTAGTATAAAAAATATTTCCCTCCAATGTGGAATTCAATTTTGGGGAAAATAATCTAACATTTCATTCGTGTTTTGTGGATTTCTTCAGTTCAGAGTTGCATTTTTGCTATTTTCACCGAAGTTAAATTACCTATCTGACTGTGCCATTGAAATTAAAATTTTTTGACACAATAAGACTCCACTTCAGAGTTGCATTTTTGATATTTTCATTGAAGTTAAAATACCTTTCTGGCCATGGAAATTATTAAAAAATCTCTTTATTTGCGAGGGTAAGACTTTAGAATGTTTGCAGTTCATCAACTTTTATTTGTACCATATATTAATGTGGAATTTTTTAAATGTCTCCCTGACATATTGCAAAGAACCCCTATGTAATTATTTCAATTTTCATTTCACAAATGTAATCAAGATTAAGGACACGGTCTACATACTATAGATTTATATGGGGGTCTAATAGCATAATAATAATCATTTGCACATAGTAATATAACACATAGTATAGTTTATTATTAGAAGTTTATTGTTAAATTGATTTTATTTTTTTTTTTTTTTTTTTTGATTAAGCTGATCGTTCACATAACAAATAACAAACTTACATACGTCAATAACTTGATACAATGCCAAGAATTTCTAAAAATGAAAAAAAATTGTTTGTTTATTTTCAAGAAAAATTATTATTGGAAAAATATTTTTCTCAGTTTCGAATTGATTGACAGTGTAAAAATGATAACAATTTGTGAGAGATTACGAGATTGCGGAAAACACGTGTGATTAAAAACGGAATAATCACGCTACACTTTCATTTGCACATCTAGTAACTAACTAGATTTTTCTATTAAGGCAACATGAAGAAAAAACAATAATCTTGTACAACTTGGGGGGTATAAGTTGAACAACCTTGTACACCGAGAAATATGTGCAAATTTTTCCAATAAAATAGGTCGAGAAAACTCGCCTTCCTCTTGATGTCATATTTTGGAAACGATGAATGAATTTACAATATCACTTGTCCGCATCTCTTCTACAATTTCCGGCCATTGGTTTTTGGCATTTCTCTCTGCATCTTTTGGCACAACAATTATTATGAGCTTCCCCCAAAAATTCTCCGAAAAATGTTTTTTTTTTTTCAATTTGAACTGTGTAAACGGTCATTGTTAATGGTCTCAATTGAATTAACCTTGAGAATGAAAGTGAAATTTCATTGAGAGTTTTCTTCTTTGTTTTGTGCTTATATACATACATATATATATTTTTGGGCGACTGGTATTTGTGAGCAAATGCGAGTACGTTAAATGCATAAATTAATATGTAATTGGTTTATATTAATTTTTTCGGTATATTTTCATTATTTGGCAAGGGGGGACAGACAGGCGAATGCTCTTTTGTCTCATGGCAGTTTAGCCGGCGGCAATTGATCATATGGTGTGCTCTCCATGTCAGACAATCATCTTTTTTTTGAGAGAGAGAGAAAAGGAGGGAGAGTCTCTTTCTCAGACATGGAAACTGTAGGAGACATAATACTTGCTCCCATTTTCTCCGACACGTGTCAACATTTTTAATTGCGTAAAGACCCACTGGCTGCCAACAAAAGTTCATAGGCCATAAGATAAATTTATTATTACATTGTCATGGTGATGCATTCTTACAAATATTATTTATTATTAGATCGTTGACGTTTGCTTGAACCATCAACTAAATGTAGATTTTATTTATACACATATTTTAAATATATACATATAAAGAACCCGAAAAAGAAGGCACAGACATTCACTCCCACCAAATATGGTGGACGTGCCCCTCAACATGATTTCGAAGCAACAGTGGAGCCTTCATAAATGAAAATACATATTCAAACAATAATAAAAGCATGACACAAGTAAGGTTTTCGAGCCAGCTGACTATCAAAATTAATGTCAAAATGTATTATTGTGATTGAAATCGCAGATAGATATATAAACAAATTGCCGACAAAATGTCAACATATTTTGACTTTTAATTGAAATTTTAAATTTGTAAGGACACCTTGTTATAGCACCAGGACTTTTAAGTACTATATTCGGTAAAAGCAAGTTTACATAAATACAAGTAAAAAACATTAAGTTCGGCCGGACCAAACTTTTAATACCCTCCACCTTAGGGTAAAGGAAACATTAGAACCCATTGTGTCGCACAAATACCAATTTTTAGACATATTCATGGGAAAATGTCGCAAAATCGGGAGGTACCACTATATTCGACTATACAAAAACGTGAATACAATATTTCGGCAACGGAGCTAGAATCCATTAGAACACAAAAATACCAATTTTTAGACAAATCCGCGAAGAAATGTGGCAAAAGTCATCAAAATACCGAATGTCTGGAGGTACCGTTATATGGGAGCTATACCAAAACGTGTGCCTATACATACAATGTTCCCCCACCGCAGCCAGAACTCATTATGACCAACAAATACCGCATATCGGGAGGTACCATTATATGGGGGCTATACCAAATCGTGGACCTATACATGCAATATTTTGCCACCGAAGCTAGAACCCATTATGACCAACAAATACTAATTTTTAGACAAATCAGTGAAAAAAATGTGGCAAAAATCATCAAAATACCGAATATCGGAAGATATCGTTATATGGGGACAGGTAGTCGCATCAACACAGCTGCTGGGACAATGAATTGTCAAACCAATTTTTGAATTCAAAATTTTGAATGAAGAATTATTCATAATTGTAAAATCCATATCATAATGACCTCCGATTTACGTCGTATAGGAAAACATATACAAATCTACTTATTTTTGAACAACATTTTGACATATCAATGTTCCTAAGCATTGATGCATCTACTTGTATTCTTCTACATACTTTTACTATTTCGATCACAGCGAGCCCTATTTTCATGGGCAAAATATTATTTTATCAAAATATAATTTAATGAAAATATAAAAATTAAATTTTATTTCAATGGATAATAAAAGTGACAGGAGATATGTAAATCCCATTCCGTCTGATAATGCTTTAAGTACGAAATTAACAACTGATATGTCAAAAACTTTTAATTTTTTTTCAAAAATTAGTAGATTTTAAAATGCTTTCCTATACGACGCCAATCGGAGGTAGTTATAATATTTTTATTTATTATTCAACAATTTTTACAACAATTTTTCATTGAAATTTTTCAATTTCAAAATTAGTTTGACAAATCATTGTTCCAGCAGTTGTGTCGATGCGACTACCTTTATTCTCCTACCATGGTACCGGCTTTAAAATAAATTTGGTCGTGAGAAGATCTACTTTTATATGGTATATCTCCTTGAATTAATCTGGAATAAACAATAAATCCTGATAATTAAAAGAAATCTAAACACGCTATTAAGTTGAGTACACACTATCGAAATAGGCCATGATTTGAGTTGTGTTTACACAGAATGTTGTCCATGGCGCAATGATAATGTGTGGCACTAGATTTTCATAATAAGGCCAAATGTCAGAATTTGTTCAATTTTTATTTATATTTCGTACTGTAATTTAAATCACTATGAGTAAAGTGACAGCTAACCAAATGGTCGGCTCTGATAAGGGAGTAAGAATTTTTTGTGCCCCTAGCACAGGAATAAAATAGTTGAAGGTCTCTTGATGCAAGGTTCCACGGTACTCCTACGGCGATGTCACCAAAATATTCAAACTATATTGAACGTAATAGGGTTTTATGATAAATAAAAAATTTAAAGAACTTTCTTGTCAGCTTGCCAAAAATGAAATGATTAATTCTAAAGCCAAAAAAATATAACACACACAACGATAACCATTTGAAAATATATTTTGTTAATTGAATAAATGAAGCATCAGGCGATACGGACAAGAAAATGTATGAAATATGAATGTGGTGTTTTATTTGGAAAACTGGTGTAGAAGTCTTTGGAATTTTTGGCTTCTTCAAAATAAAAACTGATTTAAAAAAATATCGTTTACAACACTAACAAATAACTAAGGAATTCTCTTTGTATTTATTTGACAGTTCATAAAAAAATAAAACAAATACCATAGCAATAAATCAAAGAAAATACTTTTTTCATTTCAAGATCATTCAATTTTTTTTCTGTAAAACATTTATACAATTTCCGTAAAAATATAACAAAGATTTATATTAACAATTTGTTTTAAATATTTGTTAATATATTTATTGTATTTAATAATATATTTTAATATATTAATTTTAATTGTTAATTTATTTAAGAGTGGAAATTTTTTAAATAAATAGTGCCATATGTTCTTTGTTTTTGTTTGTTGTTCAGAGAAATAAAACAATGCTATCGTAATATTTATTATTGTTATATATTTTGCTCCGTTCATTGATTTAAAGCCCTTCAGCAAAACAAACAACTAAGCAGCCTTATAATGCCAAGTACCTTTGTCATTAACCGAATAGTTAATCAATTTTTGAAAACATTGTAGATTAAGGATATTTGACTCCAACATTTCTTCCAGTGGAAAAATACATAAATTTATATATACCAGCAATAAAATATGCATTTGGAAATAAATAACTACTGGTCTGTTCAAGAACTCCAAGAATGTAAAAGTTTTCACAACGATAACCGATTTTCTCTTTCTGAGAAGATTCTTGGAGGTACTGGAACAAAGCATACATAATTTTTTCCTACATTTATAGTTGTCATGGTAGAAGAATACAGGTTGAGATGTTTTCATCTGCAACCAACTTCAGACTGCTGTCATTTCTAAGTCACTCGTCTGACAGCTGTTAAAATTATTCCAGTGACAGCTTATTATATTGTTTACAAGCGTATTTTGGTGAGAATTTTCCAGCAAAAAAAAGTTATTTGTGATGGAATTCAAGCGGGATAGTGTGATTTCTTTATATTTGGCTGGAAAACCACAAGTGGCTATCGTTAGAGCACTCTAGCATTAAAATGTGAATAAATCTGTTGTGTCTCGCATCATCGCCCGACGTCAAGCAGAAATGGTGCGAAAAGTAAAGAAGCGACTTGATTTAAACTCGCGTCGCAGTGGCCGAAAAAAGGCTCTTGAGCTGAACATATCGCAATTTTCCATTCGGCAAATATTGAAAAATGAGCTCGAGGTAAAGCCATTGAAATTGCAAAAAGTGCAAGAACTTACACCGCAACAGAAAGAAAATAGACTCAAAAGGGCTAAAAAGTTTCTTCGCTTGGCCGAAAGTGGTGAACTGCCGAATTTGGCAGTTCGTTGTCCAGCAGTTTGTAAACAAATAAAATGATGGTGTTTACTTGCCAAAGAGGTCAGCTGAAATGTGCACCTTCAGTTGGCCACCAGAACTCAAGCTCCGGCCATGGCGTATTAATCGTATAAATCATTAGAATAAATGCCGAATATTATCGCGAAAATATTCTGGAGGATGTATTAAAGTCTTGGGCACGCAAACATTTTGGCCGCAGACCTTGGACATTCCAACAGGACTCAGCTCAATCGCACTCAGTACGCGCCACCCAAGAATGGTTACAAAATGAGATTCATCGCTTCATTTTCAGCGCACAAAAATCTCCGGATACCAATCCGTTGGTCTCTTGTGCCTGGAGTATTTTGAAAGCAAGGTTGGCACTAAAAGGTACCAAATTATCTATCACCTCAAACAAACGCTTCGCCGGGAATGGGCCAAAATACCCCAGAGAGCAACATTCGGGCAGCATGTAACGGTTTCATTGGCCGTTTGAAGGCCATAATTCGTGCCAAAGTTGACCAATTCGAAGGAATCTAAACTTATTCTAAAATTTGAAGCTATTTCCGACATTTTTTGCTTTTATTCAATAAAATTTTAAAGAAAATGTAAATATTATGGCGTTTGACATTGTTGCAGTTTTTTTACCTCACCCAGGTAGTCGCATCGAAACAGCTGATGGGGCAATGAACTGTCAAACTAATTTTGAAATTGAAAATTTTCCATAAAAAATTATTGAAATTTGTAAAATCTTTTGAAAAATACAAATAATAACAAACTCCAATTGGCGTCGTAAAAGAAATATATAAAAATCTACTTATTTTCACAAATTTTTTTTAAAATTTTTGACATATCAATGTTCCCAAGCATTGATGCATCTACCTGTATTCTTCTACCATAATAGGTGTTTCCACCTGTTTACAAAACAATGTTTGAAGTGTTTTGTTTTCATCTGAATTTTATTTCATTTAATTTTCCAAAATAGCAAATTTGATCAAAAACCCACTTTCACACACTTTTAGAACATCCGAAGCAATAGCTATTACCCACACTTGTGTACACGTGTGACTGTATGCGATGGCATCTGTCATCGGCAGTGCAAAACGTTTCTTCAGTGGGGGCCTAAACAAGAACGCCAGGCAACAGGCCAACCAAAAATATCCAAAACACGCGATTCGAGGAGGCAAACATACGCTGCTCGACAACATAAAAGAATATCCCGAAAAAAAAAAAACACACACACACTTTTTTTCTCCTCAAAATAATTGTTGTTGTTTGTTTTTATTATATATATAATGGACGTCAGAATGGAATAATTGTCATACTAATACACATACCCACACATAAAAACAGACATATCCCCATTGACTATATTCCATAGAACTACAGTCAGACAACAAGTGAGAACACGACACACAGACACATAAATAATAATAATAATACATTTTCCAATTTTATTTTTTTTTGTTCATTTCATTTCAGAACAGAAGTAGATTTGATGAAAATCGCGCACAAAAGTGAAATCAGTTGACAATCAAACATCACCAACAACGGTTGGTGATTTACTCTTACTTCGGATAGTTTTGTGAACTGTAAGAAAAGAAAAAGAAGAAGAAGAAAACATAACAAGGAATCATCATTCTCGTCGAAGTGCAAGTGAACGAATAAATAGTGAAAAAAGGAAATATCAATTAAAATAGTGTCCTTGATATTCAAGTGTCATCATAAGTTATACAAACGCGCACACATTACACAATGTTTCGAAAGTGTTTAACGACATTGGTGCAAAGCACAGTTAGCACCGGAACTTTAACACCCAAAGCCAGAGAGTTTCTCCGGCGTTCTGTGCACAATGGAACTATGGGACGTCCACCAAAAATTCTCATAACTGGTGGGTTCAAAGAAATAAAAGTTGAAGTGAAATAATTTTGAAAAATAACCTCGCAAATGCGAGTTTTACAAGAAACCTGATTTTTATTAAAAAGAAAATGACAATTCGAATGAGGTGATTTATTAAAACATGTTTGGTGTGAACATAACCTATACCCTAAGGTCCTTAGTAATAAATTAATTTCAGTTTTAGATAGATAGATGTTTTATGATAGGGCTTCTCAAATCTGCACCTATATTACCAGCTTTACGAAGATTCATCGTTTATTTGACATATTATCAAAGGAATTGACAATCTAAATAGCGAGTTTTATAAAAACATGCTCAGTGTAAACAAGGCTTTACAAAAGAACACCAAATAAACAGCCATCAAAGTTGGAAGGAAATTTGTAATAAAGATCAATGATTCTTATGCCGATAGTTTGTCAAAAATATTTAAAAAAAACGACAATTTAAAAAACCATCTGAGTCTTTGACCATTCTTAAGAACATACAATTTTACGGCTCTTCAAATAATTTTCTCATGGTAGAATAAAGGAGGCAAAGTCATGCAATCATATGTTTAGAATTTTTGCAAAAAATATTTATTTGACAACATCTCAAAATTTGTATTTATAAATACATTGTACATACACAAATCAGAGATGGGAACCCGTTTTTATGTAGTAAAATGTGACAAGATAAATAACAGAAAATGTAGAGATGGGAATGCTTATTTGCTTCTTAATTTTACAATGAATTTTCTATAGAATACACAATTATTGTATTGTTTATGTAGTACGATTCTTTTTTATGTAATACGTAAAAATATTCACTTGATAATTATAACACATACACATAACACATATATTTCAAGATAACTTCAAACATATTCCATCTCTGAATTGGATATGTTGTTAAAAGCACAATTTTGACACATTTTAGTTAGTGTAAACGTACTATAATAGTACGTTAATAGCATGGCAGAAGAATACAGGTAGATGCATCAACGCTTGGGAGCATTGATATGTCAAAAAAATTTTAATGTTTTTTTCAAATATAAGTAGATTTTTATATGTTTTCTTATACTACGTCATTCGGAGGCTATTATAATTCGCGTTTTTCAACAATTTTTACATATTTAAATAATTTTTCATTCAACATTTTCAATTCCAAAATTGGTTTGACAGTTCATTGTCCCAGCAGCTGTGTCGACGCGTCTACCTATATTCTGCTACCATGGTTAATAGCATGGTAGAAAAATAGAAAAAAGTAGACGCATCGACACAGCTGATGGGACAATGAACTGTCAAACGAATTTTGGAATTGAAAATGTTGAATAAAAAATTAGTTAAATTTGTAAAAATGGTTGAAAATGCGTATTCTTATAACCTCCGAATGACGTCGTATAAGAAAACATATAAAAATCTACTTATATTTGAAAAAACATTTAATTTTTTTTATATATCAATGCTCCCAAGCGTTGATGCATCTACCTATATTCTTCTACCATGATTTATAGCAATGAACTGTCAAACCAATTTTGGAACGGAAAATTTTTAGTAGAAAATTATTTGAATTTTAACAATTAAAAAATGTATATCATAACAACCTTCGATTGGCGTCGGGTAAGAAAGCATATACAATTTTATTTGTGTTTAAAGAAACATTTAAAATTTTTTTGACATATCAACGCTTTGGCACATTGATGTCAAAAAATTAAAAAAATAAATATTTTTTTATATGTTTTCTTATACGATGACAAATGTTATGGTATGCATTTTTCAACAATTTTAACGAATTTGAATAATTTTGCAATTAAAATTTTAAACTTCAATATTTGTTTGACAGTTCATTGCCCCAGCAACTGTGTCGGAGCGACTACCTGTATTCTTCAACCATGGTTTATCGTTAACTGGATTTAGGCATTTCAATGGACTTTAATTTTGAATTCAATTGCATAATGGTCAAATAAGCGAGCAATAAGCTTTACCCATTATGATAACAATTAAGTAGAGTACACACTATCAACTTTGACCAAAAGTATCTTAAAGAAATAGCCAGGATAAAATGATACAGGATACAGGCGCATCAACCCTGCTGTTGGTACAATGAGCTGTCAAACCAATTTTTGAATGAAAAATATCGAAATTTGTAAAAATTGTTGAAAAATGCATGTCATAACAACCTCCGATTGACGTCGTGTAATAAAAGCTTTTAAAATCCATTTATTTTTGGAAATATTCTTTTTGACATATCAATTTTCGCGAGTGTTGATGCATCTGCTTATATTCTTCTAACATGGAAATAGCAATAAAGTCTACCCGTTATGGCAACACTTAAGTAGAGTACACACTATCCACTTTGACCAAGAGTATCCCAAACAAATACCAATATCTAGAGCTTTGTTGGGTTGTTTGTAACGATAACATTAGCATTTTTGTTTGATGACAAACTGCATTTGAGATTCAATTTTATTTGACGTATATCCAAATAGAATTAATAGTTAGAATCCAATCGATTTAGTTAGTGTAAACGTACTTTAATAGTACGTTTGTAGTTTTCTGAATCTAGTTGCGAATTAAATTGTCAATTCCATCGCATTCATGTCAAATAATCGAGCAATAAGCTCAACCCTTCAGTAGAGTACACATTATCATTTTTGAACAAAAGTAACGCAAAAAATTATCAATATCTAGAGTTTTATTGTTCTTAACGGGAACATTGTCATTCCTGTTGGATGGCAAACTTTTAAGGTAAAATGACATAAAAAACTTTAAAACACTTAAGTCATCGGCTGGCTTCTTCGTAGAGAAACAAATGAGTTTAAGGTTGACTTAGTTCGATTTTTGTCCTACTCTTCTTTGTTCTTTTCCGAAGAAACTAGCCGATGAAGTTAGTCACAAAAGCGTTTTATGTATTCTCACCTTTAGTCAATAAATGAAATCAGCTTGATAAACATGTCGGAAACGAGTGAATTATGTTTTTTTACATTTAACTTTAAAACTCCACCATTTTAAGTTAACATTTTTAATTCTAACAGTTTACACATTAATGTTTATAACTCTTACTAAATTTTCAAAGAATATATATTTAAAATACCCCCGTAGTATCCATAGAATATGTTTATTCTCATTACATAAAATTCTAATTTAAATACATGACAAATGGTCTTCTTTGCAATTGTTGTTGTATACATAATTAAATCAGAATTAAACCACATTACCAGGATTTTTTGTTTTATCGAATAACCAACCGGATTTACCATACAAAAATAGATCATCTCACAACCGGATTTATTTTAAATCCGTTGCTATATCTACTTATTAACGGAAGGCATTGCTGGATGTTTACATTAGTACTGCGGTTTACCCCAGAGTCGCATATGTTTTCGCAAGGGCTTTGTTTACATTTTGCATTCGAACAATAACTAAAAAAAACTCAAAATTGCTGGTACAATGAACTGTCAAACCAATTATGAAATTGAAAATTTTAAATGAAAAATTATTGAAATTTGTAAAAAAAATTTTAAAAATGCATATTATAACAACCTCCGATTGCTGTCGTATAAGAAAAATTATAAAAATCTACTAAGTTTTGAAAAAAAAAAACATTTAACATTTTTTGACATATCAATGTTCCCAAGCGTTGATGCATCTACTTGTATTATTCTTATATGGTTGTGTACGTATACGTAAACAAACATTAGCTAATCGGCTTTTATATCCTTCTAAGAGTGTTTTTAAACACACAACATCTAATAAAACGAGTGGGTTAATCTTCAATAGTGTAAATGCTCTGTTATATTCAATGGAATTGACATTTTAAATGCTCCGTTTTTACATAACCCCCATCAGGCCTCCATAACATTTAGCTATACAATATTTCCGTTTAGTAATTTTTTAACACTTTTTAACCATGTCGCTATGTCAGATATTAATACAATTTCTTTCCAAGTCTATTATAATCACAATGACTGACATTCCCCAGGGGCTTGTTTAAGATGCGTTTATCTTAAAAAAAACTTTCTGTCATACGTTATTTCCAAAAATATATTTTTTTATCTAACATAATTCATTTTGATTTTCTCAAAAAGATTTGGCAAACATCCTAAAAACGTGTACCAAAATCAAGGCCATCGTATGATTTTCTAAAAAAAAATCGCAATGAAAGCAAGGCGAAATATGTCATCATCCAATGTTGCTCAAAATAATTTGGTATTTAAAAAATATTGTAGAGAGCATAGGAGATTGCGTTTGTGTTAAAGTGGGGTTATTAACATTAGTTTTCAACAGAAAAAAACTACTGTTTGAATTTTGTTTGTATGTGGCCTTCATAGTGTTTTTGCAGATTTCCGCAAATGCATGTACAATAATTTTACTTTTTGTTGTCATGGCCAAAAAAAGAGAAGGCATTGAGAAGAAACTGTATTGATTTAATAAAAGCCTTGTGTAAGCAGTATAAAGAAAAAAATTATTGGAGAATTTTATGCATAAATATTTGGTATTAATCTCCTAAATATGTAACTCGAAAGGTGGATACAGTATGTGTCATAAAAATGGATAAAAGGGAGGCAAGAAATTAGAAATTAATGTTTATTCGTTTCTCTGTTCCAAAAACCTATTGCCTTATTTAATGCCAAAGCATTGAAAGTGATCTGCGGAAAATATTATGCATAGGCCTGTTCTTATATCTTTCCTTTATAGTCCACTTTTATTAACCCTTACTTTAGGAAAACTGAAGTATAAAGATCACATTATCGGGTTCTCATTAATACATCTTTCCTTTAAAATATGTGTATTTTTACAGAGATGTGGCAAGCTTTTTAAAAGTAACTGGTATTCACTGCATTTTTTTCACAATGACATCTTCATTTTAGTTTAAAAACAATAAACAAAGTGCGAATTTCGTGAAATTAAATTTATAATTCAGTTCTTCAATATAAAATAAACAATTTGCGTTATCCATTTTTTATTTAAAAAAATTTTGCTGTTATTGCCATTTTATCAATAAACAATATGGCAACATGAATTCAGTAAACTTTGCGTTAAAAGATAAAGGGAAGATGATCTGAACTTTTGCTTATCGGACAGTTCATACTTAAATGAAACTTGTAATAATGAAAAACGTTTTATGTGTCAGACAACATCGCCTTTTTATCTATCGGCAAGATATAATAACCGGCCATAATGTGTCAAATCATGAAACACAGCATTTGGCAAACTTTAGGCTTTAGTTTGTTCATGTTTTATAGTGGGTACCATACTTAAGCGTTCATTGACAAGATTATGAAACCGCCCATTCTCAACCATTCCAATTTATTTGATATATTCAAGGCATTAGCAGACGGCATGTGTTTTACATATGTGCTGTCATTTATATTATACATATGTATTTCCATGTGTATGTCAAAATTGGTTACTTTTACATATGACTCATAATTTTTGCTATCACCCACTAGCATATGTTTTTTATTTCTATTGAATACATAGTGATAGTATTATATTTGATCTCAAATTATATAATATTTTCACACAACAAACAAACAACGGTTTTTATTAAATGAAAATTTCCTATGAAAATAGGGTTCGCTGTGATCGAAAAAGAACGTATGTTTCTGGAACATTGATATTTCAAAAATTGTTAAATGTTTTTTCTAAAACAAGTAGATTTTTTTATGTTTTCTTATACCTTCCCATCGGAGGTTGTTATGATATGCATTTTTTTTAATTTTTTTTCTAAAATTTCAATAATTTTTTATTTAAAATTTTCAATTCCGAAATTGGTTTGACAGTTCATTATCCCAGCTGCTGTGTCGATGCTACTGCCTGTATTCTTCTACCATGGCGTATACGCCACGCAGATCGTATTCAAAAATCCCGTAAATATTATTTGGCGTATACGCCGTGGTAGAAGAATATAGGTAGATGTATCAACGCTTGAGAAAGTTGATTTGTCAAAATTTTTTAAATGTTTTATCAAAAATAAGTAGATTTATAATGTTTTTTTATACGGCACTAATAGGAGGTTGTTAAAATATACATTTTTCAACAATTTTTACAAATTTCAATAATTTTTCATTCAATATTTTTAATTCCAAAACCAGTTTGACAGTTCATTGTCCCAGCAGCTGAGTCGATGCGACTACCTGAATTCACCTACCATGGTACCGGCTTTAAAATAAATATAGTCGTGAGAAGGTCAACTTTTGTATGGTAAATTTGCTTGAATTAAACCAATAAATCGTGAGAATTAAAAAAATCAAAACGTGCTATTAAGTTGAGTACACATTATCAAAATAGGCCATGATTTGAATTGTGTTTACACAGAATGTTGTTCATGGGGCAATTACATGGCAGAAGAATACAGGTAGATGCATCAACGCTTAGGAACATTGATATTTCACAAAATTTAAAGTGAATTTTTCAGAAAAAAGTAGATTTTTATATGTTTTCTTATACGACGATAATCGGTGGTTGTTAGATGTGCATTTTTCAACAGTTTTAACGAATTTAAATAACTTTTCATTCAAAATTCTCCATTTCAAAGTTTGTTTTACAGTTCATTGTCCTATCAGTTGTATCGATGCGACTACCTATATTCCTTTACCATGGGCAATTACAAGGTTGTTCCCTACATTTTAAAAATAAAGTAAAATGTCAAAATTGCTTAATTTTTGTTTATATTTCGTACTAATTTCAATCACGGTAAACTGATAGCTTACCAAATGGTCATCTGTGATAAATGGAGTGCTTATTTATTGTGTCCATTTTCCATGGTAGAAGAATATAGGTAGATGCATCAACGCTTAGAAACATGGATATGTCAGCATTTTTAAAATGTTTTATCAAAAATAAGTATATTTTTAAATATTTTCTTATATCACGCAAATCGGTGGTTGTTATAATATCAATTTTTCTACAAATTTTACAAATTTCAATAATTTTTCTTTCAACATCTTCAATTCCAAAATCGGTTTGACAGTTCATTGTCCCAGCAGCTGTGTCGATGCGACTACCTGTATTCTTCTACCATGGTGTACGTTATAGAATTGACATTTGAGACCGAGTGGATTTCGTAAATCTAAACGTAGTTTTATTTCTTATATTAAACATGGCAGAAGAATACAGGTAGATGCATCAACGCTTGGGAACATAGATATGTCAAAACATTTTAAATTTATTTTCAAATATGAGTAGATTTGTATATGTTTTCATATACGACGTCATTCGTAGGTTATTATAATTCGTGTTTTCCAACAATTTTTACAAATTTAAATAATTTTTCATTCAACATTTTCAATTTCGAAATTGGTTTGACAGTTCATTGTCCCATCATATATTCTTCTACCATGATATTAAATAACGTTTCATTGATTTTTGCCAGGTTCATACGATTGGGATAAATTATTTAAAGTATCAGGTCACACAACAAATCTCGTAGTCATTTTTTAAACTAAATTGTATTTGTATACTAGCACCTAGTATATAAACCCAAAAAAAACTGTAAAAACCCGTAAATCTAAAAAATTCTTTTTTTCTCTTCCCTTTTCAGGTGGTTTGGGTCAATTGGGCATTGAATGCGCTAAGTTGTTGCGTTCCCAGTATGGCAGTGAAAATGTCATTCTCTCGGACATTATCAAGCCCAACGATGCCATTTCTGAAAGTGGGCCATATATCTTTGCGGATATTTTAGATTTCAAGGGATTGCAGAAAATTGTTGTCGATCACAGAGTTGATTGGTTGATACACTTTTCGGCATTGCTGTCAGCTGTGGGAGAACAAAATGTGCCATTGGCTGTAAGGTATGTACACAGTATGTGTGTAACCATGGAAATTTGTAGTAGACTTTCACTACTAAATTGTTGTTTGTAATAACAACAATAGCAAATGTGAACATAATAATGTAGCTTGTTTTGTGTCTACAATGTACGGTGTGTATATTGCTGGCCAAGCAATTTAATTAACTTTGTTGTGATTGCATGTTTCTCGATGGCGAATTGTGGATTTCCTTGTCATAATGTAATAGCACACATATGTAGCTAGCAGTGTTGTCACAAAAACTGTAACGCTTTTCTCCTTTCATTGCAGAGTCAACATTGAGGGTGTCCACAATGTTATCGAATTGGCTAAACAATATAATTTGCGCATATTTGTACCAAGCACCATTGGCGCCTTTGGCCCCGACAGTCCTCGCAATCCAACACCAAATGTTACAGTAGGTTACCCCTTTCCCCGATGATTTGGTTTTGCATGACATGATTTAGTTTTCTAACCATTTGTTTTTGTTTTGTTCATTTTTTTTAGATTCAAAGACCCCACACTATTTATGGTGTCTCAAAAGTTCACGCTGAACTGATTGGAGAGTATTATTATCATAAGTTTGGTTTAGATTTTAGATGTTTACGTTTCCCCGGTGTTATTTCCAGTGATCCACCAGGCGGTGGCACCACCGGTAAGTAAATACCAATTTATTTGCAAGTCACCACGAAAAATTGGAGTGTGGTCAGGAAGCTTTGCAATGTTGCCAATAGTAAATTGATAAGTTATCTGGCCATACATCAAATTAGACATTCAAAAGCAGTTATTGCACAATTTGAAGTACTGTCCAGCAAGAATACATGTTGCCTTTATCAATTATAAAAAATACATAATAAAAATCATTATAAATCGGATTATCCTGTAAAGAATAAATCTAAACTTTACAATAAATATTTTACTCATATTCTGTTATAGACTATGCCGTAGCCATTTTCCATGAGGCTTTAAGAACTGGAAAATATAATTGCTACTTGAGACCTGATACACGCTTGCCCATGATGTATATTGAGGATTGTTTAAGGTATAGAACCACACAAATTATTAAATTTTAAATTTTTCTCTTTATATCCATAATTTTATCTTATTGCAGATCCCTGCACGAATTCATGTGTGCCCCTTCGGAACAATTGAAACGTCGTGTTTACAATGTCACTGCCATGTCATTTACCCCCGAAGAATTGGTGGAAAAGCTTAGCAAATATGTACCCAATTTGCATGTGACCTATCAACCCGATAGCCGGCAACAAATTGCCGACTCATGGCCTCAGGTCTTTGACGATAGTGAGGCACGTCGCGACTGGAATTGGCAACACAAATACGATTTGGATAATTTGGTTGACTTTATGGTCAAGGATGTCCAGGAGAATTATATCAATGTTGAAAATGGTGGTGGTCAACAGCAAAGAGCATCGGCTACCATGTAGACTTCTTTTCTCCGAATTTTAATTCAATTTTGCTGCTAATTGCATTAATTAAAAACTAAGTATTGTTGGTTTTTTCCGCTTAGAATATTAGAATATTTTAAGTTTAGGACCATAATAAAAAAAACACTACCATTATGCATTTCAAAAAAATATTACCACAAAGACCAAATTAAGAAAAATCTCAAAACGAGTAAAAATATGCATTTAAGTGTTATATACATATTTACTGTTATTTTATTTTACAATCATAAAAAGAAAAACAATTATTATTTATTTTATTTTTTTGAAAACACAAACTATTTTATTCAAATAATAAAAAATCATTTAATAAAAAAAAAAAACAAATAAATAAAAGTTTTTAAATCAAAGATTTATTTGGTGTAAAACCAATAGAATTGACAACTTAAAGTAAAAGTTTCCTCAGATATCACTTTCCAGACGTTATATTTTAGTTCTTCTGGTTTTTATATGACAGTTTTTCCTTTATTATGTGAGTTTTGTGTGAGTTTTACGAAGATTCGTCATTTATTTGACGTATAATAAAAGGAAGTGGCAATCTAACTAACGCGTTTTATGAAAACATTTAACGTTGAAAGATATTTTTGTTTTTATTTTCGAAAAAAGACAGGGTGATCTTTTCCTCCGATCTTTCATAAATACTCAACAAATTCTAATGAAAATGTTATTTGCGTTCTTTCTAAATGTTTTTAATTTAATATTTCAACGAACAGTTAAGCTAGGAACACAATTGGAGCGAACGACGAATTTCGCCCTACGCGGCGACAAAATGAGCCGCGAAAATTCGTCGTATGGAACACAATACCGACGAAATTATAAAACAGCTGATGAAGTTGTTTACTTTTTGCTCATTTGTTGACTACAATGAAAATTATACAAGAACTCATAATTCTACGTTCTCTATTATAATTTCAGTTATGTCCATCTTCTCTATTATAAATTCACTGATATCCATCTTCACTCAGGCGCAAGTGCACAAATAAATAAACAAATTATTTATGTTTTTTTATACGAATAACAGATAGTAGAGTGACCATAACAAATTTTAAAGTAAATAGTAACTTTATTTACTAAAACACATAAAATTCGTACAAGTATGGCCACCTTGTACTGTTTTGTTCGCCGGCGTATGAAATAGAAATAAAGCTAATTGAGTTCGCGGCGACCGACGAAATTTTCGCCGGCGCCGTGATTGTGTGCACTTCCATATACACATATGTGTTTTATTTTTGTTGACGAACATACGCCGCGAAAAAATTCGTCGTTCGCTCCAATTGTGTTCCTAGCATTAAGCTGAAATCGTAACGAACACCTGTATTACTGCATGACGTAACGTGTGCGTAACGTTACTGATGCAATAACTGTTGATAAAAGAAACACCCTGTAACGCTTTAGTTTGGCACTGAATAGCGCCGTTTGGCGTCAAGCGATCTTTTTGCCATTATTAAGACATTACTAATAAAATATTGAGGGAATTCTTCAATATTTTCATGCAATTTGTGAGGAATGTGTTCTGAAAAACTTGATATGGAGTTAAAAATTAATACTATTAACTCCTTTTATTAAAATGTAATGTTTTTTTATTAAGAGATAAAAAGCCTATCGATGATTTTATGCTAAAAATGAATGAGAAAATTTTTAGGTGAATTAATAATAATAACAATTTACCTTCGATTAAAAGATAGGCTTTTAAGCAGGTAAAAGTTTGTTCGTTATATTTAACTTATGTTTTTACAACTCTTTTTTTATAATTTTTCTTTGTCCAAAAAACTTCTAGGAACACAGAGAAAATGTTAGTTTCTTTTTCCACTCTCAGATCAAATTAATACAAAAAAGTGGTGGCATGATGAGCAAATATGTCGATTTTAAAGAATTTCTATACTGTTTGGGCATTTTTACTAGTTTTTTCATAATTCTGATTATAAGCATAATTGAATAAATACAAAAAAAAATTAGCAGAGGAAAAAGAATTTTAATCAGTTGGTAGATTTACCTTAGCTTTTCACATGGTACAATAAGGAGGTAGAACAGCTTGATAAAAGTACAGAAATACACCCCTTGGAGCTAAATCCGCTTTCTGCAAGATTTATTCAAAATTAGAAACAACAGGTTGGCCTAATTTATTCAATATTTTCCCTTTTTTGGAATATTGATTAAAAACCATGAAAGTTGAATTAAACGCCTAGATTATCTTTCATAAATATTACCCCATTTGATCAATCTTTCAATTCCATGGCAAATATGGTTATTACCTTTAATTTGCGCGCTGTAATCATTGATTTTGATATATTTTGTTTTTTTTTTCAAAGCAATCAATTCATATACAAAATTGGCAGAAGTCGCAGAAATTGTAATCAGCTGGTAACTATATTGTACCATGAGTTTTTCATTTTTACATGCATTAATCTAAAAATCATTAGCATTTCAATTTATAAAAGTTTCTGAATAAAAGGGTAAACACCCTATAAATAACATAAAATAGTTATTGCCGAGCATTAATATTATGAATATAGGCTTTTTTTACATATTTCACTATCCCCTCGCATTTTTGTTTAATTGTTGTTGTTTTTTAGCTTTTAGCACTAGTTGTTTTCATTTAATTTCGTACCCTGTACTTTCTCTCGTCATCGCAAAATAACAACTATTTATCGATTAACATCGATAACCGACGAAACAAATGCCATTAAATCGTTTCACCGATAGCTTGCTTATTGTCATCACCATCGCAGACGAGTAGCATTCATTATCTTCTTTTTTGTTTTCGTTAATAAAAAAAATACAAATTTTCTGTGTGCGTGTGAAAAACAGAAAATCGCGACTAGAATGACTCAAGCCGCAATCGGTGGGAATAATTAGTGTTAAGATTTACTTCGAACACGGAAAAACATAGAAATTAACACGCAGTGTGCGACGAAAACGAAATAAATTAGACGTGTGTATCGTCACACACACGGGTCCGAAACACAAAAAAAAGAAAAAAAAATAAAACAAAAACGACACAAACAACGACTAGACACCCAAGAAGTGTAGTGAAGTGAAGAAGATGTCACATCTACCAACACCTTTGTATGGATTCGCAATATTTTTCTTGATTTTTTGGTGTGGAACCTGGTGTGTGCATCTGATAGCGATATGCTATGGTAAATTCAAACTGCACAAGAAATCGTGTAAATGCCCCAGCGAGACGCCGTTGCCGGGTGTGTCCATACTCAAACCGCTGATGGGTGTCGACCCGAATTTAGAGCACAATCTAGAAACATTTTTCACCATGGATTATCCGGTGTACGAGCTGTTGTTTTGCGTGGAGGATAAATGCGATCCCGCGGTGAAGATTGTGGAGGGACTGATTGACAAATATCCACTAGTGGATGCCCGTTTGTTTTTGGGCGGTTCAAATGTGGGTGTGAATCCGAAAATAAACAACATGAATCCTGCCTATGAGGCGGCAAAATATGAGTTCGTTATGATCTCGGATAGTGGAATTAAAATGCGTAATGATACATTGCTGGATATGGTATATCATATGGGCGAGAAATATGCCCTGGTGCATCAAATGCCGTTTACATGCGATCGCGAGGGCTTTGCGGCCACCTTTGAAAAGGTGTTCTTTGGTACGGTGCAATCGAGAATATACTTGTCGGCGGATTTTTTGGGCATCAATTGCCATACGGGCATGTCATGCTTGCTGAGAAAGTCGGTGATCGATAGCCTGGGAGGGCTAAAAACATTTGGCTGTTATTTAGCTGAGGATTTTTTCATTGCCAAAGCCATTACCGAACAGGGCTGGAAAATGCGTATCAGCAATCAACCGGCCTTGCAGAATTGCGGTACATGTGATATTAGTACATTTCAGCAAAGACTTATACGTTGGGCCAAATTGCGGGTGGCCATGGTGCCGACAACGATATTGCTGGAACCGCTGTCGGAGTGCATGGTCTTGGGTGCATTGGCTGCCTGGTCGGCGACAATTGTTTTCAAATGGGATCCCTTGGTGTTCTATTTGGTGCACATACTCACATGGTTTCTGTCCGATTGGCTGCTGCTGTCCATCGTGCAAAATGGTTCACTGACCTTTCATAAATTTGAATTTGTCATCGGTTGGCTGTTTCGTGAATTGAGTGGGCCATATTTGTTTCTGCATGCCCTGTGGAATCCAGCGATTAGATGGCGTACACGCACCTACAAATTAAGATGGGGCGGAATAGCCTATGAACTGCCGGATAATTGCTGTAGTAGTAGTGGTAGTTGTAAATGCAGTAGTAGTATTATTAGCTCGGCTAGCAGCAGCAGCACCTTCCAAACAAATCTCAGTAGCAAACGTCTATTGATTTCATCGTAGCATAAGATTCTCATGTATTATTTAGCATCATCAGCAGCAATCTGATTTTACATACCTCGGGAGTATAGAAAAAGAAGGGGTATGTAATGGAAAATAGCAACAACAAACAACAATAACATGAACATTATCATCATCAGCGTTATTAACATCATCATCATCAACAACAACACAGACGAATTAGCATTTTTCTTGTCATCACCACCATCAACGATGCCTGGCATCAATAACTCATTCATTTGTATTTGTTTTCGGATTATTTTTCTTTTGTTTTTGTTTTTATTGTAAATTAATTTCTTTTTTGTTAGTTCGAATTGTTGTTTTTGTTTATATACATACATATATATATAATATTTCCTAGCACACAGATTCCCTTTTGTTTTCCGTGTTCTTAGTATATAAAAAAAAACATAATTTATTTTCTCTCCCTCTCTATCTCTCTCTCTTTTGTGTAGTTTATTTTAAAGGTTTTTCTATCTAAATATTTTCTATATTAGCAATTAAACAAAATATATATTAATAATATATGTTATTTTATAAGATCTATTTATATAAGAGTAGTTAAGAAACGAAACGAGAAATTAAAAGATAACAATAATAATAAATACCGAGATATAAAAAAACATTCGAAATTATCAAAAAAATAATAAAATACGAAATCAATTTAATGAGGAGGGGGTTTGTAGTGGAATATAAAATTGCAAAATAGGAAAACAAAAATTTCAATTTCATGACCAAATTATATGGATTCCATCTGTACTCTTGACGGCAACAAGATTCCATGACAACCCCAAAAACAAAATTTAGAATTAAGGTATTGTAATGGGATCTAATTGCCAAGCAAAATTATAAAATAAAAAATTCCCATTTGATGCTCAAACAATTCATATTCCATTTGAAAAGCCGCTGTTAAAACATATGATTCCATAACAATGTTGAAACCAAAATTAGCATTAGAGGTTTGCCAAGGGAATCTTATTGCCAAATAGATTTTAAAAAAATATACTCTGTTTTTAATTGCTACTTGATCTAATGAATCTTATTCCATTTGGCAATAAGATTCCAAACAACAAACTTGAAACAATAAATTTATGTACACATCAAAAGGATAAACTTCAAAAAAAAAAACGAATAATTTCAACACTCCTATTTCCATTTATTATTAGCTATAATCTGAAACTGAAAGCAAATCATGAAATTAGAATTGAAAGGGGGTAAATATAGAAAACATAACACAAAAATCCTATAAAATCAAGTATTTTTGTTTGTTTTTATTTTATTATTATTATTTTTTTTTTAATTTATACCCTTTGGCTAATAACTACCAAAAAAAAAAAAGGAAATCAATTGAAATTAAATCAAGTTATCTGTTTTTTAGACCTAGAACTTGTTGAATTTTTTGTAGATATCTTCATAAAATAATTAATAATAATAACAACAATAATAATAATAATAATAATTTTTTAGTAATAATAAATTATACTTTTAGCTCAGATATTCCAAAAAAAAAAAAGAAAAAAGAAGAATGAAATGTTTTTTTTTAATGCTTTAGTTTAAGATATGGTTTTTTGCTACTAGAATTACACCCAGAGATAATACAAACAATGACTTATCTATCCAAAAACCAATATAATGAAATTACAAAAAACAAACAAAGAAATAAATAAACTAAATTTATTACAAAGAAATACTCATTATGTAAAGATCAAATACACCCGTGGAGAATGTTAAATGAATGGTAAAACAATAACTTTGAACAAAACAACAATAAACGTGTTTGTCTTTTTTCTTATGAACGTAACAAGAGCGAAAATAAAACAGAAATCAACAGAAATACAGACACAAAAGTCTTAAAGGTCGTTAATCGAAGCGTTATCGAATCATATGAGCGAATTCTAAACAGGCCATGAATACAAAACAAGTTGTTGTCAAGTAGGTGGGGGGGGGGCGGGCGGGTTGTCTGGTGAGCAAAATTTAATTTTGTTTTGTTTTTTCTGTTTTAATACCCCAAATCTTGTTGGGTTTTTATTTTCCATAATTTGTTTTGAGGAACTAATCGGACATGCATTCCGACAGAATAAGTTTCACTTAGATCACTTTATTCGCCGTTTCTATTTTTGTCCAAAAAAACATACCATCATGTGCCCCACAAGTTACTTGCGTGAGAGGGTAGCACATCGAAAAGAGTATATTAACTAAATTGGCTTAAAATTTTTTAGATAAAGTTAGCCAACAACACCTTCATTCGCTCTCCCGCAATTTTTCACATTCATAATTTGAATTTTTGTTTATAAGGGTGTGCTGTGAAACGAAATTGAGTGGGCTTTGCTAATTAGTATGAACTAATAATGAAATTATACAAATTTAGCGTTTTCTTAAAGGTCTAGTATGAAAATTTTATTTGTGATTGGATGATATCTTGAAAGGCTTAACACCAATAGTCAAGATACCTTGTTTTTATACCCTATACCACAAGGTGTCTTTGTACATTTGTTTGTAACATGGAGAAGAAAACGAGATAAACCCATAGTTACTTTTGAAGATCCTCATAGAAGTACTTTCTGAGTCGATTTAAGGATGTCCGTCCGTCCGTCTGTCCATGTATTTTTGTAAACAAAGTACAGGTCGCATTTATTGTCCGATTGAGATGAAATTTTCAAAGCATCATTAGTTTGGCCCAAGGACGAACCCTATTGAAATTGAAGAAAATCTGTCAAAATTTAGCTCCCATATATAACTGTCCGATTTGCCCTTTATTGTGTATCATTAACCCAAACAGTATGCAATTATGATGGAAATCGGTTCAGATATAGCCATAGCTGCCATATATATTGTTCGTTCGATTTGTTATTTTTGTCCTCCACAGCCATAATCTACAGTCTGCAACAGCCATACTCAGGGAAATATATCAGATACAGCTCAGAAATACTTTCGTCAAATTTAATCGAGATTAGTTCATATTAGAATATAGCTCCCATACAACCCTGTATCCGATTTCAAGTTAATTGTGCATTAAATCGTTAAAACAAACCGGAATTGGACTGGCACAAATGCCTCCGCAAATTTAGTAGAAATCGACTCAGAGGAGGATATTCCTCCCATACAGGGTGGGATAAAAAAAAATACTGCAACAAAGTCAAACGCCATAATATTTAGATTTTTTTTTAATTTTGAATTATTGAAAAATAGCATGAAATTCTAGAATAAGTTTCGATTTGTTTGAATTGGTCACCTTTGGCACGAATTATGGCCTTCAAACGGCCAATGAAATCGTCACACGCTGCCCGAATATTGCTCTCTGCGGTATTTTGGCCCATTCCCGGCGAAGCACTTGCTTGAGGTGATCGTCACTTTGATATTTTTTAGTGCCAACCTTACTTTTCCCGGGTCCGTCCCCCAAGAAAAAATAGTTTCCCCGGATCAGGGTAAAAATACCTACCACTAGAAAAAATTTCGAAAAAAAATGAAGAGTTTTTACTAAACTAGAGTTAAGCCGAAATCACAATATCACGATTGAATTCCATCAGAATAACTTTTTTTCTCCAAAATTGTCATCAAAATGCTTTTGTACGCTTGTAAACAATATCATAAGCTGTCACTGGAATAATTTTAACAGCTGTCGGAAGAGTGGCTTAGAAATGACAGCAGTCTGAAGTTGGTTGCAGTTTTTTCATCTCTCTCTCTCTGTCTGTTTAGTAATTTCTTTGGTCTTTAAATTATAACTATAATCATATGATTTAATTCTCACAATTTCCCCATAAAAACTTTTATTTATTACGTGATGCTCTACTAAGTATGCAAAGGGGTGTAAGGTATCATAAACACGGACCCGCCGGACTATTGGACTTTCCATACTGGTTTTTAACTGAGGGATTTTTTTTTTAAATTTATTCAAAGATGGGGCTGTTTCTACTATTTTCCATGTAATCATGAATAAGAGGCTCAAATGTAAGTATGACCTTGTATTTTATTAAAATTGTGCAAATAAACAAAAACAAATTCGAGATGTTTAATAAATTTCAACTTTTGGAATTTTTTCTTACTACACAGTCTATTGTTCAAATGTTGACAAAACAACTTAACAGGTGGTTAATGCTTCGAAATGTTGTGTTCGTTCGTCAAAAATATATATTTTAAGTACATTTGATAAAAATAGATTTGATTTCTTTCACGTTCGGTTTTTATTTGGTGGAATGATCACTATCTCAAAGTGATTGATTTTTATGGCAAACGTCAAAAATACGGCAATATTAAAGCAGTTAGGGAATCGATAAACGATTAATTAATTCATTTAAAACGCATTTGAAAATGAAAAAAATCGTGTTCTAACCTTCTTCTTAGTCATATAGCCAACTTTAAATTTATAATAAAAAAAAATCTATTCATAGTCTGATTGTCGTCATTATTGTCATTTGACGTCATTAAACATTTTGTTGTTGTTTTAAAAATTTGTTCTCATAAAACTTTGTTAACCGAACAATTAAATGAATATTTGTGCATGAATTGTATGACTATTTATATCTTTCTTGGTATCCGTCATTGAAATTCATTGAAAATTCCTTATTTCATTTATTTAAAGATATTATGACCCTTCAATACCACATGTATGTGTGTATGTATGTAAATATATACAAAACGAAAACCTTTTTTAAAATTTGCCTCATTTCAAAAAAAAAAATACAATTTAAAATCTGAGGTCACTGATACCCATCGAATTGTACTTTACATTAAAGTACATTTTTATTGGAATACAATGTCGTAAGAATTTATCTATCGTAATCAAATTGACTCATGAGTGGAAACCTACTCATATTACGACAAGTTAATGGTCATATGGTAATTAATGCTAGGAACACAATTGGAGCGAACGACGAATTTCGCGAGCCGCGAAAATTCGTCGTATGGAACACAATACCGACGAAATTATAAAACAGCTGATGAAGTTGTTTACTTTTTGCTCATTTGTTGACTACAATGAAAATTATACAAGAACTCATAATTCTTTATAATTTCAGTTATGTCCATCTTTTCTATTATAAATTCACTGATATCCATCTTCACTCAGGCGCAAGTGCACAAATAAATAAACAAATTATTTATGTTTTTTTTATACGAATAACAGATAGTAGAGTGACCATAACAAATTTTTAAGTAAAAAGTAACTTTATTTACTAAAACACATAAAATTCGTACAAGTATGGCCACCTTGTACTGTTTTGTCGCCGTTCGCCGGCGTATGAAATAGAAATAAAGCTAATTGAGTTCGCGGCGACCGACGAAATTTTCGCCGGCGCCGTGATTGTGTGCACTTCCATATACACATATGGTTTTTATTTTTGACGACGAACATACGCCGCGAAAAAATTCGTCGTTCGCTCCAATTGTGTTCCTAGCATAATAGCGCGCTTAAATACAACAGTTTTTTTCAGATTAACCCACATTATCAGGATTTAATAGTTTAACTCAGATTATTTTAACCAGATTTTACATAAAAAATAGCTCTTCTCACGATCGGATTTATTTTACATCCGGTACGGAATCTACAGCCCGATCTATGTTTCCGCAAATTTTTTGCTTATATGTTGAATTCGAACAAATAAACAAAAAACTTAATATATTTTATTTGCACTTAAAAAGATATTTGAATATTTTGTTGTTGTTGTCACACTGTTCTGTGATATTTGAATATTGTAAACAATTGTTGCAAATTGTTACCGTAAGTCGTCTGTTAACACAAAAGTTCTGCAAAAGGGAACCGTTCGAGTGAAAATTTTGACAGATCTTCTACTGAGAACTTGCAAATTCTTGCTGGACATATTTCATGGTAGAAGAATACATGTAAAAGCATTTACTTTTTACAGTTTTCTTGCAAAAGAGAATAAAACCAGCTCACTCTCTCAGAAAAAAGTTGCTGGACAATTCCTGCAGTAAAATTAACCAGACATACCTACTTTTTCTCGAAGACGATCATCAATGTGAATCATGGCGCAAGTACATGATGTTCCTGCAAATTTTAAAAACCAAATGAAATGTCAAATTTGGTTTACACTGTATTGACCATTGTGTATCTTTTGTTCTGTGATTTCAATCACAATATTCATTTCATCTCATTGTCAAAATTTGTATTTATAAATCCATCGTACATACACAAATCAGAGATGGGAACCTGTTTTTATGTAGTGAAATGTGACAAGGTAAATTACAGAAAATGCAGAGATGGGAATGCTTTTTTGAAATGACTTTACCCTCTTAATTTTACCATGGGTTGTGTATGTAAACGTAAACAAACCTCAGCAGAGCCACATTTATATTCTCCAAAAGTCCGTTTAGATTTACGAAATTCACTATATATCTATTCTTCCAGCATGGGTTTATCTAACCATAGTTAAAAGCGTTCCAGTACATTACGAAGTAATAAAACTTCTCCCAAAACTTTACAACAAACTTAGAGCACGTTTAGCCTACTAAATTCATTTGATTTCAAATGTCAATTCCATAGCGTATATCATGGTGGAAGGATGCAGGCAGATACATCATCGCTTGGGAACATTGATATGTCAAAAATTTTAAAATGTTTTTCAATTACAAGTAGACTTTTATATGTTTTCTTATACGACACAAATCGGAGATTGCAATTTCAATTTTTACAAATTTTAATAATTTTTCATTCAACATTTTCAATTTCAAAATCGATTTGACAATTAATTGTCCCAGCAGCTGTGTCGATGCGACTACCTGTATTCTTCTACCATGGTTACGAACCTAACGCAGCTAAAAGTCCTTAGTGTGAACATGTTATTATAGTTTAATATTTGCCATGTTCACACCGAATAAATGCTAATGAAAAAGATTAAAAATGTTTAGTTACGTAGTTTATGACTCAGATAAACCATATTTTTTTTATAAAACGCGTGTAGATATCAATGATTTCTGTCTTTTTATAAACATTTAAATGCAAATTCGTCACTTCATAACAAAAATAAACACAGTAAATCAAAAACTTTTAAAAGCGCAACAATTTGCAAAAATCCCCGTACCTAAAATTAAATGTCCTCGCATGCCATTGACGTATTAGAGTATGTGTAATTAATATGATTTAGAGTGATTCAGCTATAATTTCATTCCAACTGGCAAAACGTACTATGAAAATTTATCACATAATTTGTTTGGAGGAAGATAACCACTTTATATGATATTGTGACGTAACGAAATATTGGGCAACAAGTACAAATAATGATTTCCCGTTCAGTTTTTTTTTTTTCTAAATATTGGCCTTATCTTTAGGTTGGCTTACGTAGCATCAGATAATAATTTGCCCCTGGCAAAAAAAAAATGTTAGCATAAAAAACTCGTGTTTTCTATGCAAATATACTGATAAGTACGAGAAAATAAAACAAACCAAAAGAAAAAAAACAAATTAAACTAGAAAAAGGTCAACAAAAATTTGTAGAGAAATGTTTTCATAAATGGGATGGGTTCGGATATCGGAAATTCTCTCGTTATGAGTACATCCGCCATTGATAAATAAATTGATAGGTTTGCACACAGAACAATACACGTGTAAGGTGATTAGGTACAAAGTAATTAGGTTAATAGTGTAATATATGTTGTCGAATTTGATATCCCTAATTGATGTACACATAGGAATATAGAATATAGGTAGACGCATCGACACAGCTACTGAGACAATGAACTGTCAAACAAATTTTGGAATTGAAAATGTTGCATGAAAAATAATTTAAATTTGTAAAAATGGTTGAAAAACGCGTATTATAATAACCTCCGAATGACGTCGTATAAAAAATCATATAAAAATCTACTTATATTTGAAAAGACATTTAACAATTTATGGCATATCAATGTTCCCAAGCGTTGATGCATCTACCTATATTCTTCTACCATGCATCATGATTTAAAGCATATATATTTTGTATACCCTCCAACTTCCTTCCATTTGGCAAACATTGAAAATTGAGTTCGGGGTAAATCCATTAAAATTCCAAAAAATGCAAGAACTTACACCGCAACTGAAAGAAAATAGACTCAAAAGAGCTAAAGAATTGCTTCGCTTAGCCGAAAGTGGTGAACTGCCGAATTTGTTGTTCTCCGATGAGAAAACATTCGTTGTCCAACAGTTTGTAAACAAACAAAATTATCGTGTTTATTTGCCAAAGAGGTCAGCAGAAAATGTGCACATTTGGTTAGTCACCAGAACTCAAGCGCCGGCCATGGTGATGGTGTTGGCCGCCATAGCAGCCGATGGTCACTCTCCGCTTGTATTAATCGACCATGGCATCAGAATAAATGCCGAATATTATCGCGAAAATATTCTGAAGGGTGTATTAAAGCCTTGGGCACGCAAACATATTGGCCGCAGATGTTGGATATTCCATCAGCACTATCGCACTCAGCACGCGCCGCCACCCAAGAATGGTTACAAAATGAGGATCCTCGCTTCTTTTCCAGCTCACAATGGCCATTGAAATCTCCGGATACCGGATAGCAATCCGTTAGACTATTGTGTCTGGAGTATTTTGGAAACCAAGGTTGGTTGGCTTCGCCGGGAATGGGCCAAACTACCGTAGAGCAACATTCGGGCAGCCTGTGACGGCTTCATTTTCCGTTTGAAGGCCATAATTCGTGCCAAAGGTGAGCAATTCGAACAAATCTAAACTTATTCTAAAATTTGATGCTATTTCCGAAATTTTTTTGCTTTCATTCAAAAAAAAAAAAATTAAAAAAAAATGTAAAAATTATGGCGTTTGACTTTGTGACGGCTTCATTTTCCGTTTGAAGGCCATAATTCGTGCCAAAGGTGAGCAATTCGAACAAATCTAAACTTATTCTAAAATTTGATGCTATTTCCGAAATTTTTTGCTTTCATTCAAAAAAAAAAAAATTAAAAAAAATGTAAAAATTATGGCGTTTGACTTTGTTGCAGTTTTTTTTATCTTGCCCTATAGGTCAACGTCTGCTTGGAAGATAAAATCCGTTAAAATAAGTATTCCCATCTGTGCATTTTCTGTCAAATTTCACCGAATAAAAAACAGGTTCCCATCTCTGATTTCTGTGAATACATCTATAAATATAAAATTTGACAATGAGATGTTGTCAAATGAATAATTCCGTGGCAGAAAAGTACAGGTAGATGCATCAACGCTTGGGAGCATTGATATGTCAAAATAATTTAAATGTTTTTTCAAATATAAGTAGATTTTTCAACGTTTTTCTTATAAGACGTCATTCGGATGCTATTATAATTCGCGTTTTTTAACAATTTTTTACAAATTTAAATAATTTTTCATTCAACATTTTCATTTCCAAAATTGGTTTGACAGTTCATTGTCTCAGCATGTGTGTCGATGCGTCTACCTATATTCTTCTAAAATGAATAATACTGAGAAGGAAATTGTATACATATGATTGCATGACTCTACCTTCTTAATTCTACAATGGATTTATCATTCCATTTAATATAGTAGACTTTGTATAAAATAATTAATTTTTTTTATTAAGTTCAAATGTTATGCAGCAATTATTGTTCACTTAATTTATTCAGAATCCACAAAATTGGTCCATGATAAAGCAAATTCTCGGCATAGCTTTGTTTTGCAGGTATATGTAAACAATTAATTTTGTTATTGCAAAACAAAACAAGCAGCGAATCGAACAAAATATTTCTCTTTCGTTTTTGTTTATTCCCGATGATTCATGTGTTTACAATTTGCGGTTGTCGGGCAAGGGGTCACACGACAGAAGCAAAACCAGTGTGATCTGTGATAATGCGCTAAAGAAAAAAATTAACGCCAATGACGTAACACACAGTGTATCAAGTAACAGATGTTGTTTTAGTGTGTGCCGTAAGGGACACGGACAAGTGTCAAAACGATGAATACACACACACAACAAGAAATTTATGAATTAGTACTGAAGAAAGTGTTGGCGTTATCAGGCACATTGTTGAAAGTCAATTCTACAACAATTATGACGAAAAACCCACAACAGGAATATATTGCCATATATCTCACATGTCAAGCCTTCTTCGAAAAGAAGTCACATTTTTTTATGATTTTCAAAAAAAAAAAAAAAAAACAATCTTTAATTACTGAAAAAATTTTAATTTATCAGTTCTATGGGTAATATTCTCAAGCAAGCTGAAATATCTACAATAAACAATATTTATAAAAAAATCAACTTATAAAAGTCTTCTGGCTGGTTTACACATCAGGATAGAGTAATACAGGGTGACATGAAAAAAACTGCAACCAACTTCAGACTGCTGTCATTTCTTGCCAATCGTCTGACAGATGTTAAAATTATTCCAGTGACAGCTCATGGTATTGTCTACAAGGGTACAAAAGCATTTTGGTGAGAATTTTCTAGAAAAACAGTTATTCGTGATGGAATTCAAGCGGGATAGCGTGATTTCTTTATATTTGGCTGGAAAACCACAAGTGGCTATCGTTAGAGAACTTCAGCATTTAAATGAGAATAAATCTTTTATGCCTCGTACCATTGCTCGTTGCCGTGATACTGGTAACGTCAAGGAAGTGGACGATAAAAAAAGCAACATCAGCAGAAATGGTTCGAAAAGTAATAAAAGCGACTTGATCGAAGCTCGCGTCGCAGTGGCCGAAAAATGAGTCGTGAGCTGAACATATCATATATCACATATTCCATTCGGCAAATATTGAAACATGAGCTCGGGGTAAAGCCAATGAAATTCAAAAAATTACAAGAACTTACACCGCAACAGAAAGAAAATAGGCTCAAAAAAGCTAAAGATTTACTTCGCTTGGCCGAAAGTGGTGAGAACGCCGAATTTGGTTTTCTCTCTCTCCGATGAGAAAACATTCGTTGTCCAGCAGTTTGTAAACAAACAAAATGATCGTGTCTATTTGCCAAAGAGGTCAGCTGAAAATGTAGACGCATCGACACAGCTGCTGGGACAATGAACTGTCAAACCAATTTTGGAATTGAAAATGTTGAAAGACAATTTATTTAAATTTGTAAAAAATTTTTGAAAAATACGAATTATAATATCCTCCGAATGACATCGTATAAGAAACAATATAAAAATCTACTTATATTTGAAAAGACATTTAACATTTTTTGACATATCAATTTTCCCAGGCGTTGATGTATTTACCTGTATTCTTTTGCCATGGTAAAATTATGAAATGAACACATCCTCTGTTTTCTGTCATTTAAACCTGTCAAATTTCGCTGCATCAAAGAGTGGTTCCCACTTGTGATTTAGATTTTGAAACGTACAATAAAAGGTTGTCAAATGAATAATTTTGGGAGAACAATGTAAACATGCATTTATATGGCATTGCCTTCCTAATTTTACCATTCCCATGGTAGAAGAATATAGGTAGTCGCATCGACACAGCTGCTGGGACAATGAAGTGTCAAAGCAATTTTGGAATTGAAAATGTTGAATGAAAAATTATTGAAATTTGTAAAAATTGTTGAAAAACGCCTATTATAATAATCTCCGAATGACGTCGTATGAGAAAACATATAAAAATCTACTTATATTTGAAAAGACATTTAAAATTTGTTGACATATCAATGTTCCCAGGCGTTGATGCATCTACCTATATTCTTCTACCATGGCCATTCCCTAACATTATAAATCTCAAAATTTATTCAAACAAGAAAATTCAAAAAATGCATTTATAAATTGATGGCTTTTTAAAAACAATTTTCTTGAAAACCTGACAGTCCACCAAAAAAATAACGCGGTCAGCTGTTTTGCAATAAATATTTGCATGCTCATACAAGAAAACAGTTACTAACTAATATAAATAGGATTTACGATTTACCCTCAATAAAATACCAATTAACTAAAAGCGTTAATTGCCTTTCATTTCAAAATCACACTTATCAATACAGCAACAACAACAAACAATTCAACACCAGAAGAGAGAGAGACGACTACACTTATCAAAAAGGTAGATAATTTTGCGGTTTTAGTTATAATCTACTTCATACCTCCAATACAGATTGTCAAGTACTCGTAAGCATTTCTCCTCTCAAACTCATTGAAAAAAAAACAAATATTGCTCAGAGATTTTTAAACGATTGGCTGGCTGCAAAAGTCTACCACAAACCCCCCGAGATGGTTCGTCACAACAATACGATCGGCTATTATTTGATATAAACAATGCGCCGGCTAAGCGAGTACAAGCAGCAACAAAAAAATTGTAGAAGACGTGTAAACAATCACATTGGACTGCACAACAAAAACGTTGTGGTGTATAATAGCGAAATAAACAAATGTTTATAATCTTTGTACCTCACTAATTTTTTTAAAACACACAAACAAATTATGCGTATACATATACATATAAATATGTTACAAAAACATTTTCCTATGGAATTTATCAAGATTATATTTTTATGTTAATGACACAAGAAATTTGATGTATGGCCAAATAGCTTTAAAAATGTTGCGTTAATTATGTGTCATTTACACCGAATATGTTTTCGTAAAGCACGTTATTTAGATTGTCAAATCTGTTAATTATGCGTCAAATAAATTACGAATCTTCATAAAACACGTGATGTAGGTGACATTGTGTAGGGCGTTTAAAGTAGGTTTGGAAAAACTATAAATAAACCACACTGTCACTGGGTTCAATAGATCTAGTGGGTTAACCTAGTGTGTCTAAATCATGGTACAAGAATAGAGGTAGATGCATCAACGCTTGGGAACATTGATATGTCAAAATTTTTCATTTTTCAAATAAGTAGATTTCTTTATGTTTTCTTATACGACGCCAGTATGAGGTTGTCATGATATGCATTTTCAACAATTTTAACGAATTCGAATAATTTTTCATTCAAAATTTTCAATTTCAAAATTGGTTTGACAGTTCCTTGTTCCAACAGTTGTGTCGATGCGGCTACCTGAATTTTTCTACCATGGTTTAGATCATGGTAGTAGAATATAGGTAGACGCATCGACTCAGCTGCTGGGACAATGAACTGTCAAACTGATTTTGGAATTGAAAATGTTGAATGAAAATTCTTGAAATATGTAAAAATTGTTGAAAAATGCGTATTATAACAACCTCCGATTTGCGTCCCATGAGAAAACACATAAAAATCTACTTATATTTGAAAAGACATTTAAAATATTTTGACATATCAATGTTCCCAAGCGTTGATGCATCTGTATTCTTCTACCATGCTTTAGATACACACTTATAGTATGTTTAGACTACTTAATTCACTCGATTTCAAATGTCAATTCCATGGCGTATACGTCACGTAAATCGCATTAATAAATCCAGTAGTTATTATTTGAGTTATACGCTATGGGATTGACATTTGAGATCGAGTGAATTTCGTTAATCTGAACATACTTTGTGTGTTTGTTTAAATAAGTTAAAAATAAGTGTTTATACATATTGGTGAACATCTGCAAGAAGAATAATGCATATTCTAATGTATTATCATGAGCAAGTACAATTTTAAGTCTTTTGTTCCCGTTCGAATGCAAAATGTAAACAATAACTTTGCGGAAATATATGTAAATTTGATGTATGACCCCCATTCGTCAGAATATCTATTTTTGTATGGTAAATCTGATTGAATAAATCCGAATTAAGCAATAAATCACGTACATAAACAATCTAGTAGAATTTGCAGGCAAATTCTCTAAAAACTTTTCTCTGAATAAGTGTCGAGAAGAAGCTTGATTTTCAGTTTCTACAGGATGAGATGAAACAACTGCAACCAACTTCAGACTGCTGTCATTTCTAAGTCACTCGTCCGACAGCTGTTAAAATTATTCCAGTGACAGCTCATGATATTGTTTACAAGCGTACAAAAGCATTTTGGTGAGAAATTTCCAGAAAAAAAGTTATTCCAGATGGAATTCAAGCGTGATAATGTGATTTTTTTATATTTGGCCGGAAAAAACAAGTGGCTATCGTTAGAGTACTTCAGCATTGAAATATGAATAAATCTTTTGTGTCTCGTACCATCGCTCGTTACCGTGACGCCCGACGTCAAGGAAGTGGACGGAAGAAAACAGCAACATCAGCAGAAATGGTTCGAAATGTAAAGAAGCGACTTGATCGAAACCCGCGTCGCAATGGCCGTAAAATGGTTCGTGAGCTGAACATATCGCAATATTCTATTCGGCAAATATTGAAAAATGTGTTTGGGGCAAAGCCATTGAAATCCAAAAAAGTGCAAGAACTTACACCGCGCAACAGAAAGTAAATAGACTCAAAAGGGCTAAAGAGTTGCTTCGCTTGGCCGAAAGAGGTGAACTGCCGAATTTGTTGTTCTCCGATGAGAAAACATTCGTTGTTCAGCTGTTTGTAAACAAACAAAATGATCGTGTTTATTTGCCAAAGAGGTCAGCTGAAAATGTGCACCTTTGGTTGGCCACCAGAACTCAAACGCCTGCTTTGTATGATTGCCTTCTTTTAAAGAACAAAACATTATTTAGTAAATCTGTAGGCCTAGGCATGGATAAAGAAATTTTGTTTAATATTGATTTTGTGTTAATTAAAAAATAATTTGATGTGTGGCCAGGCGACTTTATTGATTTATATTACTCATGTAGACATAGCTTCATGTTAACGTTTGTGTTTGTTTGTTCGTTTCTCTTTCGTACTGTGATTCCAATCACAATAGAGATGATGTATTAGCAGCTTGTCATCGTATCATGGTATATTAATATTAAATTATAAGGGGAAACGGCGCCAGAATTGCGAGTGCATATTTGACAACCCTTTATTATATGTCAATAAATATACCATACCGTGATGCCAAGCTGTTTAAGTGTTTTGACAATTGGCGTGGGCGATCAGCTGATTGTGCCATGGTCAGTGCACTTGCACCACCACAAAATGTATTTCGTGTTTATGTATTCACAAATTGATCTAACTGCCCGTAACAATTTACTGCTGATCTCTTTTAATCCTCTTCAGTTATATTGCAATGAAATACAGGTTTTTTCTATCGGCATAATGCCAGCAAATTGACATCAATAAATCAAAGGCCTCGCCGAAACGCTGTGAGTCATTTGAAATTGCATTTTTTTCTATATATAGAAGACGTTGCAGATACCATACGATGGGTAAATACCTTTATCGCTGCATGTGTCAAAAGAATTAGACATTCAGACAATGACTTATATTTACTTATATTCATAATTTATAAAAAGCAACAAATATAATTGTTTACGCTAGATGCCATTATAAAGGTTATAGAATAAAAAAAATAATAAATAAAAATATATTTGATGTTTTGCAAAATAAATTTAATTTCAATTTTTATTTTCAAACTTTTATTTAGTGTATGCATCAACAACAAGCATCAGGTGACTACTCTTTGTATCACTTCAAAGGGATCAATTTCTGGACATATTTAATGCACCTCGGAAATTTGTAAAAAAAATGAAAAGATAAACAACATTTGACATAAACAGAGATAAACAACATCGACACAGCTGCTGGGACAATGAACTGTCAAACCAATTATTGAATTGAAATTGTTGAATAAAAAATATTGAAATTTGTAACATTTCTTAAAAAATACATATCATAACAACCTCCGATTGGTGTCCTATGGGAAAACATATACAAGTCTACTTATTTTTGAAGAAACATTAAAAAAATTGACATATCAATGTTCCCAAACGTTGATGCATCTACCTGTATTCTTATACCAAGAGCTAATAGTAAAATACATTTAATTTAAACGACAGAAACCCGAATACCAAAAAACACGCGTTGTAGGGAAATGCGTCTTCTATGCGACACAGAATAAAACAGGGTTAGTGTAAACGTAGTATTGTCAAAGGATATAGCCATGATAGAAGAATACAGGTAGACACATCGACACAGCTGCTGGGACAATGAACTGTCAAACCAATTTTGGAATTGAAAATGTTGAATAAAAATTTATTCAAATTTGTAAAAATTGTTGAAAAACATGAATTATAATAATTTCCGAATGATGTCGTATAAGAAAACGTATAAATATCTTCTTATATTTGAAAAAAATATTTAATTTTTTGACATCTACCTGTATTCTTCTGCCATGGAAATGCGTCTTTTATGTGGCACAGAATAAAACAGGGTTAGTGTAAACTTAGTATGGATATAGCCATGGTAGAAGAATATAGGTAGTCGCATCGACACAGCTGCTGGGACAATGAACTGTCAAACCAATTTTGGAATTGAAAATGTTGAATAAAAATGTATTCAAATTTGTAAAAATTGTCGAAAAACACGAATTATAATAATTTCCGAATGACGTCGTATAAGAAAACGTATAAAATTTATATATCTTCTACCATGGATATAGCTATGATAGAAGAATACAGATAGACGCATCGACACAGCAGCTGGGATAATGAACTGTCAAACCGATTTTAGAATTGAACATTTTTTCTAAACCCACATGATTTCCAATACCATAACTCCTTTCTATGTAAATAAATCTCAAAAAATTTGTGAAGTAATCAAAATTTTTAATTTGAAAATTATAACTGTTGGAAAAAATTCTTCTGGTAAAATCAGACAACTCTCAGTAACATAGCTGTCAAAATGGCGCTCTCCTTTACTAGAGTTTTGTGTAAACATCAAGTATCAGCATCAAGCAAATTTGGTAGCGACTGTTACCAGATATCGAGTAAACAGACAATCCTAAAATCAACCTTTGAGCCACAGTACTGTCGTGAAATTTAATACCATGAAAATTAACTTCCACACTGACTGCTACATGTAATCATAGACAAGATTTATGTAACTGAACCACTGAACTTTTGTTCCCACATAAGTACACATAGACTTAACAAGGCACAACCCAACCGCCCATTCACATTTCACACTTATCTACATAATTAGCAAAGTGTGGTTATGTTCTGGACTTATTATTTTCATATAATCGATGTACAGCAAAAAAAGTGATGTTTTTTTTGTTTATTTCATTTAAATGATCAATCAATAAATGCAAAGCCTCCCAGTTACTTATAGCTATGTGAGTCAATTGCAATTTTTACTCTTTCATGGGACCAAATGAACGATTCGATGATGATGATGGGTGCTAGAGGACTCTTACCGATGAATATGTCTGAGGTATGAGACAAGGTTTAGTAGGGAACGGTTATGGGTGCATAGACCCCCCTACAACAAAACAATGACTTTCATATTTACTTATCTACGATGATGTATAAACATTGTATTTACAGCACAAGCAACAACAACAACCAACTACACTATTCCCATTATTATTATCATGTGAGCGAATAAATGTGTGTGTGTGTGTGCGTGTGTGGGTCGGAAAGAATTTCAATGAAAATAAAATCTGCATACAAAAGGTTACTTACTTAAATGTTCACAGACACATATGTATACATACATATATTGATAAATAATGAATGCTAAGGATTTATGTTATACTTTTAAATAGATAAGAATATTATATAGATGGCACATGCATTAATATTATACTTTTTTTGAAAGTAAATAAACAAATCGTGCTGGTACACTTAAATGTTACAGTCAGACGTCGTTAAGACGAACATTCGATAATTTGAATATGCCTTACGTCAAACTTTTTTTAATAAAACGATAAATTTATTGCCTATCATGGTAGAAGAATGCAGGTAGATGCATCAACGTCTGTTTTTTTTCAAATTTAAGTAGATTTTAATATATTTTCTTATAGGACGTCAATCGGAGTTTATTATAATGGGCGTTTTTCAAATACTTTTACTAAAATAAATAATTTTTTATTAAAAAATTCAATTCCAAAATTGGTTTGACAGTTCATTGTACCAGCAGCTGTTTCCATGCGTCTACCTGTATTCTTCTACCATGTCAGCTCCCAGCGTTGTAATTTTTTTTAAATATAAATAGATTCATATATGTTTTCTAATACGACGTAATTCAGAGGTTATTATAATTCGCTTTTTTCAACATTTTTTTTTTACAAATTTAAATAATTTTTCATTCAACATTTTCAATTTCAAAATTGGTTTGACAGTTCATTGTCCCAGAAGCTGTGTCGATGCGTCTACGTATATTCTTTTACCATGTTGTTATTATATTTGAAAATATGGGCCAAAACAGAATGAGAGCACTGCCTTTTGAAAGTAAATAAACAAAGCGTGCTAGTACAATGAAATGTTACAGTCAGACATAGTTAAGAGGAACATTCGATAATTTGTATATGCCTTAAGTCAAACTTATTTTAATAAAACGAGACCTTTATTGCCCATATATAATATAGGCCAAAACAGAATGAGAGCATTTTGGGTTTCCTAATGTCAATCGTTGACTTGCAAAACCCTAAAATATATATTTTATATTTTTTTATATTATATATTTTTTTCAAATCTAGTATTTGGTCGATTAAACTAGCAACGCCTCCATTCTGCTTAGAGTATATGCATGAATTTTATGTATTATTTTCCATAAACTATTCATGGTAGAATAATATAGGTAGAAGCATCGACACAGCTGCTGGGACAATGAACTGTCAAACCAATTTTGGTATTGAAAATGTTGAATGAAAAAATCATTAAAATTTGTAAAAATTGTTGGAAAACGGGATTTTTATTAACCTCCGAATGACGTCGTATAAGAAAACATATCAAAATCTACTTATATTTGAAAATACATTTACAAATTTTTGACAGATAAATGTTCCCAAACGTTGATGTATTTTTCTACCATGAAACAATTTAAAAAATTATTTGAAATGACACATATAATTTTTCCATTATTCAGATTTCTGAAATTTCATGTACAAGTTATGGCTCGTCCACTGTACATATTTGTGTCTATCTTTGGCTTATATACCATGCATACGTAAAATAATTTAAATATAACGCCATCCATTCATCTTTTATTTACCTTAGACGTTTTCTTTGTGCAAGTTATACTATGAGGCTGGCGTAAAATTGTTTTTAAGCTAATGAAATCGTAAAAAAGCTTAAAAATTTTATTGCGAAAAGTTGTGACGAATTTAGGGCTAAAACAGAATCAACATTTGGGTCGTTGTTACATAGCTTTATGTTGAAGCCAAATACCTAAATCAATTTGAATCAACAGCCCAGCATTGCTGTCAATTTCTCTCTTTTTTTGTTTTTTTTTTTTTAACTTGTATCTAAAAGCTGAAACCATGGTAGAAGAATACAAGTAGATGCATCAACGCTTGGGAACTTTGATATGTCAAAATTTTTAAAATGTTTGGACAAAAATAATTAGATTTTTATTTAGATTTTTAGTAGATTTTTTTGTTTACTTATACGACAAGAATTGGGTGTTGTTATGATATGCATTTTTCAACAACTTTTAATAATTTGTTAATCCGAAATTGGTTTGACAGTTCATTGTCCCAGCAGCTGTGTCGATGCGACTACCTTTATTCTTCTACCATGCGCTGCTGCGAGAATCTATAAAAAAACAAAGTCTTTTCCATAACTGGGACAGCGATAGGTAATAGTCTATAGTTGTTTCTGGATTGTTTTGACCGTTTTTTTTTTTTTTGTTGCAGCTAATTCAAATTTTATTGACAGATCGTTTAGTAATCAGCTGAGCTGGAAGCGGGAGCTTATACTTGGATCAGGCGACGGTCTACGCCAAGAAGAGGTTTTTCTTTTTTTACTTTTCCCCCAGGAGAGAGTAAAGTCGTTTTATTCTCTTTTGCAACAAAATTGTGAAAAGTAAACTTTCAAACAATCAGCTGATTTGTCAAAACAAATTGTCTGTCATAAAGAGAGATGAAGCACGCAAAAATGCATTTCCAAAATGAAGATGTTTCAAATTACTTGTACAAATATAATTAACCGGAAGGAGAAGGAGTAGAAGACAAGAATTAACATTTGTCCGACAAGAATTTGCATTTCGTTGCAGTACCTGTTTGTGTGCTCTCGTGGGAGTCATCTAAACCATCATATAGTGAATAAAAATACCCCCCCCCCCCTCAGACGTGTCAGGAAGGATCTGCACGATCTGCAGAAGAAAGTCCAACGCTATAAGAGAGTGCCTTCAGATTAAAAAGCCCATCAGGCAGTCACAGATGCAATCAACAACTAAAGTATGAATGCCGTCCTCAAAGACCACTAGGCTGTCTAGACAAACCAGGGTAGTTTTGGCGCAAATATGGTCCAGCCGTCTCAATTCATATTGAGAACTAATTCCAGAAGATCTTTGGTTATAGCCCGTGAATTTACACATAACATAAAGGCAAAACGCGAACGTTTTTATGCTTTGAACACGAACGTTCTGACTTTTCAAAACAATACCACTTTATGCTAGGAACACAATTGGAGCGAACGACGATTTTTTTCGCGGCGTATGTTCGTCGTCAAAAATAAAACACATATGTGTATATGAAAGTGCACACAATCACGGCACCGGCGAAAATTTCGTCGGTCGCCGCGAACTCAATTAGCTTTATTTCTATTTCATACGCCGGCGACCGGCGAACAAAACAGTACAAGGTGGCCATACTTGTACGAATTTTATGTGTTTTAGTAAATAAAGTTACTTTTTACTTTAAAATTTGTTATGGTCACTCTACTATCTGTTACTCGTATAAAAAAACATAATTAATTTGTTTATTTATTTGTGTACTTGCGCCTGAGTGAAGATGGATATCAGTGAATTTATAATAGAGAAGATGGACATAAGTGAAATTATAATAGAGAACGTAAAGAATTATGTGTTCTTGTATAATTCATTGTAGTCAACAAATGAGCAAAAAGTAAACGACTTCATCAGCTGTTTTATAATTTCGTCGGTATTGTGTTCCATACGACGAATTTTCGCGGCTCATTTTGTCGCCGCGTAGGGCGAAATTCGTCGTTCGCTCCAATTGTGTTCCTAGCATTAAAGTGCTTAAAACTGGCTGAGAGACATCTAACGGCAAATTAATATAAAACAACACTGTTTTGGCATTATTTAGTTTATCGTGTTACCCTGTGCTTTGCAATTAAAACATAAAGCATAGTTTTAGGCTTTCAATAAACATTTTGACAAACGTTATGATTAAAGAATTTACAGATAAAATGGAAAACAAATAATTTAAAATATTCGTTAATCAATAATTAAGTATTGAGGTACAATAATAATAATCAAGTATTAAGGTAGAATGGTACTATGTTGGTTCTCGTGGGAAAAATTCCATGAAATAACAATGCAATTGACTGAAAATTTCACCACATGCTATATCAAAAGAATACAACCGATAGGTGATCAATTACCACGACACTTAAGAGCAATAACCCTTGTTTTGTTTACCATTCGCATTGATTTCACCTCATAAATTACATGATATCTAAAAAACTCAAACTTCCTTTGTGTGGAATATAAGTGGAACAAATTCCCCCCATTGTTCTCGCCCCCCTTATGCCATTCATTCACAAAACCATAACTACATTTCGGAATTTTTATTGCACACAACAGCTGTGCGGAAATTCATATAAATGGCCTAGAAGGACGAATGAACGAACACATGTTTGCTCAACAAGTGAGTTATCCAAATGACAACAGCAACAAACCAACCTTAGATAGAGTCCATTGATGCCACCCACCAACCGTCAGTCAGGATGCCATTCAAAAGCCTCTAAACTGCGCATGTCCTGGCCTGCTGCTGTGGAGCAAGCAACATCATTGACATTGAATAACTACTTGTTTTTCAATTTGCCATCATCGTTTGTGGTTGTCGGTAAAAATTAGAAAATCATTAAAAACTAAGGGAAAAACTAAACTAACAGCTTCCGGAAAAGTGAAGAGAAAAAACAACAACAATTTTTAAAAGGCAGGCAGGAGGACAATTAATTAAAGCATAAATTGATTATGAAATAATTCAATAATACACCTGGTGAAAGTGAAAGTTGGGAAATAATTGAAAAGTAGCTGCAACAACAAGTAAGAAATTGAAAAGTCAATTTGCAAACAATTGGAATTGTAGGGAAAAATCTATACAGGATGTGTGATGAATTTGCAAACATATGTGTAGTTATACATATAAATGCATGTCCGTATATGAGTTAATCCATGTTTAGAAGAAGGTGGAAGCTTGAAAATACTTAATATCATTTTAAATTGTTAATTATATTAGATGGGTCATTTTTCGGGTTTTGAACAATATGTTACATCATAAATGGCAAGGGACTTGTGCTTCTTGTGATTTTTTTATGTGGGCGGAATGTAAATATTGACTGCAATTCAAATTCTCGCCGGAGACTCCCTCGAAATGATAACCCTTATAATAATTTTTAAGTAGACACATGCTGTATCCATCTGGTCTACATTTAGAAGCTATTCCATTAATGAAGGTAACTCGGAATGTGAAGTAAATAAAGGTCAAGTCTAGTTCTATGATTCTATTCTTGCTTCTCCAAAAAGTTAAGTCTCTTCCATATTTTAAGGCATAAAATATCTTAAGAAGAAATTGTTATCTATAAATTACACTTGTACGTTTTCTACTTCTATAGAAACTCTTAATAGTCTTCTCTTCCTCTTTTCTACATTTATTGTACCCAAAAGAAACGCATTAAAATATATACCGGAACCGGCGATGCATTATTTAATCTATTATCATACTGGGGTCTCAGTGGAATTTAATAGATTTTCCATACAGTCTTAGACATTTATCTTCCTCCTCCATAGGGCTCAAATTAAATAAAAAACGCTAGTAATTACATAGCTCTCCTCAAAGTCATCAAAATTATGATATCAACATTGGTCTATAGCAACGTAGATTTGAGTGAAATTCAGTAGATTTTCCAAATAAAGGAGTTTCAGACATTGGTCTTCCTCCCCTATAGGTATCAAATGAAATAAAAAGCACTTGTAGACATATATCTTCCCTCAGTCAGCCCATTACATGTTATGCTATCAACATTGGTCTATAGCTATACAACGTAGGCTTAAGTGGAATTTATTAGATTTTCCAAATAAAGGAGTTTTTTACATTAGTCTTCCTCCTTCATAAATCTCAAATTAAGTAAAAAACACTAGTAATTACATATCTCTCCTCAAAGTCAGCCCATTACATTTAGTGCTATCAACATTGATGTAAACACTGCATGATGTTTAAGGTTACTCCTACAAGTATGCTTCATTTTTTGAAATTACTTTAACATAAAGGAAATACATGGCAAACAACAATAGGAGACTAGGGAAAAGAAGTACATAGTTTCTTTTTTAATTTTTCTTGAGGTTCTATCAACAGAAGATCCATAAAGGCCGGTTGATCTATAAAGCTCTCTTCTATCTCTAGGAAACCTGTTGTAAAATATATTTATATCAATTGGCACTCGATTGGAAGAGTTCGATTTTTAAACTATTTTTTCTAAAGGGTGAGATGAAAAAACTGCAAACCAACTTCAGACTGCTGTCATTTCTAAGCCATTCGTCCGACAGCTTTTAAAATTATTCCAGTGACAGCTTATTATATTGTTTAAAAGCGTAAAATAGCATTTTGGTGAAAATTTTCCAGAAAAAAGTTATTCGTGATGGAATTCAAGCGTGATTCAGGTGTGATTTCTTTATATTTGGCTGGAAAACCACAAGTGGCTATCGTTGGAGCACTCCAGCATTCGCTGGTTATCGTGATACTGGTAGCGTAGCCCGACGGTGGACGGAAAAAAACAGCAACATCAGCAGAAATGGTTCGAAAAGTAAAGAAGCTACTTGATCGAAACCCGCGTCGCAGTGGCCGAAAAATGGCTCGTGAGCTAAACATATCGTAATATTCCATTCGGCAAATATTGACGAATGAGCTCGGGGTAAAGCCATTGAAATTCAAAAAAGTGCAAGAATTTACACCACGCAACAGAAAGGAAATAGACTCAAAAGAGCTAAAGAGTTGCTTCGCTTGGCCGAAAGTGGTGAATTGCCGAATTTGGTTTTCTACGCCCACGATGAGAAAACATTCGTTGTCCAGCAGTTTATAAACAAACAAAATGATCGTGTTTACTTGCCAAAGAGGTCAGCTGAAAATGTGTATCTTCGGTTGGCCACCAGAACTCAAGCGCCGGTCACGGTGATGGAGTGGGCCGCCATAACAGCCGATGGTCGCTCTCCGCTTGTATTAATCGACCGTGGCATCAGAATAAATGTCGAATATTATATTCTGAAAGGTGTATTAAAGCCTTGGGCACGCAAACATTTTGGCCGCAGACCTTGGACATTACAACAGGACTCATAACAATCGCACTCAGCACGCGCCACCCAAGAATGGTTACAAAATGAGGTTCCTCGCTTCATTTCTAGCTCACAATGGCCACAAAAATCTCCGGATACCAATCCCTTGGACTATTATGTCTGAAGTATTTTGGAAAGCAAGTTTGGCACTAAAAAATACCAAAGTGTCAATCACCTCAAGCAAGCGCTTCGCCGGGAATGGGCCAAAATAGCGCAGAGCAACATTCCGGCAGCGTGTGACGGTTTCTTTGGCCGTGGTGGAAGGCCATAATTCGTGCCAAAGGTGACCAATTCGAACAATTCTAAACTTATTCTAAAATTTGATGCTATTTCCGACTTTTTTTGCGTTCATTCAATAAAATGTAAAAATTAAGGCGTTTGACTTTGTTGCAGTTTTTTATCTCACCCTGTAGATAAGCTATCATCCATCCATAATACACCACTTTTCTTATGCAGAGATTAACTCATATGGCCCTTAAACATAATCGCATTACTAAGCAAGTGTTTTACTACTTTCTCTCCTTAGAATATTGGCCATTGGCTCAGGTGCAAATGAAAATTCGTTGAAGGACAACATTCTTACCTGTGGGTGGAAAAAGTAAAAACCAAAAAACAATGACCGGAAAACGTGGTGGAGTGATATTGGCCCATGTGCTATCCAGCATATGCGAGAAAATGAATCGTAAAAAGTCGTTGCCAAATGATGGTGGACGTTCACAGGATACCTTGAAACGTTGCCTATCCACGTTGGATATTACTTTGCTGGGTAGGATCTATAAAAAACAAGAATGTATTGTTAAATTTGATTTTGAAATGTTGCTTTATTTTTACTTTAGGTATTGGCCACATGGTGGGAGCTGGCATTTACGTACTCACCGGCACGGTGGCCAAAGATATTGCCGGCCCCGGTATTATCTTCAGTTTCTTTTTGGCTGGTTTGGTCTCCATTTTGGCTGCCATATGTTATGCTGAATTTGGCACTCGTGTACCCAAGGCTGGAGCGGCTTATGTCTACACGTACATTGCGGTGGGTGAATTTTGGGCCTTTATCATTGGCTGGAATATTTGTTTGGAACATATGTTGGGTGCTGCCTCGGTATCGAGGGCCTGGAGTGGTTATGTGGATAGTCTTCTGGGTGGATGGATAAAGAACACCACCTTGGCGCTGCTTGGTGGAGAGGCACATTATGACAGCGATTTATTGGCCCAGTATCCAGATGTTTTGGCTTGTCTAATTTGTCTTGTCTATGCCTTGGCCATGGCCTTGGGTGTAAAGATAACGGCTGCCTTCAATGGTATTTTGACTCTGATCAATATTGGCGTTATGCTTTTGGTCATTTGTGTGGGTTTCTGGTATGCTGATTTACAGAATTGGTTCCAGGCTGATGGTGGTTTTCTGCCCTATGGTTTTGGTGGGGTGATTGCAGGAGCTGCCACATGTTTTTATGCTTTTGTGGGTTTTGATTCGATTGCCACGTCAGCGGAGGAGGCCAGAAATCCAGCCTCCTCGGTGCCCATTGCAACGTTGGTGTCGCTGAGTGCCGTGTCCGCAGGATATATATTGGTCAGTGCTGCCCTTACCCTCATGATACCCACGGATCAAATTAATCCCTCGGCTTCTTTGCCAGAGGCATTTGGTCAATTGGGTCTACCCTGGGCAAAGATAATAATTACCATTGGGGCCCTGTGTGGCATGACAACCACTTTGCTGGGTTCATTATTTGCCCTGCCCAGATGTCTGTACGCCATGGCCTGTGATGGTTTACTATTCAGCTGTTTTGGTCGAGTGAATTCCATGACCCAGGTGCCGGTCTTGAATTTACTGGCCTCTGGGACATTTAGTGCCCTTCTGGCTTTGGTTTTTGATCTCAAACATTTGGTGGAATTCATGTCCATTGGAACTCTTCTGGCCTATACCATTGTGGCTGCAAGTGTCATAGTTTTACGTTATCGCCCCCTAAAACCTGAGAGTTTGATTTATGCTCCCGATTCCTCGGAAAGTGAAAACTTGGACTATGAAGCAGATAGTTTGTCGGAGAATTCCAGTGCTGATACCATATCCCAGACAGGAGAATTGATTGGCCGTAGTTCTGGTGTGTATTTAAAGGCAAAATATAAATGGCTGGAACCATTGGTGGGCTGCTTTGAACCGGAGCGAGTTGTTTCCACGTGTGTTATGTTGTTTTGCATCTTCACCTTTGGTATTTGTTTCCAATTGAAGGTGTATTGGACGGATTCCAAGGCGGATGATGCTTCGTATTGGACTTTCCTATTCAACGGCTTCATTTTGTTCTTTGCCTTGGCGTGTGTAACATTGATTGGTGCCTACACCCAAAACACCCAGGGCCTGACATTTAAGGTACCATTTGTACCCGTTTTTCCTGCTCTAAGTATCTTTGCCAATATAGCATTAATGGTCCATTTGAGTTTTGTCACCTGGTTACGTTTTTTCATTTGGGTTTCCTTGGGCATGCTCATGTATTTTGGTTATGGCATACATCATAGCCGCCAGGATGGTGGGGAGAATTCCAATTATTCAATTCTAAGAACTGCAACTGGTCAACAGTCTGCCGCTGATGTGGAACAGGAATCTGGAAATAAACAAAGTGCTGGTACATCAATTGCCATTTGTCATCGATTTATTGGTCGAAAGAAATCGAAAGGAGAACAAATACAGTAGATTGTTCGGAAATGAAAAAGGCGGGAAATTCAAAATGAAGGCTATCTAAAAAGTGTATTGGAATTATGGATTATAAAGGGATTGTAACATGAATCCTTTGATGTTAAATGTAAAACGATTGTCTACCGAAAATAGTGTTGGTATACGTGTTGTGTAAATATATACAAAATAAAAGAAAACAAACAAATACATATACATATATTTCATTTAATCAATATACAATTATTATATACATACTATACATAGATACTTTTCTCCTCCATATGTATTTAATCGATCACACAATTCCGTTATAATTGTTATGTTGAAAAAATAAAATAAAATAACCCTAAAAACCAAACGTTTTTCTTTTGAGGAAAAGGAAGTTAGGTAACTACACTTGAACGAGTAGAACTGGGGATATTTCGGATCATGAAGCCGACTGGAAACAACGTTTTCTGGAAAAAAATATTATATTTTACTCAGAAAGTACTGGAAAGGAAAACTTAAAAGGGGTCAACATTATATGACTATACATGGAAGAAGGTTTGCTACTCTTTTCCAATAGAGATATAATATAGATAATATAGATATGTTTCGGAAAAAATATTTCAATCTGTATTACAAATATATTTCATTGTAATTGTTTCCTCGTAGTTTAATTATCGATGAAGATGTAAACAATGCATAAAAACATATAACGCCTCAAAGTATGCTCTGAGTTATGGTATAAAACACATTGCAAACGTTCAAAGCAAATGATGCATCTTTGTTTACAGGCCCTACATTTATTCTTTGTTCATTATAAAAGTATAAAAGTATAAAAATGGAAACGATTAAATAATATTCCCTTAAAATCAATTTTCGATTTTAGTTTAAAATTAAGCGAACATTTTTATGAAATTTAATTATATTTTAATATATTTTTTGTTGCTAACGGATCATATAAACGTTCTTTCATGTGCTCTTTTTAAAATAGATCTGGCTGGGGAGCCAATATCATGAAATTAGTTTACATTATCAGGATTATTGTAATGCCTTGTAATACTTTATTTAGGTCATGACGGTTTTTGTGTTACAAGTGTATAAATTAATAAGATGAATAAATAAATTCCTTCCATCTTCAGAAGACATATTAAGAAATAACTGACTAATGTTTTTATGATTCTATGGAAAGTCTACAAAGGATCAATATAAAGGCCTTCTATTTATTGACGATGTCGGAAAGGCCTTCTATCAACAACATATGTCCTTTAGAAGCTGCCATATTCACCAAGATCTTTGTAATCTGTAGTATCTATAGAGAACCTCTTTACAATGTCGACATTTCCGTCTAAAGAGAATCTTTAACAGCACTAGGATATGAAGAAGTGTTTTATAACGTCTTATAGAGGACCGCTTTTAAAATGATCACTACCTATCACTTCTTTTTTATTTTTTTTTATTTTGGAATATGACATACCTCGATAGCATGCATGAGATCTTTTCATTTAAATTGATTCAATCATTTCAATAAAGAAAATCTTTAACAGTACTAGGATATGAAGAAGTCTTTTATAACATATTTTAGAGGACCGCTTTTAAAATAATGATCACTACATTTCACTTCTTTTTTATTTTGAAATCTCACATACCTCGATAGCATGAATGGGATGGGATCAATTGATTCAATCATTTCAAAGGCTTTTAATTTGGCGATGTTGGCATTCTTCATTTGCAATACTATTATGAGTTTTTCCATACATTGTCACTCCTTGACAGCGAGGAGACTTCATATGGCAACCTATTCCACGTCTAATTAGGCCTTTGATTTCTTTTTTTCTTTATTCAATTCATTATTGCCTTGGAGTCCAATTAATTTGCTGCATTAAGTTTTTCAAATTTCAAAAGATTCCAATCTCAATCATTTTGGTTGTGGTTTACCGATTATGATGGTGCCCCATTTAATTTTCCATGAAGTTCTCATTGATCGGATATATTCTAAAGTAGTGACTCATTTCTCAAATATTTTCCTTTTGAAATTCTTTTTTTTTTCTCCTGTTATTTTTTTTTTTCTGAGTCTCTTCCAATTCCAAAATTTTTCAATCTTCAATTTTTATTTTGTTTTCTTGATAATGTCATCCTTGACTGTATTTGCTCTAGGATCTTCACATTGAAATCTATTCCAACATTATTGTCGATTTTTTTTTCTTTTAAAATTTTGAAATCCTTCTCCAATCATTTTTTTTTAATTTTATTTTTTTTTTCGGAACTGACAGCTGTTGACAACCAGCTTAAGCGGAAGTTGCATATCTCAACATATTTCATCACTTTCTGGCTTTATCCATCACAAGCTCCTTGAAAAGTTGATTTTTTTCACGAACTTTTATGTTCTTTAAGCAAAATAACGAGACCGAAACTTATACGTCCGATTCATGGGTAAAGAAATTGAAAAATGTTTGAATCCACAGCAAACAACAAAGCCCGACCTATTTTGAAAATGTTCAACTTCGATGTCGGTTAACATGATTTTCAAAGGCGGTAAATTTTAAATTTTTAGTTTCAAATTTTTTTTTATTTTGAAATATTTTTAATATTTCCTACAATTTTCAAGACAACTGAACCACGATTGGTGCAAACAACGTTTTAGAAAGCTCTTCCTTCGTTTTAAGTATGTTTCGCGATTAAGGATGTTAAAAAATGATTTGAAAAGAATAGGCTTGCAATGTATTGCATCATAAAGATTCGATTTGTTTTGAAATTTATAGTGAAATTTTATGAGGAACATTTCGTTCATTGATTTTAAGCTCCAAATATGAACGATTTTTGAAGATTTCAGCTAAATATCTAAAAGCTATTGGGTAAGTATTGAGACACTTACAGACCCTTACATATTTTTTGCAAATTGATTTCTCCTTTTTATTCGAGATTTTAAGATCCTACGATTTTTGTTTGTTTGGAAATCCCTAGTGAAATTTAACAAAGAATATTTTCTTTATTGGCATCAAGTTCCAAAAATGAGCTGTTGTGCCAGTTTTCGGTCCAATTCAACACATATTACTAGGTGTAGAAATATCAAGGTATTCTAAAAATAATTATTTAGCATTTGATGCCTTTTAATATGGTATTTTAAGTACCTACAGATTTAGTCTGTTTAAAGACCCCTAGTGAAATTTAGTGTAGAACAAATTCTTCATTGACACCACGTTCAAAAAATGAAGGATTACGGGAGATTTTGGTCCAATTCATATGAAAGTAGAAATACCAAGGTATACTAAAAAAAATAATTTTGCATTTGATTCCTCCTTTTTATGTGGGACTTTTAGTTCCTACGAATTTAATGTAGAATATTTTCTTCATTGGCATCAAGTTCCAAAAATGAAGCGTAATGGCAATTCTCGATCCAATTCAAAACATATCACTGGAGGTAGAAATATCAAGGAATTCTAAAAATAATGGCTGGCATATGATGGCCCCCTTTTTTATGGTATTCTAAGTACCTACAGACCCCTAGTGAAATTCAGTGAAGAACATATTCCTCATTGGACATATTCCTCAAGTTCCAAAAATGAGGCGTTATGGCAGCTCTTGATCCAATTCCAAATTATCAATGAATTCTATCATTTGCAATATCTTTTCCAATTCTGATTTTTTCATTCATCCAAGATTGTCATTCCTTGCCTGCGAGGAGGCTTTATATAACAAACTATTCCACTCCATTACGGCCTTTTGATGTGCTGCATTTTCCAATCTCAACTATTTTGGTTGTGGTTTACCGATTATGACGGGGTCCAATTTCATTTTACATGAAGTTCTCATTTTAAGGTGACTCATTTGTCAATTATTTTTTTCAATTTTTCTGTTAATTTTTTCCGAGTCTCTTCCAATTCCAAAATTTTTCAATCTTCAATTTTCATTTTGTTTTTTGACAGTGTCATCCTTGACCATATTTGCACTAGGATCTTCACATCGAAATCTCTTCCAACATTATTGGCGATGTTTTTCTTTTGAATATTTGAAATCCTCCGTCAATCTTTTTTTCATTTTAATGCTTTTTTCGGAACTGACAGCTGTTGACAGCCAACTTCAGCGGGAGTTGCATATCTCAACATATTTCATCACTTTCTGGCTTTGTCCATCACAAGCTCCTTGAAAAGTTGATTTTTTTCGCGAACTTTTATGTTCTTTAAGCAAAATAAAGAGACCGAAACTTATACGTCCGATTCATGGGTAAAGAAATTGAAAAATGTTTGAATCCACAGTAAACAACAAAGCCGGACCTATTTTGAAAATGTTCAACTTCGATGTCGGTTAACATGATTTTCAAAGGCGGTAAATTTAAAATTTTTTGTTTCAAATTTTTTTTTCATTTTGGAAATTCTTTTAATTTTTTCCTGCAATTTTCAAGACAACTAATCCGCGTTTGGTTGAAGCAACTTTTTCGAAAGCTCTTCCTTCGCTTTTAATATGTTTCGCGATTAAGGATGTTAAAAAAATGATTTGATAAAGAATTTGTTACCTCCATGGGCTTGCAATGTATTGCATCATAAAGATTCGATTTGTTTTGAAATTTATAGTGAAATTTTATGAGGAACATTTTCTTCATTGGTCCTAAGCTTCAAATATGAAAGATTTCGGAAGATTTCAACTAAATATCTAAAAGCTATTGGGTAAGTATAAAGGACTTTTAAACACAATAATTTTATTTCGTTGTTACATTGGATTCCAATTTTTTATTTGGGACTTTGGTTCCTAAAGATTTCGTTTGTTTGGAGACCCTGAGTGAAATTTTGTAACGATCATTTTCTCCGTTGGCATCAAGTTGCAAAAGTGACGAATTGGGGAAGATTTTTGCCAATTTTAAGACATTTTAATGGAAATAAAAATATGAATTATGAATATAATTTTTTTGCGAATCGATTTCTCCCTTTCTTTGAGATTTGAAGTTCCAATGATTTTTGTTTGTTTGGAGACCCCCAGTAAAATGTAACTTAGAATATTTTCTTCATTGACATTAAGTTCCAAAAATGGAGCGTTGTGCCAGTTTTTGATCGAATTCACAACATATAACTGGAATAGAAATATGAAAGAATTCTAAAAATAATTATTTTGCATTTGATGACTTAATTTTATATGGAATTTTTAGTGCCTGCAGATTTAGTTTGTTTGAAGACGCCTAGTGAAATTTAGTGAAGAACATATTCTTCATTGACACAAAGTTCAAAAAATGAAGAATTATGGGAGATTTTGACCCAATTCAAAACCTATTATTGGAAGTAAAAATACCAAGGTATACTAAAAATATTAATTTTGCATTTGATTCCTCCTTTTTATGTGGGACTTTTTGTTCCTACGAATTTCGTTTGTTAGAAGACCCCTAGTGAAATTTAACTTAGAATATTTTCTTCATTGGCATCAAGTTCCAAAAATGAAGCGTTATGGCAGTTCTCGATTCAATTCCAAACATATCACTGGAAGCAGCAATATCAGAGAATTCTATCATTTCCAATACTTTTTCCAATTCTGATTTTTTCATTCATCCGAGATTGTCATTTCTTGACAGCGAGGAGGCTTTATATGACAAACTATTCCACCTCCCATTACGGCCTTTTGCTGCATTAAGTTTTTTAATTTCCTAAGTTTTCCAATCTCAATTATTTTGGTTGTGGTTTACCGATTATGACGGTGTCCAATTTCATTTCACATAGAGTTCTCATTGATCCGATATATATTTGGGTGTCTCATTTGTCAAATATTTTCCCTTTGACATTGGGTTTTTTTGTAGTTTAGTCAATTTCAAAATTTTCCAATCTTTAATTTTCTTTTTGTTTCTTGACAATGCCATCCTTGTCTGCAAGCGTGCTAGAATCTTCACATCAAAATGTATTCCAAGATTATTGTCGATTTTTTCTTTTGAATGTTTGTAATCCTCCTCCTATATTATTTTTAATTTTAATTTTTTTTTTCGAAACTGACAGCTGTTGACATTCAGCTTAAGCCGGAGTTGCATATCTCAACATATTTCATCACTGCAAGCGTACTTCTTCACATCGAAATCTATTCCAACATTATTGTCGATTTTTTCCTTTTGAATGTTTGAAATCCTCCGTCAATCTTTTCTTCATTTTAATGCTTTTTTCGAAACTGACAGCTGTTGACAGCCAACTTCAGCGGGAGTTGCATATCTCAACATATTTCATCACTTTCTGGCTTTGTCCATCACAAGCTTCTTGAAAAGTTGAATTTTTTCGCGAACATTTAGTTTCTAAAAGCAAAATAAAGAGACCGAAACTTCTACGTCCGATTCATGGGTAAAGAAATTGAAAAATGTTTGAATCTACAATAAACAACAAAGCCGGACCTATTTTGAAAATATTCAACTTCAATGTCGGTTAACATGATTTTCAAAGGCGGTAAATTTTAAATTTTTAGTTTCAAATTTTTTCATTTTGGATTTTTTTTTTAAATTTTCCTACAATTTTCAAGACAACTAATACGCGATTGTTTGAAACAACTTTTTAGAAAGTGCCTCCTTCGCCTTCAATATATTTCGCGATTTAGGATGTAAAAAAATGATTCGATAAATAATTTGTTACCCCTAATGGGCTTGCAATGTATTGCATCATAAAGATTCAATTTGTTTTGAAATTTATAGTGAAATGTTATGCGGAACATTTTCTTCATTGGCCTTAAGTTTCAAATATGAATAATTTTGGAAGATTTCAGCTAAATTTCTAAAAGCTATTGGGTGAGTAATAAGGAATTTAGATATTAATAATTTTGTTTATTTCCTGCATTGGATTCCTAATTTTTATTCGGGACTTTTGATTCCTACAGATTTCGTTTGTTTGTAGACCTTTAGTGAAATTTAGTAACGATAATTTTCTCTGTTGGCATTAAGTTCCAAAAGTGAAGAATTGGGGAAGACTTTTGCGAATTTCAAGATATTTTAATGGAAATAAAAATAAGAATTATGAATGTTATTATTTCGAATTGATTTCTCCTTTTTTGGTGGTATTTGTAGTTCCTACGAATTTCGTTTGTTTGGAGACCTCTAGTGAAATTTAACTTAGAATATTTTCTTCATTGGCTTCAAGTGCCAAAAATAAAGCGTTGTGCCAGTTTTTGTTTCAATTCAAAACAAATCACTGGAAGTAGAAATATCAAGGAATTCTAAAAATAATTATTTTGCATTTGATGCCTCCATTTTATATGGTATTTTAATTAACTACAGAGAGTTCTCATAGAGTTCTCATTGATCCGATATATATTTGGGTGTCTCATTTGTCAAATATTTTCCCTTTGACATTGGGTTTTTTTGTAGTTTAGTCAATTTCAAAATTTTCCAATCTTTAATTTTCTTTTTGTTTCTTGACAATGCCATCCTTGTCTGCAAGCGTGCTAGAATCTTCACATCAAAATGTATTCCAAGATTATTGTCGATTTTTTCTTTTGAATGTTTGTAATCCTCCTCCTATATTATTTTTAATTTTAATTTTTTTTTTCGAAACTGACAGCTGTTGACATTCAGCTTAAGCCGGAGTTGCATATCTCAACATATTTCATCACTGCAAGCGTACTTCTTCACATCGAAATCTATTCCAACATTATTGTCGATTTTTTCCTTTTGAATGTTTGAAATCCTCCGTCAATCTTTTCTTCATTTTAATGCTTTTTTCGAAACTGACAGCTGTTGACAGCCAACTTCAGCGGGAGTTGCATATCTCAACATATTTCATCACTTTCTGGCTTTGTCCATCACAAGCTTCTTGAAAAGTTGAATTTTTTCGCGAACATTTAGTTTCTAAAAGCAAAATAAAGAGACCGAAACTTCTACGTCCGATTCATGGGTAAAGAAATTGAAAAATGTTTGAATCTACAATAAACAACAAAGCCGGACCTATTTTGAAAATATTCAACTTCAATGTCGGTTAACATGATTTTCAAAGGCGGTAAATTTTAAATTTTTAGTTTCAAATTTTTTCATTTTGGATTTTTTTTTTTAAATTTTCCTACAATTTTCAAGACAACTAATACGCGATTGTTTGAAACAACTTTTTAGAAAGTGCCTCCTTCGCCTTCAATATATTTCGCGATTTAGGATGTAAAAAAATGATTCGATAAATAATTTGTTACCCCTAATGGGCTTGCAATGTATTGCATCATAAAGATTCAATTTGTTTTGAAATTTATAGTGAAATGTTATGCGGAACATTTTCTTCATTGGCCTTAAGTTTCAAATATGAATAATTTTGGAAGATTTCAGCTAAATTTCTAAAAGCTATTGGGTGAGTAATAAGGAATTTAGATATTAATAATTTTGTTTATTTCCTGCATTGGATTCCTAATTTTTATTCGGGACTTTTGATTCCTACAGATTTCGTTTGTTTGTAGACCTTTAGTGAAATTTAGTAACGATAATTTTCTCTGTTGGCATTAAGTTCCAAAAGTGAAGAATTGGGGAAGACTTTTGCGAATTTCAAGATATTTTAATGGAAATAAAAATAAGAATTATGAATGTTATTATTTCGAATTGATTTCTCCTTTTTTGGTGGTATTTGTAGTTCCTACGAATTTCGTTTGTTTGGAGACCTCTAGTGAAATTTAACTTAGAATATTTTCTTCATTGGCTTCAAGTGCCAAAAATAAAGCGTTGTGCCAGTTTTTGTTTCAATTCAAAACAAATCACTGGAAGTAGAAATATCAAGGAATTCTAAAAATAATTATTTTGCATTTGATGCCTCCATTTTATATGGTATTTTAATTAACTACAGAGAGTTCTCATAGAGTTCTCATTGATCCGATATATATTTGGGTGTCTCATTTGTCAAATATTTTCCCTTTGACATTGGGTTTTTTTGTAGTTTAGTCAATTTCAAAATTTTCCAATCTTTAATTTTCTTTTTGTTTCTTGACAATGCCATCCTTGTCTGCAAGCGTGCTAGAATCTTCACATCAAAATGTATTCCAAGATTATTGTCGATTTTTTCTTTTGAATGTTTGTAATCCTCCTCCTATATTATTTTTAATTTTAATTTTTTTTTCGAAACTGACAGCTGTTGACATTCAGCTTAAGCCGGAGTTGCATATCTCAACATATTTCATCACTGCAAGCGTACTTCTTCACATCGAAATCTATTCCAACATTATTGTCGATTTTTTCCTTTTGAATGTTTGAAATCCTCCGTCAATCTTTTCTTCATTTTAATGCTTTTTTCGAAACTGACAGCTGTTGACAGCCAACTTCAGCGGGAGTTGCATATCTCAACATATTTCATCACTTTCTGGCTTTGTCCATCACAAGCTTCTTGAAAAGTTGAATTTTTTCGCGAACAATTAGTTTCTAAAAGCAAAATAAAGAGACCGAAACTTCTACGTCCGATTCATGGGTAAAGAAATTGAAAAATGTTTGAATCTACAATAAACAACAAAGCCGGACCTATTTTGAAAATATTCAACTTCAATGTCGGTTAACATGATTTTCAAAGGCGGTAAATTTTAAATTTTTAGTTTCAAATTTTTTCATTTTGGATTTTTTTTTTTAAATTTTCCTACAATTTTCAAGACAACTAATACGCGATTGTTTGAAACAACTTTTTAGAAAGTGCCTCCTTCGCCTTCAATATATTTCGCGATTTAGGATGTAAAAAAATGATTCGATAAATAATTTGTTACCCCTAATGGGCTTGCAATGTATTGCATCATAAAGATTCAATTTGTTTTGAAATTTATAGTGAAATGTTATGCGGAACATTTTCTTCATTGGCCTTAAGTTTCAAATATGAATAATTTTGGAAGATTTCAGCTAAATTTCTAAAAGCTATTGGGTGAGTAATAAGGAATTTAGATATTAATAATTTTGTTTATTTCCTGCATTGGATTCCTAATTTTTATTCGGGACTTTTGATTCCTACAGATTTCGTTTGTTTGTAGACCTTTAGTGAAATTTAGTAACGATAATTTTCTCTGTTGGCATTAAGTTCCAAAAGTGAAGAATTGGGGAAGACTTTTGCGAATTTCAAGATATTTTAATGGAAATAAAAATAAGAATTATGAATGTTATTATTTCGAATTGATTTCTCCTTTTTTGGTGGTATTTGTAGTTCCTACGAATTTCGTTTGTTTGGAGACCTCTAGTGAAATTTAACTTAGAATATTTTCTTCATTGGCTTCAAGTGCCAAAAATAAAGCGTTGTGCCAGTTTTTGTTTCAATTCAAAACAAATCACTGGAAGTAGAAATATCAAGGAATTCTAAAAATAATTATTTTGCATTTGATGCCTCCATTTTATATGGTATTTTAATTAACTACAGATTTAATTTGTTTGAAGACCCCTAGTGAAATTCAGTGAAGAACATATTCTTCATTGACATCATGTTCAAAAAATGAAGGATTATGGGAGAATTTGGTCCAATTCAAAACCTATTAATGGAAGTAGAAATATCAAGGTATAATAAAAATATTCATTTTGCATTTGATTCCTCCTTTTTATGTGTGACTCTTAGTTCCTACGATCTTCGTTTGTTTGGAGACCTCCAGTGAAATTTAACATAGCATATTTTCTTCATTGGCATCAAGTTCCAAATATGAAGCGTTATGACAGTTTTTGATCCAATTCAAAACATATCACTAGAAGTAGAAATATCAAGGAATTCTAAAAATAATTATTATGCATTTGATGAATCCTTTTTATATGGTATTTTAAGTACCTACAAGTTTAGTTTGTTTGAAGACTCCTAGTTAAATTCAGAGAAGAAGATATTCCTCATTGGCATCAACTTCCAAAAATGAAGCGTTATGGCAGTTCTTGATCCAATTCCAAACTTATCACTGGAAGTAGCATTATCAATGAACTCTATCATTTGCATTACTTTTTCCAATTCTGACATATTTATTCATCCAAGATTGTCATTCCATGACAGCGAGAAGGCATTATATGACAAACTATTCCACCTCCCATTGAGGTCTTTTGATTTCTTTTTTTTCTTTATTCTATTCATTATGGCCTTGGAATCCAATTAATTTGCTGCATTACGTTTTTTTAATTTCTTAAATTTTCCAATATCAATTATTTTGGTTGTTGTTTTCCGATTATGATGGTGCCCAGTTTCATTTTACATAAAGTTCTCATTGATCAGATATATTTTTAGGTGTCTCATTTGCCAAATATTTTCCCTTTGAAATTCGCTTTTTTTAGTTTAGTCAATTCCAAAATTTTCCAATCTTTAATTTTCATTTTGTTTCTTGACAATGCCATCCTTGACTGCAAGCGTACTAGGATCTTCAAATCAAAATGTATTCCAACATTATTGTCGATTTTTTTTCTTTTGAATGTTTGAAACCTTCCTCCTATATATTTTAATTTTAATTTTTTTCGAAACTGACAGCTGTTGACATTCAGCTTAAGCCGGAGTTGCATATCTCAAGATATTTCATCACTGCAAGCGTACTAGGATCTTCACATCAAAATGTATTCCAACATTATTGTCAATTTTTTTCTTTTTAATGTTTGAAACCCTCCTCCTATATTTTTTTTATTTTAATGGTTTTTTCGAAACTGACAGCTGTTGACAGCCAACTTTAGGGGGAGTTGCATATCTCAACATATTTCATCACTTTCTGGCTTTGTCCATCACAAGCTCCTTGAAAAGTTGAATTTTTTCGCGATCTTTTATTTTCTATAAGCAAAATAAAGAGACCGAAACTTATACGTCCGATTCATGGCTAAAGAAATTGAAAAATGTTTGAATCTACAATAAACAACAAAGCCGGACCTATCTTGAAAATGTTCAACTTCGATGTCGGTTAACATGTTTTTCAAAGGCGGTAAATTTAAAATTTTTTCATTTTGAAATATTTTTTAATTTTTTCTACAATTGTCAAGACAACTAAACCGCGTTTGGTTGAAACAACTTTTTCGAAAGTTCTTCCATCTCCTTTAATATATTTCGCGATTAGGGATGTGAAAATTGATTTGATAAAAAGTTTGTTACCCCCATGGGCTTGCAATGTATTGCATCATAAAGATTCGATTTGTTTTGAAATTTATAGTGAAATTTTATGTGGAATATTTTCTTCATTGGTCTTAAGCTTCAAATATGAAAAAATTTGGAAGATTTCAGCTAAATATCTAAAAGCTATTGGGTAAGTATAAATGACTTTTAAACATAATAATTTTATTTCGATGCTACATTGGATTCCAATTTTTTATTTGGGACTTTGGTTCCTAAAGATTTCGTTTGTTTGGAGACCCTACGTAAAATTAAGTAATTTTCTCCGTTGGCATCATGTTCCAAAAGTGAAGAATTGGGGGGATTTTTGCTCCATTCAAGACATTTTAATAGAACTAAAATAAGAATTATGAATAAAATTATTTTGCAAATTGATTTCTCCTTTTTGGTGGGATTTTTAGTTCCTACGAATTTCGTTTGTTTGGAGACCCCTTGTGAAATTTAATTTAGAATATTTCCCTCATTGGCATCAAGTTCCAAAAGTGAAGGGTTGTGTCAGTTTTTGATCGAATTCATAACATATCACTAGATGTGTAAATATCAATGAATTCTAAATACAATTATTCTGCATTTGATCCCTTCTTTTTATATGGTATTTTAAGTACCTACAGATTTAGTCTGTTTAAAGACCCGTAGTGAAATTTAGTGGAGAACATATTCTTCATTGACAACAAGTTCAAAAAATGGGAGATTTTTGTCCAATTCAAAACATATAAATTCAAAACATATTTTGATTCCTTCTTTTTTGGTGGGATTTTTAGTTCCTACGATCTTCGTTTGTTTGGAGACCTATAGTAAAATTAAATATAGAATATTTCCTTCGTTGGCATCAAGTGCCAAAAATGAAGCGTTGTGCCAGTTTTTGATTGAATTCAAAATGTGTTAATGGAAATAGAAATATCAAATTTAATTAATTGTTGTTCCAAATTTGTTTATGACTATTTTACTGACCTACATTACGAATACAGATTTTCTTCATTTTGTGACCCCTAGTGAAATTTTAAATAGAATATTTTTTTCATTTACAACGCGCCTCAAAAATGAACCATAATGGAAGATTCTTGCTCAAATCGAAAACCTTTAAGAAAATCCTGAAAATATATTATGGCTTATTTCGATTTCCAATTTGATTTAAAGTGTAAGTAAATAAGAAGCTTGAAGACATGGCTAGGCATATTTTGTGCCATTTCATAAAAGGGATTGCAGAGGACCACTAAAATCCTGCCGTCGTTTTCCATTATAATTTGACATTAATATGCCTAGCCATGACTTGAAGCTGTTTATGTACTTGCACCTTTATTTGAACTATATTACCTGAAAAGATTTCTTTTGCTTGGTGACCCCTAATGAAATTTGATTCGGAACATGTTCTTCTTTGACATCAGTCTCCCAAAGTTGAGTATGGGGCTAGATAAGACTAGAGATATTGGTAGAACAAATTGTAAACTAATAAAATATAAGGCAATTTATATTCTTATATGGTGCAACCCAAAGAAGACCTGTTTAAATGCTAGTACAAAATACTTACCTTGTTTTCCAGCGATCGAACCAATAACACATGTAATTTTGCCTATAAAAAATTAAAATTTATTATAAATTTCATTAAAGAAGAGAGAAAGCAGTTACTTACTTTAGGCCCTTCAAACGTCTTCATAGTTAAACAACTTAACTCGATGAATTACCATTATTCCGCTTAGGCATTAATAAATATTTTAATTAACCATTTATATTTTTATAATTCATTTCATTGTTTTCTTTATTTCCAAAATAAGAAAAAAATATTTACTTAAAAATAATTAATTCATTTACAAAACTTAAATTGCATATTGTACTTTGTGTGTGTTGTTGATACTGTGAGAGAGAAAAAAGTAAAAAATTAAGCAAAATTTTATAAAAACAAAAATATTATATGCCATAAATTATTAAAAATATACATAGGTACAAGAAAGCAGGTAATTTATTTGTTGCAAAATGTTAATATTAATATTAAGTAAACTACAATTGACAAAACGACTTATAATAAACTATAGTTTACAGATATGCTAAATTCATCGTTTTAATTTCATATTCTTTTTTGCTCGTGGGTTCCTTCAAAATTCTTCCATACTAACTAAATTCTTAGCCACTAACATCGCCAATTTATTGGTTTTAGATTTCGTTTTCATTTTTGTTTCTCTTGTGTTGTTTTGTGTGTTTGGCAAAAAATGATGCAAACAACCGCCATGCAGTTGCTCAAATAATGTTGCATCATCGATTTCATTTTCAGTATCATTATCAAGATTTTGGTCGTGGTTGGTCGTTAATGCCGATTCTGTGATTGAATTTTGCATTGATAGGATATTATTCGGGGTAATGCTTCTATGGTCTGTTGTGTTCTTGGAAAGTTTTCGGTTTTGAGAATAAATAAATCTATCAATGTAATGGTCGTGTTGTTGTTGTTTTTCTTGTTGGCATAATTTTTGGGTAATAATGATCATGCCGTCTGTAAGAAATAAAACAAAAGAGAAAACAAGAAAGAAGAAAAAATAAAAATAAAAACGAATGAAACAAAAATCATTTAAAAAAGTATAATAAAATGGAAAAGATACAAATGAAGAGGGAAAAGATCGTGGTGTCAATGAAATTTGGGAATATTTTCTAGTTTTTTTTTCTTTTAGAAATTTTAAGATTTGGACCAAAAAAAAAATAGTAAAGAAAGTCTTAAAGTCGGGCGGGGACGACTTTATGATAACCTACACCACTTTGCTAATTTAGTAGAGCTCCGCATAACAATTAAAAGAATTCAATCATACAGGCTATGATTATAATTATAATTTAAAGTTCAAAGGGCTAAATATGCAGAAGCATTTGTATCTTTTAAATTCGGAATTGTATTGTCCATTTGGTGCACAATTAATTTGAAATCGGATACAGATATATATGGAAGTTATGTCCAAATCGGAACCGATCCCGATAAAATTTGGCAAAGATATTTCTGAGATGTATTTGTTATATTTCCCGGAATATCGTTGTTACGTAGTGCATATTACGTCTGTGCGTAACAAATATAACAAATCGGATGAACAGTATATATGGGAGCTATAGCTATATCTGAACCGATCTTCACCAAATTTGACATACTACCTTCTAGACTCAATTCGGTCGTATGTGCCAAATTCCATCCCATTCGGGCCGATATTACACGTTTGGTGCACAATAAAAGGCAAATCGGACGAAGATATATATGGTAGCTATATCAAAATGTTGACCGATTGTCTCCAAACAAATGATTTGTGCAAAATTTCATCTGGATAGGGCAATAAATGCGAACTGTACTTTGTTTACAAAAATACATGGACAAACAGACGGACGGACGGACGGACGACATGCATAAATCGACTCAGAATGTGATTCTATGCAGATCATTAAAAGGAACTATGGGCCTATCTCGTTTTATGGTCTTGAATTAGATAAAAAAAAATTTAGTTCTTTTGAAGTAATTTGGAGGAAAGCTAACCACATTTTATTTTGAATATTTGAACATAACCTCAAAATTTTTAAAATATTTTTCTTTTCAAAATTTTTATTGGCAAATTAGTTTTTGATTTTAAAAAGTACAAGCCAGTACGAGTTTCTTTGTGAAATCAATTTTCATTTGTGCTCCAAAGAAGTTTGAATGTAGAACAAGTAGTGTTCGAATCTAACCTCAAAAAATATTTTTCATAAAATTTTTTGTTTTATTTTTTAATTTTAAATTTCCGGAGATTCTATGGTCTTGAATTTTGGTTTATATAAAATACTTTAATATTATAGTTCTTTCGAAGCAATTTTAATTAAAAATTAACATCACTCTGGGGAATATTTGAACATAACCTCAAAAATATTAAATTATTTTAATTTTTTTGCGAAAATTTTTTGATTTTAAAAATGACAAGCCACGAGTTTTGTTTTCTGAAAATCAATTTTCATTTGTGTTCAAGGATGTAAAAATGTATATCGAGAAGTGTCCGAACCTAACAAAAAAAAAAATGTAAAAATTATGTAAAAAAATGTCTTTTTTATCTCACCCTGTATATGTGCTTGATCTTGAAAATTTGCAGGCAATGGGATTTTTTTGTAAAACCTATGTTTATCTGAGTTGAAAAAGTTAAAAATAAACATTCAGACATAACCCCGAAAAACATTTTGTTTGATTTTGAATTTTTGCTTCAAACTCAATGATGAAATTAAAAAAAATGTTAAGTTGATTTAAAAAGTTAATTGTTTTCACATGTCTTCTCAGCAATTTCTTGAAATTCTTTCCCATTTGACTTTTGGTGTGTAAGTAGTTAAGAATGTGTGATTATTTTTCTTCATTTATTTTCAAAATATTCACCTTTACAATTTCAATAATGAACTGTGATATATATTTTGAGTTATTAGTAAATTTGTTACAAAGCTATTTCTTCCAAAAAAATTGATGTTGTTTTTATTATTCTTTATTTTGATATGAAAAGAATTGGATATATTACATTGCATTTTCTTTTGTTTCAAATTCAATACATACAAAAGAAGGTGTATACATTTGATGTGTAATATTAGTTACAAGTATCATTTAATTACTAATTACTACCAAAAAATAGGTTTGCACTAATATTATTATTATTATTGTTAAAGAAAAAATAAGAATTTACGTATTGCTTATTTATATATTATTTCAGATTTATAATTTTGCTAAACAAAAAAATATTTAAATTAAATTAAAATATTTCACATTAAGTACATTTTTTATGTTTATATGTATATTAAAAAAATAAGGTACAATTTCACAAAATTCAGGGTGGGCAAATAATGTACAAAAAAATTATAATTTGCCAGCAAATTAAAAGAGAAAAATATTTATTCGTTTTATTTATGTATCAATAAAAAAATTGTAAAAAGAAATCAATAAATTTTAAAATTTGCAATATGTGTCAAATGCACACATACTTCAACACAAATGAATGTGATTAATTTTCGAAAAAAAAAAATAAATAAATAAGAAACACAAACACACTTCTTCTCTATATACACACAGAAACGCGAACACACATGTACATCAGTCATTTCAAGATATATCGCACTAATGAACACCAACGCAAATTTACACAAAAAAATTTAATGCCAAGTTTATTTTCAACGCTACTTTTTTTTACTTTTGTTTTACTAAAAATAAAATAAACAGAATATTCTTATAAATTCTTTTTTGCAATTCACTTTCGAGTGGAATTTTTTTGAATTTCAATTCAAATGTGATTCACCTAATGACTTGGTGTATGGTTCTTTTATATATTATTTAAAAAATACATTTCTTATTTTATTCTTTTTTTTTCAAATTGTTTCGGGAATAACGGGCGACTCTATGGGGGAATGGATAAGATGCCGGAATACGAAATAGCTAAACAGGATTTTTTTTACAAAATTGTCTTGTTTTTGACAGAAAAATGGGAGGAAAGGGCACCAATCTTTCTAAAACCATTTACAAAGGTAGGAATTGTTAAGAAATCCATGGGATTCAATAACACTCTACTCAAAAATTAAGGCTATGTTTATAGCTTTGCCGCATCTTTGTTGTAGAAATGTTCACATTTGTATCTTTTGGTTACTGTCATGAAAAATGGAACATTTTTATAAAAATACCTTCAAAACCTAACCTCAAATTTGCATTAGTTTTTCTTAAATTTTGTAATTCCAAAGTTTTTGGTTTTGTGAAGATGTTTTCCACAAGGCAATGATAAAACCTATTAATAAAACATTAATATTCTTTGAAATAAACGGAACTTCAAAAAAAAAAAAAACAAGTAAGTTCTGCCGGGCCGAACTTTTAACACCCTCCACCATTTTTGAGAAACTTGAAAATTTTCAAAAAAAATTCCGAAAACTACCACTTAAATGAAAACCGTTATATGGTGACTATACGAAGACCCACGTCTTCTGCATGCGATTTTTTTGTCATAGGCTGTAGTGCCCCTTACGAACTTCAAATACGAAATTTGTTACAATTACGGAGCTATACGAAGACGTGGATCTGCATACGAAATTTCTTGTCATAAGTTGTAGTATCCATTACGAACTTCAAATACCAAATTTGAAACAATTCCGGTGAAGAATGTCGCTAAAAGCATCAAAATACCGAATATCGGGGGTTACTTTTATATGGGGCTATACGAAGACCTGGACCTGCACACACAATTTTCTGCCTTAGGCTGCAGTATCCCTTACGGACTTCAAATACCAAATTTGAAAAAATTCCGGTCAATAATGTCGATAAAATCATTAAAATACCAAATATCGGGAGGTACCATTATATGGGGGCTATACGAAGACGTGGATCTGCATAGACAATTTTCTTTCATAGGCTGTAGCATCCATTACGGACTTCAAATACCAAATTTGAAACAATTCCGGTGAAGAATGTCGCTAAAAGCATCAAAATACCGAATATCGGGAGGTATCGTTATATGGGAGCTATACGAAGACGTGGTCCTGCATACGAAATTTTTTGCCATAAGTTATAGTACCCATTCAGATCTTTCAATACGAAATTTGAAACGATTCCGGTGAATAATGTCGCTAAAATCAACAAATAACCGAATATCGGGATGTGCCGTTATATGGGGGCTACACCAAAACGTGGACCTACATGGCCCATTTTCATTACCAAAAGTCCTGCAGACATAATACACATTTGAGTAAAATATTTATTAATCTACTTCATTTCGTTCGGAAGCTAGATTGATTTCCACTGACGGACAGACGGATAGACGAACGGACATCGCTAAATCGACATAGAATTTTATGCTGGGGTCAAAAATGTATATTTCGAGGTGTTACAAACGGAATGACAATCTTAATATGCCCTCCATACTATGGTGGAGATTATAAAAAAAATTCGAACGTAACCTAACTTTTTAACAGTACGATTTGGAGGATTTTAAGGAAATTTATTATTAAATATATTTTGTTTTCATTATTAATTGTACTTTCTAATAAAAAAAAGGATTTTGAAAAAAAAAAATCAGCAGTTCTTTTTTTATAATATTTTAAAAAGGGTTATTTTGTGAACCCGGCAAAAATTGAACTTTGACGGCAAACTCATTGAAATTAGAAAGCCTGTTTGCTTCAGAAATTCAATAAAGGAAGTATATTTGAATAAAAAAATAATGAAACATTTTGGGCTATAACCTCAATTTCTTTTTAGAAAAATTGAGTTTGTGCAGAACAATTTTTTTACAGAAACTCTCACAGAAGATCTTTTGAGTAAATATTTTATTGCTGCAAAATGGTCAGGCTAAATCCCTTTATTGTTGTTTTTATAAAAAAAACAATGTTTGTTTATTATAAATGCCGATGTAAGATTTGGAAGATTTTCCAAAAGAATTTTAGTTTTATGTAATTCTTTGGTTCCTCTTCTATTGAGCTTCTCGTCGTGAGCGATCACGTCACTTGGGTAAAGAAAAAGTTTTTTTTTTCATGGGAGTTATTTTTAAAATAACTCCTGAGGAAAATATCCCAGACAAAAAAAAAAAAAAAAACAAGGGAACTGATGAGGATTGGTGACTCAACCTAGGTATTCCCTGCCTTATCCCCTGATAAACATTACCATCGTTCTTTACTAATAAACAAATGTTGTTTTTATAAAAACAACAATAAAGGGATTAAGCCTGACCATTTTGCAACAACAAAATACTATGGTATCCCGAACAAACAAGCCAACACTGTTCTGTAAATATTTTATGTAAAAACGTCACCTCCCATTTAGAAAAATGTAATTGAATGCTGCGCAAATATTTACAGAAACATTTCCAGAAAATGTTCTATTTATTCATTAAAAAAATCCTTAGAAACAGATATCATTTTTTAGAGAACATTTTGTCCAGAAAGTTGGGACAAGTTTTCTTCAGAAACTATGCCAATGTGATTTTATAAAAAAATTCAATTTATTACCCGAAATTGTGTTATTTTAACTCAGGAAAAAATTTGGAAACCCAAATATTATGACTTTCAAAGTCAATAATAATTATTAATATTTGTACTAATAAACTTTACATGGTGGTGATGGTGTGTTTCTTACGCAAAAATTAATTAAAAAATAATAATAATAATTAAAAACTAAAAATTGGGCAAGCAGCCATAATAAGTAGTGAGCAAGTGAGTTGTGTTGGTAATTTTCAAAAATTTTGAAAAACAAATGAGGGGGTGTGAAATATATTATTGCATTTTCTGCTTTGTGTACAAATTGAGGGATGGGGGGCATCTCTGGCATGCCTCCGCAAAACTGATTTTGTAAATTCAAAAATAAAAAAAACAAACGAAAGGAAAACAAAAACTAAAAAAAAAAACAACAAATAAATGTATGGGCAGAGAAACTCTACTAAATCATGTGAGATAGCATGCAACGACTAACGTCTCGATTAGCACGATGCAAGTGACCTTGATAGTGTTGTTGCTGATGATGATGGTGGTGATATTGATGAGGTTGCTGCGGCTGCTGCTGCTGCTCTTGTGTTGGTGGCTGTTGCTGTTGTGTTTGTTGTTGTTGTAGTGTGGGAGGTTGCTGTGTTGGCATTTGAGATTGTTGTTGTTGTTGTTGTTGCTGATGTTGTAATTGCAGATGTAAAATGCTTTGTTCATATTTCTCAACATTGTTGTTATTGTTATTAAAGTTGTATATGTTGTTATTGTTGTTTTCATACATTGCCTCATCCACTTGGTGTTGTTGTTGCTGCTGTTGATTTTGTAATTGTTGCTGCTGCTGTTGCTCTGCCACTGTTTGTTGCTGAACTGTAACTTCTTCGGTATCCATCAGACATGATTGTGTGCCAATTTGTGGCGTTGTGGCAGGCAATGAGGAAAAGAAATCTGAAAAGAGGAAAGGGAAAACAAAAAGGAATATTAAATATTTAGACCGATGAAATAATTAAATGTATAAATAAATATTTATTTCTGGAAAGCTGTTTCAAAGAAGACAAATAAACTGTGTTTCATTCAAATACCACCTATTTTTATACCCTCCAAATATTCATGATAAACCCACAAGGTGTATATATTCTGGATCAGCGTAAAATTCTAAGACGATATAGCGATGTCCGTCTGTCTGTTGTAATCACGCTATATTTCCAACGAATTGAGATAGAAGGCTAAAATTTTGTATTTGAAGTTCGTAATCGATACTAGAGCTTATGACAGGAGATTGTCTGTTCAGGTCCACGTCTTCATATAGCCCTCATATAACATTACCTCCCGATATTCGGTATTTTGATGATTTTAGCGACATTATTCGCCGCATTTGTTTCAAAGTTCGTATTTGAAGATCTTAATGGATACTACAGCCTATGACAAAAAGTTACTTATGCAGGTCCACGTCTTCGTATAGTCCCCATATAACGGTACCTCCCGATATTCGGCATTTCGAAGATTTTACCTTCATTATTCACCAGAATTGTTTCAAATTTGGTATTTGAAGTTCGTAATAGATACTACAGCCTAAGGAAGACAATTGTCTATGCAGGTCCACGTCTTTGTATAGCCCCCATATAACGGTACCTCCCGATATTCGGTATTTTGATGATTTTAGGGACATTATTCACCGGAATTGTGTCAAATTTGGTATTTGAAGTTCACAATGGATACTAAAGCCTAAGACAGAAAACTGTCTGTGCCGGTCCACGTCTTCGTATAGCACCCATATAACGACACCTCCCGATATTCGGTATTTTGATGATTTTAGCCATATTATTCACCGATTTTTTTTTTTATTGTATTGGCTTATGACAATAATTTCCCATACAGGTCCATGTCGTCATATAGACATATAACAGCTATATACGGTATTTTTAAGATTTTAACAGAATTTTTGACGGATTTTATTGTTTTTAAGAATTGCCAAATTCGTTCCAAATGGTGGAGGGTATTCAAAGTTCTTATTTCTTAATTTTTTTCCATTCTGATTTTTAAACCAACCTTTCACGTTTCACCTTATGTCAAAACTAACCTCAAATTACGATTTTTTCCCCAAAATTGGTTCTAGCCGTTTTCTAACAAGTTATTAAGAAATCTATGAAATCCATGTAAACATGACAGTCTTAAATGTCACATCCTATTTTTATGCATATGGAAATTAATTACTTTCCAAATCGTTTGCTTAATAAACATTAAATAGAAACAAGTTACAATACAAATGTTGATTTCCTATTTTTAGTTTAAGTGCTTTGCTCTTGTAACAACTAACTTAATAATACGTCAACTAAAGCACCCCCCACTCATGGCCAATCAATTAAAATTATGTTAGCGGTTCTGTTGACAAAGTTGCAGCAACAGTAGTCATCAGTCGCAGCAAAGTTGCTGTTGACATTTCCTCTCAGCAGAGCTGATGATTACACACAACGTATTTTTTTCTTTTTTTGCTCTGCCATTGCATGCCTCATGACCCACTTCATTAGAAATAAAAAGAGAGAAAAAGAAAACGTATGTCACTATGAATGTGCCGCCAAGAAACGACACACATGTGTACGAAAACGAAAAAAAAAAAAAAAATAAAAATAGCAACATTTGCTTACACATGTGTCTGTCGCACGCACGTTTTGGCGCAGCGGCGAAGAAAAAGCAACAAGAATGAACTATATAACAAGTAGAACGCCAATATGTCAAACAAACCGGCTGTCAAGACAGAAAGACAACAGCAACAGCAGGCGACAGTATGTGGAGAAGACGAAGCTGGCGTCGACAGAGTCATCGCTGTCATTTTAGTTGCCGGTAGGTAGGTAGGTTTGTTTGTACGATAATGAAAATGTGATAATGCTGCTGATGCAGCAGCAAAAAAATCCAAGTAATTATTACAGCTTAAAACAATAAAAAGAAAAACAACAACAACTAAGGGAAATGACAGCACAACACAGACGTAGCGGCATGTGAGTGAGTTAGAAGGTCTTAAAAGTAAAAGAGAGAAAAAAACAAAAATACAGCAAATTCAATTAAAAGTGGGCCAATGCAATCGTAATAAAAAAAAAACAACTAAAGGAAAATTCCTAATAATTCTAGAGAAGATTTCGATCACGTATTGAACAACATTTTCACAAACACTACATAAGTATAGAATATTTTGAGTTAACTTCTATAAATAAATGGGTTTATAATTTTTATACCCTCTACCATGCATAGTATGGAGGGTACATTAAGTTCTTCATTCCGTTTGTAACTCATTGAAATAATCATTTTAGAGATAATAACGTATACATATTCTTAATCAGCGTAAAATTCTAAGACGATTTAACCCTGTCCGTCCGTCCGTCTGTTATAATCACGTTAGAGTCAAAACGAGTAAAGATATAAAGCTACAATTTTGCACAGACCAGTCTTTTGTCTGCAGACAGGTCAAGTTCGAAGATGGGCTATATCGGTCCACGATATCGTATAGCCCCCGATATTCGGAATTTTGATGAATTTAGGAACCTTTTTCAATAGAATTGTCTGAAAATCCACACAAAGAGGTCTTTTTGAGCACTTTACCCTCTGGAAGAGAATTGTTTATACAGGACTACGATATCGTATATCCCCCATACAACGGTACCCCCCGATATTCGGTATTTTGATGATTTTAGGCACATTTTCCAATAGAATTATCTGAAAATCCACACAAGGAATCCCTTTTGAGTACTTTAGCCCCTGGAAGAGAATTGTCTATATAAGTTTACGATTTCATATAGCCCCCTTACAACGGTACCCCCCGATATTCGGTATTTTGTAATTTTAGGCGCCTTTTCCAATAGAATTGTCTGAAAATCCACACAAAGAGTTGTTTGTGAGCACTTTACCCCCTGGATGAGAATTGTTTATATATGTCCACGATATCGTATAGCCCCCATACAACGGTACCCCCCGATATTCGGTATTTTGATGATTATAGACACATCTTTCAATGGAGTTGTCTGAACACAAGGAGTTCCTTTTGAGTACTTTAGCCCCTGGAAGAGAATTGCCTATATAAGTTTACGATATCGTATAGCCCCCTTACAACGGTACCCCCGATATTTGGTATTTTGATGGTTGTAGCCGAACTTTTCAATAAAATTGTCTGAAAATCCACATAAGGATTTCCTTCTGAGTACTTCATCCCCTGGAAGTTTGGCGAATGTTATTTTTTTCAAAATTTCCAAATCCGTCCCAAATGGTGGAGGATATTCAAACTTCAGCCCGGTCGAACTTACTGCTTTTTTACTTTTTTTTTTTTTTTTTTTTTTGATAAAGTTGGGCTCCTTTTTGTCCAAATCTCTATAGAATTCATTGAAATCAAATCTCTATAGAAATTTTTGAAATTTGGGTTTATAAATTTTTTTGATACAGTTGGGCTCCTTTTTGTCCAAATCATTCATTGAATTCAAATCTATATAGAAAATTTTGAAATTGGATCCAATTTTTACCATTTTCTATTTAAATAAGGAATATAAAGATCTACAGTCATAGAATAAATTTTGATATGTTTTTTAACAAAAATTTATTTCAAAATTTTCGACCAAAAATATCTCCTTTTGACAAACATTTCGGACATTTTCTCTTAGAAACAACCATATTTTAAATCAATTTGTCAATGGGTATTGAATTGACAACTTCAGAAGAAAATGATTAGTAATTATAGGGTCTCTCTTAAATCGCTTTTCTTTATGCACAAATTTTGTCCAGGTTCTTGTCCAGCAATGAAAAAGTGTACCCGAAATCGTAGAACGAAAAATCAAACAAACAAACGTATTTTAAACCATAAAACCCCTCCCTTTGTTTAGTGTTCCGTCAATATTGTGTCAACAATATTTTATGCCTACCCACTTTTGCTATAAATAGGTAGGGTAAAGGCACACGAATTGGTGGGTATATACAGGGTGAGATGAAAAAACTGCAACAAAGTCAAAAGCCATAATTTTTACATTTTTTAAAAAGTTATTGAATGAAAGCAAAAAATGTCGGAAATATCATCAAATTTTAAAATAAGTTTTGATTTATTCGAATTGGTAACCTTTGGCACGAATTATGGCCTTCAAATGGAAAATGAAACCGTCACACGCCGCCCGAATGTTGCTCTACGGTATCTTGGCCCATTCCCGGCGAAGTGCTTGCTTGAGGTGATCGACACTTTGGTATTTTTTAGTGCCAACCTTGCTTTCCAAAATACTCCAGACACAATAGTCCAACGGATCTGGAAGTGTAGCTGGAAATGTAGCGAGGAACCTCATTTTGTAACCATTCGTGGGTGGCGCGTGTTGAGTGGGATGGTGCTGAGTCCTGTTCGAATGTTTAAGGTCTGTGGCCAAAATGTTTGAATATCCAAGGCTTTAATACACCCTCCAGAATATTTTCGCAATAATGTTCTGCATTTATTCTGATGCCACGGTCGATTAATATGAGCGGAGAGCGACCATCTGCTGTTATGGCGGCCCACATTATCACCCTGGCCGGCGCTTGAGTTCGGGTGGCCAACCGAAGGTGCACATTTTCTGCCGACCTCTTTGGCAAGTACACACGATCTTTTTTTTTTTTTTGTACACAAACTGCTGGACAGCAATTCACCACTTCCGCTAAGCGAAGCAACTCTTTAGCTCTTTTGAGTCTATTTTCTTTCTGTAGAGGTGTAAGTTCTGGCACTTTTTGGAATTTCAATGGCTTTACTCCGCCAATGGCATTTTTCAATATTTGCCGAATGGAATATTGCAATATGTTCAGCTTACAAGCCATTTTTCTGCCACTGCGACGCGGGTTTCGATCAAGTCGCTTCTTTATTTTTCGAACCATTTCTGCTGATGTTGCTGTTTTCTTCCGTCCACTTCCTTGACGTCGGACTACGCTACCAGTATTAGGGTAACGAGCGATGGATGGTACGAGACACAAAAGATTTATTCACATTTAAATGCTGGAGTGCTCTAGCGATAGCCACTTGTGGTTTTCCAGCCAAATATAAAGAAATCACACTATCATGCTTAAATTCCATCACGAATTATTTTTTTCCTGGAAAATTCTCATCAAAATACTTTGGTACCCTTGTAAACAATATAATGAGCTGTCACTGGAATAATTTTAACAGCTTTCAGACGAGTGGCTTGGAAATGACAGCAGTCTGAAGTTGCTTGCAGTTTTTTCATCTCACCCTGCAAATGTACACACGTATTTCAAATCGATAGCAATGGGTGATATATTAAAGGAATTTGATAAAAAAAAAATAAAAGAAAATGTCTTCAAACATTATCGTATCGTACATGTGATTTGAAAACACAAATCACCCAATTTTTTGTTTATAATCAACAAAGCCAAGATAAGGAGTGATAGAAATGTAACGATTAAAAACATATCAATGAAATGTTTCGACTTTGTCTTTTTTTAGGCTATGACCTACATTTTTTTGAAACACCAACAAAGGTAGTTGGAAAATATATTTTTTGTAAATTCAATTGTTTTTTTTTTTTTTTTTTGTAGGTATTTCGTCTAATTGCATCATGTTGGCAATGTTAATTATTTTTAGCGCCATTGAATTGGGGTATGATCTCCCTCCCAAGCGATGTGAACCCATTAAAAAATTTCCCAACAGGTTAAAATGTTAATGCATGTACTCGCCGCCGTCCGTGGTGTGAATTATGAATGGTGTGGCCGGGCTGCGGCCTATCCCAACAACTACTATTGTGATGCATAACTAACTACATTGTTTTAGCGGCCGGCGGCGACCTGTTTTCTCTTCCGTCTTGGGAATTGAATGTCATCCCAGCAGAGCTTTGACTCCCCAGACGAAAGACGAAATAATGACAAAGACATAAATAAAAAGAAAATAAAGCTGACCTTCAAAAAAAAAAACGAATTAAAAGAAACTTTAAATGTGGTTTGTCTTTCCCCCCTCCACCATCCATTTCATGCTCTCTTCTCGCCCTCTTGTTTGTTATAAATAACCATAAAAACGTATACATAATTCATTCACATGTTGGCATGTTTGTGATTACACAAACTTGACATTGTCTGCTGTGCCGTGCTGTGCTTTGCTGCTGTCGCTGATCTTTTACATAGTATCCCCAATTTCTGTTTGATTTGTGTTTGAAAACAACGAGCGGAATTTGGAATTTCCTATACAAAATTAAAATACTACAACGTTTTCGTGGTTTGGCCGGGGTAGCAAATGAAAAACCACGTGAGTTTTACTTTTTTTTGTTGGCCTGGAAGTGCATTACGACCAGCAAAATAAACAAAATAAAAAAGGTTAAATATTTTCAGTTTCATGAGAAAAAATAAAAAACAATGTAATGTCTGAAAGATGGCTATCTAGTTCAGGGTTAATAGCCAAACGTTTGAGTTGCAGAAACTGGCAAAAAGCGTAGGAAAATAAAATATATTTTTCCTCAGTCAGTTTATTGTTTTTATACCCTCCACCACAGTATGGAGGGTATATTAAGCATGTCATTCCGTTTGTAACACCTCGAAATATACATTTAAGACTCCACAAAGTATATATATAGTCTTGATCAGCATAAAATTGTATGTCGATTTAGCGATGTCCGTCCGTCTTTTCTCCGTGGAAATCACTCTAGCTTCCGATATGCGGTATTTTGATGATTTTAGCCGATATTATTTAACGGAATGGTATCAAATTTGGTATTTGAAGTTCCAAAATGATTCTACAGCCTAGGACAGAAAATGGACCATGTAGGTCCACGTCTTCGTATAGCTCCCATATAACGGTACCTCCCGTTATTCGGTATTTTGATGACTTTAGCGACATTTATTCACCGGAATTGTTTAAAATTTGGTATTTGAAGTTTGTAATGGATGCTACAGCCTAAGACATAAAATTGTCTGTGCAGGTCCACGTCCTCGTATAGCCCCTATATAACGGTACCTCCCGATTTTCGGTATTTTAATGATTTCAGCGACATTATTCACCAGATTTTTTTTTTTTAATTTGGCATTTGAAGTTCGTAATGGATGCTACAGCCTATGCCGGAAAATTGTCTGTGCAGGTCCACGTTTTGTAACCCTCATGATACCTCCCTATATTCGGAATTTTGATGATTTTAGCTACATTATAAACAGAAGTTTTTTCAAGTTTCGCATTTGAATATTGTAATAGCATATGACAAAAGTTGCCTATGCAGGTCCACGTCCTGGAATAAACCCTAAAATAAGGATATTTTTAATTTTTAAGATTTTCAACAGATTTTATTTTTTTTTTAATTTGCCCAATTTGTTCCAAATGTTGGAGGGTATCAAAGTTCGGTCCGGCCGAACTTACAGCATTTTTACTTGCTGAAATTATATTTTTTTCTTATTTTTATTTATTTATTCTTTTTTTTTTATTCGCTGTAGTCAATTCTTTTAATTTATTTTTTATTAGCCTTTCAGTTTCTGATTTATTCTTGTTTATTAAAAAAATCCACAAATTTTTGGGATCCCCTTTAGACAAAGTGATTCATATAATATATTCCTCCAAATGCTGAATAAATTTCGCAGAGAAATCACCATTAGTAATTCTATTTCTTTCAGAAGCTGATGTCATAATGAATACTATATTCCTAGTGTACTCTCATTTATTTAAAGTAGATTTGGCACTTTTCATTTGTTAATAAATGACAAACACCTGTACGAACCTGTTCTCACAACTGTAATATGCGATGTCACACTAATTAAAATTTTAAATAAAAATATTCATAAAATATATTACGTTTTTATTTTTTAAGACCTGAAAAGTATATGAATATTTTTGAAATATATTTAAATCATATTTCACTGTGGTGACTATTTTCAAAGAACTGAAAATATATGAACATTTTGTGAAATAAATTTAAGTCATATTTCATTTTTTGAAAATAGCTATTTGGTAATTTTCCATAAAAATCGAAGGCAATTTTCCCAAATAAAATTTATTAAAATATGTGTCCATTCATTTAAATTATTAGGACTAACAGTAACTTTTCATAGAAGTGTTGTGGTCTTCTTTAAATATATACCAACGATAATTTTTGTTAAAAAAAATGTCCCAAACAATGAGGTTTAGGCTAGATACTGTACATGCAGATCATATCAATTTACATTCAGACATTGTTTCCTAACGTGATAACCTTTTGCTGTCACCAAAACGGCAGGTACCTTGATAACAAAAACTAATCAAAAATTAAAAAAAAAAAAAAAAATACCCAAGACGTGTGTTTAAATTCTGATAATGAAACGGTGATAATTCTTCTGAGGGCGGTTTTGATTTTCCCCAAATCTGAGTAGAAGACAGTTTAAGAGCATTTGAAACGAAGAATGTTTCCTATGTACAGTCAAGTTTGATGTATAAAATATATTTCTGGAATGATAATCATTTAGAACATGTTAGTTTAAATGAACGAAAAAACCTGGGACTGGATTCTTGTTCTATGGAAATGTGAAATAAAAAATATTTCCTTTATCAAATTTTTCATTGAACAAGATTTGAGGTCCTGAATTGAGACCGATGATGCATTTCATCTACTTTCCATATGTGACTCATAGGTTGTACAATACTGCATCCGAAGGAATATATGGCTGGAATTTGTTTAACTTTTATTGCACTTGAAACTAGGTACCCTACCCTTGTTTCTAAAAAGAAAAACAGTTCTTTATAAACATTTACATTTATATGAAATTAAGAATATACCAATATTTGTTCCAAACTGGTCCAAAACTCTTCTATTTTAAAATATTTGCAATGTGTCAGCCAGGACTGAGTAGTTTTTGGATTCTTTAGCTGTTTTTAGTTTATATTAACGTATAGGGATCCTAGTTCCTTGATTATCCTGATGTGTAGTCAAACTTGGTTAATTAACATTTTGCTTTTCTAAAATGTAAACATCTAGCCTAGTTTTTTTTTTTTTTTTTAAAAAGGGAGGTGCTTCTTTATAAACATTTACATTTATATGAAATGATGAATATACCAATATTTGTTCCAACCTGATCCAAAACTCTTCTACTTTTAAATTTTTGCAATGCGACAGACAGGACTGATCAGTAGTATTTTGGCTACTCCTGATGTAAAGTCAAACTGGGTTAATGATCATTTTGCTCTTCTAAAATGTAAACATCTAGCCTAGTTTCTAAAAAAAGATAGGTGCTTCTTTATAATTATTTAATTTTTTATGAAATTAAGAATATACCAATAATTGTTCCGATCTGGCCCAAAGGTCTTTTTGAAATGCCCAATGTAAAATGATCTTCTATTCCTAAACATTGATCAAGTCTGTAGTTTTCTTTTTTCTTTAGTAGTTTTTGATTTATATAACGTTCAAGGACCCTAGGCTCCTTGATTCCCCTGATGTGTAGTCGAATAATTAATAATAAATAAACATTACGATTCTTTCCTCTAAAAACTTTTCCACGCGTGACCCACAGGTTGTACAATACTGTACCTTTACTAAAAGAAACCAACAACAAATTAAAAGCATCAACGGCTATGCTTCACATTCTAAGGGAAGGGGGAAGCTAACAAGAACAAACACACAAAGGCAAAAACAATACACGTTATCGTAACGTAAAAACAAAATTCAAAACACCACATCTCTGTAACGTGTTTTGTCTTTGTTCTGAGTGTTTGCCTGTGTGTGTTTTTGTTTTAATCGAGTTCTTTGTCGTTGACTTACCATTACAATATTGAGCAGCGTAGTCATCATCAAAGCGGCAACGTTTGGCGGGGGCATTTGTACAGTAAGAACCGCTGCCAGCGACACCGCCGCCGCCACCACCAAAACCTCCGATGTCATCATCGTCAGCATCATTTCCATTGAATACAAAGAAACGTTTTTTACAACGTGAGGTGGTGTTGTGGTGGTGATTGACAGGCAATTTATTTACAGTATTATTGTTGTTGCCAATAAAATTGGCAAACAAATTCTGTTGTTGCTGCTGTTGCTGATGTGGCGTCATCGTCGCTGCCAACGTCGTTCCAATGTTATTGACATCATTTACCATAAAATCGTGTGCTGATGTATTGTTGTTGTTGGTTATATCTATGTTATTATTATTGTTGTTGTTCAATTCCACATCATGTGCGGCATTAATATAGGAAAAGCCATAGTAACCATTCGAGGAAAGATGTGTCATATTTCTGGTGGGCACATGAGGAACAACACGTGGATCAAAAGGATTATTGTGACGTTGGTGCATATGGGCACTGGTATCAAACTCCAAGGCTGTGGCGGGTAATGATGAGGAACCATCTGCAGCCCAAAATTCGAGATTTGTTAAAACCATGTTTGTTGTTGTTTTGTGTTAAGTTTTGCTGTTTATTTAAGTTATCCTTCAGTTTTTTCTTCTTATTAACACCAAACAAATGTAAACAACTTTTTGTGGTGTTGCTCTGCTGTTACTGCCTTTCAACTGTCAACTATTGTCACTCTCTTATTGTCGTGCCGCGACTTGTTTGCTTTGTCGTGTGTTTGTTTTGTACTGTACTTTTTTGAATTCACAAGTTACGTTTTTTTTTTTCAAATTTTGTTTAAATGTTTCTTGTTGTTATTTCAACGAGATCTGTTTTTGAACTAAACGCCTTAGCGTCGAAAAAGAAATATAAATGTGTGTTATGGAAATTTTTGCCGAAATCATTTACAAACAAGCAGCGCAATGGACGCAAAGCCTAGGGGTCTTTGTGTTATATGTAAAAAGTATTGTTAATTTGTTTCATTCTTTCAATCAATGACCGGCAAAACAGTACCCCTTCACCGCATCTGGTCCTCTGTTTATTTTTGCAATTACGGCTTTTTTCTGCTAGCAGAGCACACAAGGAATTATTGCAGCAGCAGCAAAAAATTCATTGATGTCTCCTCCTTCCCTTCTTTGTAAAAACACCAACAACAACACACAACCAAAAAAGAACCGTTGAATTAATTATTGTTGTTGCTGTCAACGTTGCGCGGCTTTGTTTTTTTTTTTTTTTTTTGTCAATTAACAATATATATTTACTACACGTCAAAGTAGAATAGCAGCTTGCTTGCGGTAAGCAGAACACCTTCAATTTTAATTAAGAAACACGTTTACGCTTGTCCATTCACACACAAACCGTTTGGTAATTTGTTAAAAATAAAACAAATTGTCTCATTTCTAAGTCTTTATCTGAGTTTCGCTGTTGTTTGTTTTTTTTTTTTTCTTGTTGGTTTTATGTGTATTTTTCTAATTTGTTTTCTTTGTAAAGCCGCTGTAAATTCGCGGCGTGCCTCGCACCGTCTTGTCACTTTGAAAAATAAAACTAAACTGAAGTAGGGAGATGTAAGTCGACTATGGATTTATAGATTAATCGATTTTATGATGTTAAAAGTCAATGTCGACTTTTTGTCATCGTTTTTCAATTTGAAGATGATAAATCATAGCGAGGCCTACATAAGGTCGGCCAGGAAGACTACTTTTTACAACAATTTGACAAAAAAAAACTTAGTTGTTTTGCACTATTGTGAATTGACTCTCTTTGAATTTTAAATCACTATTATGTTTTTGACAGCAAACATGGTTTTCAGATGGGTTTCTGACCGACCTTAGGTATGCCTTGGATTTTAGCTGACTTTCTGTTTATATCGGAGGAAAATAACATACAAGGGGCAAAATTTAAACAGAATAGCCTCGCTGAGCAATTTATAGGCAGATATTACATGGTTGGGATCGTTATTATCGATGATATCAACGGGTTCATTCTTTTAAGGATTTAAGATCTTTTTGTTGTATGGCTGATAAATTACAACGTTTACTGAGAAATTTACTACATGACTAAAACTAAATGTAACACTATTTTTATTGCATTAATTCCATCTATGCCGTGGAACTTTCTAACCTCTACTTTGTTTCAGAAAATTAATTGTTAATTAGTTTGGTCTGTATCAGAACCTACAAAAATGTACTAGTTTTGAAATTTTTCCGATATCATATAGGGAAAATGGAAAATCTTGTAGTTCTGAAACAGATAATTTGGATTTCGTCGTCTGATTAAACATCGTAAATATCCAAAATATTTTGATTTTATGTCGGTCTATGAAGGGCATGTACGTTATCTGGACTACTTTGAATTTCTGTTATCAATATGTCAAAATAAAGAAGTTAAGCTGGAAGAAGTATATTGGGATTTGGAAGAGGAAACAAACATTATAAATTCATCAAACTTAAAATCAAGACGTTCCAAATCTCCTTGTAAATATGGTACTTATGATGAACCATAAGATTTCATTTTTTCTCTATATGTATATGTTTATATATTTAGTTAAATAAACAAATTACATATCAATATAAGAATTCATATTTAAAAAAAAATAGACTATTTAAAATGTTTAAGAATCAAATACTCGATTAACTTCGTCGAAGATGTCCCTAAATTCCAGACAGCTGTTTTCTCAAATCCTACAGCATGGTTTCTTTCGATCTTTATCACCCTTATATTTGTTAAAAAAAAGTTAACGGCGTCAAAATGACTACCTACTCTCTACCTACTCCCCCGGTTCATTTAATGAATGTGGCCAGCGGTTCGATTTCCCATGTCTCAGAGGTCCCTCGGCTTATGCATTCCACTCATTCGTAAACAACAGAGCTCCCTCGGGGATTTTGCTTTCTCGTTCTATTTTATCGGGCATTTCTTTTTGATTTCTTATTTGTTCCGTTGGGGAGGTGGCAAACAATCGATGTCAATGTCGATAGTAACGATAAGATACTTTAAAATAGGTTATCGATTGTCAACTTTTTCTTTTGTAATTATTTCTTTCATAATTACATACACCTTCTGGAAATTAAGTAATTTCGTTAAAAAAATTGATAAATTATTTCAAAATAATGTCTAATCCCAGTGAAAAGGCACCCAATATCAAATTCGCTGAAGGAAAAATCGATAAGGCGCAATTGGAGTTCATGAAATTGATTGAACAACAAAACTTGGAAAGAGTTCAGAAACTGAAACGTGTTAGACGTAATAACTTGCTAACAGCCGGCTCATTGATATTCTCGGTGGTGGGCATCTATGCCTATTCAATTTACTCCGTGAAACAAGAGAAATTTTTGGACGATTTTGAAGAACCCAAAAAAGTCAACACCAATTAAGCCGTATTCCCCAAACGCTTGTTTAGTTTTATAAGATTTCTACGCTTAGTTCTTACATCCTTGTTATTTTTGATTGGAAATTGTTGTATAACCTTAACGTTTTTGTTTTTGGAGGAGAAGGACTATTTTGCGTCGTTTTTTGGAAGTAAACGAAAAAGTGAGGTTATTTTATTTGGATTTATTTGCAAATTCCATAACTAATTTCAATTTTTTTATAGAACAAAATGTCAGAGGCAGCTGTACGAATTCTGAAATCCGGTATGCGCTTACCACCATTGCCTACCGTGCGTGAATTGGTTAAGTTGTATCAACTACAGGCCCTAAAACAATTGTCGCAAAACTTTTTAATGGATGAACGTATCACCGATAAAATCGTTAAATCTGCTGGCCGCATAGATACTCATGACATCGTCTTGGAGGTTGGACCTGGTCCGGGCGCCATAACTCGCTCTATATTGAGACGTTCGCCGCAGCGTTTAATTTTGGTGGAAAAAGATCACCGTTTCTTACCCTCATTGGAGCTGTTAAAAGAATGTGCCAAACCCCTGGATTTACAAGTGGACATACACATCGATGACATTTTACGTTTCAATATGGAACACCACATACCCGACACAACACAACGTTTACATTTAATTGGCAATCTACCGTTCGCCATATCTACTCGATTAATTATAAATTGGTTTGAAGATTTATCCCTGCGCCGTGGAGCTTTCCGACGTAACGACACTTGCATGACATTAACATTTCAGAAGGAAGTTGCCGAACGTATTTGTGCCAATTTGGGAGATAAACAAAGATGTCGCTTGTCTGTTATGTCTCAAATTTGGACCCAACCTGTTATGAAATTTACCATACCCGGCAAAGCGTTTGTCCCAAAGCCTGAGGTAGACGTTGGTGTGGTGAAATTGATACCCCTAAAGCAACCCAAGACAGATTTGCCATTTGGTTTGGTAGAAAAGGTGGTTCGACACATATTTAATATGCGCCAAAAATATTGTCGTCGGGGCTATGGTACCCTCTTTCCTCCCCAAGATCGAGATGACATATGCTATGAACTTTTCCAGCGAGCTGATGTTGAAGATACCTTAAGACCCTTTCAGTTATCCGTTGATGAGTGCATACGCTTGGCCACAGTTTATAAAGAGTTTATCGATGCGAATCCTGACATTGCCCGCTATGATTTTAGGGCCCAGAAAAATGTTCCAACAGAGATGTTAAGCGACGAATATGTTTAAGAAAAACACAACAATTTTGTTTTCAATTATTTTATCATGTAAAAAACTGTTTTCCTTTTTAATAAAATATTTATGTAAAGATACAATAAACTTATAAAAAATCGTTTACTTTTTTTTGTAAAATATGGAATGTTAATATTGAGATTTAAAAAAAAAATTGTAGCTCTTGATGCAATTTGTATCTGGACGGATCAAGTTTCCCTAAAGCTAAGATATGAACATATTAAATTTGTATTTTGATATATTATTAAAGCTAAACATGTGGATATATTCGATTTGTATGTGGACAAAAAGGTCGTGCTAAAACTAAGATATGGATATTTTCGATTTGGAGGCTATGTACCTTGAAATTATAATTTAAATTAACATCCACAGAAATACATTTTTCTATATGTACTTTAAAGTCAGTATTCGAGTTGAACTAAAGGCACATTTTGGTTGGTAATGCTTACTCGATTAGTTAACTATAAAAAGTCCCTAATACCAAATTATTGGAATAACTATGACTAATATTGCACTCAATAAACCAAGTCCAAGCACTGCTTGGTTTTTCTCACCGCCATTGCAGCGATGATCCAAAAAACAGAAACAATACTTAACATTGGTGAAATAGTCACGCTTAACATCGTGTTCCTTTATCGTGTGATTGACATAGTGGGCCAGGCGTACATCTTTGGCAGCCGGATAACAACCTTCATATTTATCAGCTGGTATATCAGTTCTAAAGCTCAGGGCACTCAGACAGTCACGTATAATGGTTTCTTGGGCTGGAACCATATATATGATAAATTAAATATTTTGTGGTATATAATTCCACTCCACTTACCTCCTCGCCGTTCTGTAACCTTTACACATATATCATTGGTTTCGGGACACTGTTCACCCAGAAAACCAATGCCACGCCAATTGAAAGTCTCTCCACAACCGGGAGTGGCTGAAGTACAACGATAGCACCAAATAGCCAAGCCTACAACACAACAAAAACAACAATGACAAATATGTAAACATTAACTCTAAATTGGTTATTCATGCTTGACAAAACCTTCTTTCATCCAGAGACTGAGTATGATAAAAACAATGCACAAAAGGTTCTTCATATCGGTGATATTTAATATTATTAAAAAAGTATAAATATATTATTTATTATTAATAAAGCAATGCACAAAACACAAAAACAATAGAAAAACAAATCAACTGACAAAATCCAATGTAAAACTACTTTACTACGCCCCAGATTAGGGATGTCTAGATCGACTTTTGATTAATCGATTGTTTGACTATCGAAAAGTTGGGATATTGTCATGTTCTTATTAGCATGTGAACAAGGCATATCCATCTTAGAATGTGTATATACGAGATTATGAATAATAGAATGAAAAAGTAGTTTGAGGAAGAAAGGATGGATATTTTGATTTTCTTATCCACTTACGTACACTTAAATTAATAAAAAGGAGATTAAGATAATAGAATGGAAAAGTAGTTTAAGAAAAAAAGAATGGAAACGTAGATTTTCTTATCTACTTACGTATGGTCTGTTCCAGAACTGCAGGAATCTAAACGTTACTACTAAGATAACCGATTTTCCCTCTATGATATCGAAGATAATTTGCAAAAGTAATAGAATCTTGCAGGTTCTGTAACATACCAGTAGATTGTCATAAATCATTGGCTATTATTTCACAATTTTCAGGCTTAATGCCAAGAATGTAAAAATATAACTACGATAACAGATTTTTCTTCATGTTATCGAAAAATCGACTTAGAAACTAGGTTCTTGCAGGTTATGAAACAGAACATTTATAAAAATAAGAGACAAGGAAGACTATGGTTTTGGAACTGTTCTTTTCATTGATCTATTCTAGAACTGCAGGTATGTAAAAGCGATAACCGATTTTCCCTTTACATTCTAACCATGGTAGAAGAATACAGGTAGACGCATAGACACAGCTGCTGGGACAATGAACTGTCAAACCAATTTTGGAATTGAAAATGTTGAATGAAAAATTATTTAAATTTGTAAAAATTGTTGAAAAACGCATATTATAATAACCTCCGAATGACTTCGTATAAAAAAAACATATAAAACTTAACAAAAGAGAAAAAACAACATCAGCTGATTGTCATGTTCCAAAAACTTTGATTTATTTCAGGATCTCGCAAATTGAAATCATATAAAATCTTTGACATAGTAAGTAAATAAAATTTTCCAAAATCGTAATCTGCTTATAAACTTCCCATGGTAAAATTAAGAAGGTAAAGTAATTTCAAATAGGCATCTCTATTGCTGCATTTTCTGTAATTTACCTTGTCAAATTTCATCGAATAAAAAAGAGGTTTCCATCTCTGATTTCTGTGTAAACAGTGGATCTCTAATATAAATTTTTACAATCAGATGTTGTGAAATGAATAATTTTGAAAAAATTGTAAACATATGATTGCATGACTTTACCTTTTTAATTCTATCATGTTAATTTCCTGATAAAACCAAAAATTTAAAATATTTACTTGAAAAGACCTATTAAAATTAAACTTCAAACTAATGTTTTAATTTTGAAATGGAAAAATTTCCAAAACAACTCCTCCAATATTTCACAAATTCATAACATGGTCACAATGATTCAGCCAAAAAACAAAACTTTTTAGAAATTTGATGTTTCAATCAACATGGCCACATGAAATTCCCACAAGAAATAACCCAACATCATCATCTTAATGAATAGTAATTACCTGTTTCGTTTGCGGTTTCTGTTTTATAGCCAAATCCATTTGTGTTCCGTTTGCAGCAATTTGAATAAAACCACAAACGTCATAAACTGAATTTCGAAATTTTTTTGTCTGATAAAAATTTCAAATGGTAGCTTAAAATTGTTCTGACAAAACATACTTATGCTCCATATAATTCGTATATTCTATAAATATACATATGCGTAACGAACACAATCAGCTTGAAGACAATTGACTGGCTGTTTAATATTCTCCGGCTGTGATGAGTCAGTTTTGAAGTATTGTTCTGTCAGATTTGCACGTAGCCTTGCTTGCAGGGTAAGTTGTTTTTTTGTTGTTGTCGTTGTTAAAGATTTATGTTTGTTTGTTTTTTTTTCTTATTGTAACTTTAATATTGAGTTCAATAAAGTTTACACTTTATTGCATTCTCGTGCTGCACAAAAGTGTTGAAGTATGAATTTCAATGTCGTAAGAGAGTTTTGATTTTGGTTTTATAAAAAAAATTATCGAATGTTATAAATATTTGGTTTGTTCCAAAATCATGGTAGAAGAATATAGGTAGACGCATCGACACAGCTGCTGGGTTAATGAACTGTCAAACCAATTTTGGAATTGAAAATGTTGAATGAAAAATTATTTAAATTTGTAAAAATTGTGAATAACGCGTATTATAATAACCTCCGAATGACGTCGTATAGGAAAACATATAAAAATCTACTTATATTTGAAAAGAAATTTAAAAATTTTTGACATATCAATGTTCCCATGCGTTGATGCATCTACCTGTATTCATCTACCATGGTAATACAGTGTGAGATGAACAAAACTGCAACCAACTTCAGACTGCTGTCATTTCTAAGCAACTTATGCGACAGCAGTTAAAATTATTCCAGTGACAGCTCATTATATTGTTTACAAGCGTGTAAAACTATTTTGGTGAGAATTTTCCAGAAAATAAGTTATTCGATGATGAAATTCAAGCGCGATAGTGGGATTTCTTTATATTTGGCTGGAAAACCACAAGAGGCCATCGTTAGAGCACTCCAGAATTTAACTGTGAATAAATCTTTTGTGTCTCGTACCATCGCTCGTTACCGTGATACTGATAGCCCGTAGCCCGAAGTCAAGGAAGTGGCGGAAGAAAACAGCAATATCAGCAGAAATGGTTCGAAAAGTAAAGAAGCGACTTGATCGAAACACGCGTCGCAGTGGCCGAAAATTGGCTCGTGAGCTGAACATATCGCAATATTCCATTCGGCAAATATTGAAAAATGAGCTCGGGGTAAAGCCATTTAAATTCCAAAAAGTGCAAGAACTTACACCGCAATAGAAAGAAAATAGACTCTAAAGAGTTGCTGCGCTTGGCCGAAAGTGGTGAACTGCCGAATTTGGTTTTCTTCGATGAGAAAACATTCGTCCAGCGGTTTGTAAACAAACAAAATGATCGTGTTTACATGCCAAAGAGGTCAGCTGAAAATGTGCACCTTCGGTTGGCCACCAGAACTCAAGCGCCGGCCATGGTGATGATGTAGGCCGCCATAACAGCCGATGGTCGCTCTCTGCTCGTTTTAATCGACCGTGGGAGCATTGATATGTCAAAAAATTTTAAATGTTTTTTTAAATATAAGTAGATTTTTATATGTTTTCTTATACGAGGAGGTTCTTATAATTCATGTTTTTCGACAATTTTTACAAATTTAAGAAAATTTTCATTCAACATTTTCAATTCCAAAATTGGTTTGACAGTTCATTGTCTCAGCAGCTGTATCGACGCATCTACCTATATTCTTCTACCATGGATCGAAATACATAAAGCGCATATTTAGCTGGCTTAAGGCTGGAAATACATAAAGAGCATATTTGGCTGGCTTAAGTCTTCGGAAATGAACAAAGGAGCCTAGGCCCAAAATCGAACTAAATCAACCTAAAACTCCTTTGTTCATCTACGAAGAACCCAGCCGGTGACTTAAGCCAACGAAATATGCTCTTTATGTATTTCCAACCTAAGTCATCGGCTGGCTTCTTCGTCGATGAACAAAGGAGTTTTAGGTTGACTTAGTTCGAATTTGGTCCTGGGCTCCTTTGGTCATTTACAATAAGGCCAGCCGATGACTAAAGTCAGCCAAATAAGCGCTTTATATGTTCCCACCCTTAAGTTTTCTACAGATTTCATGAATAGTGGATAAAAAAAAATGTCCTGTAATTTTTGACAAATGGAGCCTTAATTTTTATTTCAATAGTTTTATTTACATCAAAACCCAAATAATAATTAATATGTGTTTTTGTACACTCCCACATACCTCAACCCCGTTTAATTCTCCAAAAACACCAAACAAATTAATTCGTTAATTACCTACTCAAAGCCTTGTGCAGTTGTCAGTATTTGTTTGCTTTTTGTTGTATTTTAATTTCACTGTCTCTCACTTTGATTTCTTGGAAAATCCAATGTTTTGCGTTGTGATATTTACACCTACAGGTTTTTTTTTGTTGCATTTGACGTCCTCTGGGTATTTCTCAAAACTGTCTGCAAGACATTTGAAACCAAAAAAAGAAAAAAACAAAATACAAACAACAAATGTCATTTAACATATTTGCATAAAATTTGCAGATTTTTCGTTTTGTTTTGAAAAGCAAAGAACAACAAAAATCAAGCTAAAATAACTTAATAAAAACATTAACATTTAATACAATAACAATATCATCATTTATGGTATTAGAGTTGAAAAAAGAATGTGAAAAAGAAATAGCGATTAAGTGGCGACGTTGTCGGCGTCGTCTTAAGGCGAAATGTTATTTGGCGCCAAAGAAATTACTTGCCATAAATCACGCCGAAGAAGAGTTTAATCAAAAAGCCACGTTTTTTCGAGGGGGGGGGGGGGGATTTGTTAAAAGTTTAATCATTTAGCTAATCTAATATGTTTTTTTTATTTATCGATTTTTTTCGAATATTTATGTTAACCAGCATGACCTTTGGTTTGGCGTCGTAGGGGTGTGGTTTTGAATGAAAAAAATAGAATTTTAATTAATTCTTAATATTTAGCTTTAAATTTATAAATTATTATTATTTAATTTTAGAGACAAGAATTTTATTTATATTACTTGATATGAAGCAAATGAATTATCCCGTATGAACATGGTTACTTGTATGTGTAATAACGGCCATTCAAGGACAACACCAATACGTATGGCTCCCAGCGAGAACAGCTGATTAGCACCAAAGCTGTCATAACAATCATTTTTAATGAATTGTCAGTATTTATTTATTTATTAATTGATATTATTATTATTATTATTATTATTATTATTATTATTATTATTATTATTTATTTTTCAAAATTAACTTAAGCTTTTAAAAACAATTATATTTATGTTATTATGTTACTTCTTCCAATTTCTTGCCATAAAATGATACAAATTGAGGAAGACTCAAATAAATTATTCTGTGTGAACATAGGCTTATTTGTATGTGTAATGACAGCCAAGGAAAGATAGTGAGATCTTGCAGCAAGAACAGCTGATCAACAACAAACCTGCCAAAAAAGCCAATGTAAATGAAAAAGGCAACAAAGTATATATTTTTTGGAAAATTTTAATAAAAGCAGAATTTTTATTATTCTTCAAACAATAACGAAATATGAAAGAAACAAGAATTATATTAATGTTATTACGTTGTATTTGCAAAAAGCATACACGTTGAAATCGAGAATCCAATTTCTTGCTATAAAATAACAAAAATTAAAGATGACGCAAATTAATTATCCTATGTGAACATGGGCTTATTTGCACGTGCAATAACGGCTAATGATGGACAACTCCCATAAGTAGGGTTCCAGCGAAAACAGCTGATCACCACTAAAGCTGTCATAAAATTAATTTTTAATGAATGTTCCGTGGTAGAAAAATATAGGTAGATGCGTCGACACAGCTACTGGGACAATGAACTGTCAAACCAATTTTGGAATTGAAAATGTTGAATGAAAAATTATTTAAATTTATAAAAATTGTTGAAAAACGCGAATTATAATAGCCTCCGAATGACGTAGTATAAGAAAACATATAGAAATCTACTTATATTTGAAAAAAAAACATAAAAAAAACATATTTGAAAAAAAAAACAAAAACATTTTTGACATATTAATACTTCCAAGCGTTGATGCATTTACCTGTATTCTTCTGCCATGGAATGTTCAGTGACAAAAGTAAACAGAAAGTGAAAGGGTAATTAAATTTCGGAAAATTTGGCATATGACCTGCCTGATTCTATGAAAAGGTGGAATGAGATCTTTTATAAAAGAAGAAATAAGTCATATGAAAAAAACTTGCTATTTGGTCATGGCGCCCAAACGTTTGGCCTGAGGAAAATGAACTAATCTTTACATCTTTTCGTTTTAGGAGTCATATGTTCAAAAGAAAATAAATCTTGTCATTGAGGAAGTGGCACTCGACAATTTGGCTTCAGAAATGCATGCATCATGTGGTCAATTTAAAATATCTCTGCAGATAGGGTTATAAGACAAATTTGAGAACTTTAATGTTCTCAATAGGACAAAAATTATTCATTGAGGGAGTGGCGCCCAACATTTTTGTGAATTAAATTAAACTCCTCATTTCATCAAACCCAATTAATTCTCGATTAATTACGTTGAAATTGAATTTTTGGCAGTCCTTTGCTCCCAAGCGGCATGGCGTCCAATCGTTTGACCGAAGAACAAGACGAGTTCTCTTTATCCCATTAAAACATGGCATCAAAGTAAAATTGTAGGAATCGTATATTTGCAAGAGTATAAAAACTTTTCAATTAAAAAAGTGGCGCCCAACGTTTGGTACTTTTTTTACTTTTTGCGGTCCTTTGCTCCGAAGCAGCATGGTGCCCATCGTGAAAAACAAGACGAGTTCTCTTTATCCAATTTAAACATGACATCAAATTAAAATTGTAGGAATCATATGTTTGCAAGAGAATAATAACTTTTCATTGAAGACGTGGCGCCCAACGTTTGGTATCGATGACTTTAAATCCACAAATTGATTTAATTGAAATAATGGTTGATAGATTTAGTTTCAATACAAATTTAAGGAGTAAAGTGTTCCGAAGACGATATAATAGTTGAAAAGCAATAGAAAAAGCAACAAGTCCTTGGAACAGATTTAAATATTAAAATTGTAACAATCCAAACTGTTGGGCGCCACGCCTGCAATGACAAGTATTTATCCTCTTCGGAACATATCACATAAGCATATTTAAGTAACACATACTTAAATATGCTTATGTGATATGTTCCGAAGAGAATAAATACTTGTCATTGCAGACGTGGCGCCCAACAGTTTGGCTTTAGGGAGATAATCGAATTATTTAACTAAATTAAAAAAAATATATTTAATTTAATTTCTCATAATAGATTTAGCAGAAACTAAATTTTGGAAGCCCTGCTTGAAAAAAGGAAGATTTTATGGAAAAATTGATACGGGACAGTTTATGGTTTCATAATAATCGAATCAATGTCAATATCCGCATTAGAAAATCGACATTAATTTTAATTTTTTCCTAATTCTATTAAAACTTTATAAAAATATAATTTTTTTCTTAATTTTTTATATTTTCTTTCAAATCTTTTTTCCATCCCCATTAACACAAAATGCCAAATTATTTAATGGAAATTCGAAATTAGCAAATATTTTTATTATTATTCATTATGAAAATATGCATAGCTTATGTTGTTGTGGCGGAATAAAAATTAATATTTTATTGAAAACGTTAAATTGTTTTTTTTTTGTTGTTATTATTTTATTAATATGTTAATAAACCTGTATCCGTAGTAGATAGATAGAAGAAGAAAAAACCCCACCAACCCCATCCGAACAAAATTTAGAATGTGTGAAACTAATTAATTAGACAGTTGACGCTGTGTGTGCGGAGAGGTGGCGCCGATTGTTTTTGGCTTGAGCATAATTCGAAGCGACAAGTTATGAAATATTTTTTTAATATGTGTGATTTTTTTATTGGGGGGAATAAATTTAATGAAAAAAAAATAATAAAAAATAATGTCAATGTGTTTGTTATCAATTGAAAGCATGTTTTTTATTTTAATTTTTTTGTAAAAAAATTACAATAATTTTTTTTTTCACTGATAATCCCAAAAGGTTATCATCACCCATTCTGCGTTGTTCATATTTGGCATTGTAATTGAATTTTACTTGGCAGTAATGTACGTTAAACGGATTGGGTGAACCCAGTGGATTTTAATTGCTAATTCCATTGATTATATAGGTCCAAAAAGTCCTCATAAAGTAGATTAACACGGTAAAAAAACTCGAATGTAAACATACTATAAGAAATGCAGGGTGAGATAAAAAATTCCTGCAACAAAGTCAAACGCCATAATTTTTAAATATTTTTTTAAATTTTATTGAATGAAAACAAAAAAAAAAATCGGAAATAGCAGCAAATTCTAGAATAAGTTTAGATTTGTTCGAATTGGTCACTTTTGACACGAATTATGGCCTTCAAACGGCCAATGAAATCGTCACACGCTGCCCGAATGTTGCTCTGCCGTGTGGTGTTTTGGCCCATTCCCGGCGAATCTTTTGCTTGAGGTGATCGACACTTTGGTATTTTTTAGTGCCAACCTTGATTTTCAAAATACTTCAGACACAATACTCCAACGGATTCGTAGCCGGAGATTTTGATGGCCATTGTGAGCTGGAAATGAAGCGAGGAACCTCAATTTGTAACCATTATTGGGTGGCACATGCTGAGTACCATAATGCTGAGTCCTGCTGGAATGTCCAAGGCCTGAAAAAATTGGTCACCTTTGGCACGTATTATGGCCTTCAAACGGCCAATGAAACCGTCACACGCTGCCCGAATGTGGCTCTGCGGTATTTTGGCCCGTTCCCGGCGAAGCGCTTGCTTGAGGAGGTGATCGACACTTTGGTATTTTTTAGTGCCAACCTTGATTTTCAAAATACTCCAGACACACAATAGTCCAGCGGATTCGTATCCGGAGGTATTTTGGGGGCCATTGTGCGCTGGAAATGAAGCGAGGAACCGTATTTTATAAAAATTCTTGGGTGGCGCGTGCTGAGTGCGATGGTGCTGAGTCCTGATGGAATGTCCAAGGTCTGCAGCCAAAAAGTTTGCCTGCCCAAGGCTTTAATACACCCTCCAGAATATTTTGGCGACAATATTCGACATCTATTCTGATGCCACGATCGATTAATACGAGCTGAGAGCGACCTTTGGCTGTTATCACGGCCCACATCATCACCATGGCCGGCGCTTGAGTTCTGGTGGCCAACCGACACATCTGGTGCACATTTTCAGCGGACCTCTTTGGCAAGTGAACACGATCATTTTGTTTGTTTACAAACCGCTGGACAACGAATGTTTTCTCATCGGAAATCGGAGAAACCGAAATTGGGCAGTTAACCACTTTTGGCCAAGCGAAGCAAGTCTTTAGCTCTTTTGAGTCTATTTTCTTTAGGTTGCGCGTTGTAAGTTCTTGCACTTTTTGGAATTTCAATGGCTTTACCCAGAGCTCATTTTTCAATAGTTGTCGAACGGAATATTGCGATATGTTCAGCTTAGGAGCCATTTTTCCGGTTACGGCGACACGGGTTTCGATCAAGTCGCTTCTTTACTTTTCGAAGCATTTCTGCTGATGTTGCTGTTTTCTTCCGGCCACTTCCTTGATGTCGGGCTACGTCGGGTAAGACACACAAAAAATTTAATCACATTTAAATGCTGGAGTGGTCTAACGATAACCACTTGTGGTTCTCCAGCCAAATATTAAGAAATCCCTCTATCACGCTTGAATTCCATCACGAATAACTTAGCTTCTGGAAAATTCTCAGCCAAAATGCTTTTGTACGCCTGTAAACAATATAATGAGCTATCACTGGAATAATTTTTACAGCTGTCGGACGAGTGGCTTAGAAATGACAGCAGTCTGAAGTTGGTTGCCGTTATTTTCATCTCATCCTTCAAATAAATCTAGCTCTGAATTTTCCCTCCCCATTAAATTCAAATCAAATTAAGTTTTTTTGTTGTTGCATATTTCTTCATTATTTCATTATTGTCTCATTGCAATCGCTTTGCCATGCATTGACCCCTTGGAGTTGCGGATGTCCATTCATTGCCGGCTACCAAAACATGTTTTTCGCCATCTACGTCACATCGTGTAATTCTTGTTTGACTTTTGTAAAAAAGAAATTTCATGCCTGATTATTCCCGGCCAATGCCGATCACGATGATGAAGAATGAACAACCGCAACAACAACAAAGACAACATGAAAAAAATGAAAAAGAAGAAGAAGCAGAAGCAGAATTATGATGGTGATTACAAACTTGTTTACAACTACTACAAAACTAAAGTTGTAGAATTTATTTACATGTTCGGTCTTTGTAATAATGACGTCAATATGCGGCTCAAGGAGCCGGGGACAGGTTGTGTTCTGTGTGTAAACAAATCCGTAAAACATGAAATGAAGTATTTCCCTACAAAAATGCTGATTAAAATCTTCTAAAGAGAGGTGAAGGCTTGTTTTTGGTAATGCGGAAAGTTACAGCATTATCGGGCGCGGAAATGGTGAGGAAAATCTTCCACATGGGAGCCATAACCATATCTTAAACGATTTCCAATAAATTCTTGCCTAAATTTGGTCGTATGTGCCAAAACCCTTCCAATTGGGCGCCAAAGTTATATTTAAATCTGAATCGTTCTGGAAAAAAATTAACAGCTGTTTTTTCAGCTGTATTTGATATCAGATACCGAATACCTTTGTTGCGAACGGCATATTATGGCTATGGGGGACTTAAATATCAAATCGGAAGAAACATATATATGGGGGCTATAGTTAAATCTCAACCGATTTTCACCAAATTTGGAAACCTTGCTTCTAGACTGCGTCCAGTCGCACCTACCAAAATACCCTTTATCTGGGTTGAAATTTACCATTTGGTGCACCAGAAACCTTCAATCGTACGAAGATATATATATGGAAGCTATATACAAATCTGAACCGATCTCGATAAAATTTGGCAGAGGTGTATCTAAACTGTATTTGATACCAAATATCAGTCTTATAAAGTGCATATTAAACATGCATAAAATCGGATGATAGCTATAGTTATATCTGAACCGATTTTCATCAAATTTGAAGTGCTTGTTTCTGGGATGAATTCGATCGAAAATCAACTCCATTAGGGCTGATATTAACCATTTGGTGCAACAGAAATCTGAATTCGGTTAAGGATATATATGGAAGCTTGCCTTCTAACGACCAATGAAACCGTCACACGCTTCCCGAATGTTACTCTGCGGTATTTTGGCCCATTCCCGGCGAAGCGCTTGCTTGAGGTGATCGACACTTTGGTATTTTTTAGTGCCAACCTTGCTTTCCTTTCAAAATACTCCAGACACAATAGTCTAACGGATTGGTATGCGGAGATTTTGGTGGCCATTGTGCGCTGGAAATGAAGCGAGGAACCTCATTTTGTAACCATTCTTGGGTGGCGGCGCGTGCTGAGTGCGATGGTGCTGAGGAATGCCTGTTGGAATGTCCAAGGTCTACGGCCAAAATGTTTGAGTGCCCAAGGCTTTAATACAGCCTCCGGAATATTTTCCCGATAATATTCGGCATTTAATAATGAGCTGTCATTGGAATAATTTTAAAAGCTGTCGGACGAGTGGCTTAGAAATGACAGCAGCCTGAAGTTGGTTGTAGTTTTTTTACTCTCACCTTGTACGAAGACGTGAACCTCCATACACAATTTTTAGGCATAGGCTGTAGTATCTATTAAGATTTTCGAATACGAAATTTGAGACAATTCGGCTAAATAATGTCGCTAAAATCATCAAAATACCGAATATCGGGAGGCAACGTTATATGGGGGCTATACGAAGACATGGATGTGCACAGATAATTTTCTGTCATAGGCTGAAGTATCCATTACGAACTTCAAATACGAAATTTGAAACAATTCGGGTGTATTATGTCGCTAAAATCATCAAAATACTGAATATCGGAAGGTACCGCTATATGGGGGCTATACGAAGACATGGATCTGCACTGATAATTTTCTGTCATGGGCTGCAGTACCTATTAAGATCTTCCAATACGAAATTTGAAACAATTCTGGTAAAAAAATGTCGCTAAAATTATCAAAATATCGAATATCGAGAGGTACCCTTATATTGGGGCTATACGAGGACTTGGACCTGCATACAAAAATTTTTGTCATAGGCTGTAGTACCCATTAAGATTTTCGAATACGAAATTTGAAACACTTCGGGTAAATGATGTCGCTGAAATCATCAAAATACCGAGTATCGGAAGGTACCGCTATATGGGGGCTATGCGAAGACGTTGACACGCATGCAAAATTTTTTTGTATAGGTTGTAGTACCCATTAAGATTTTCGAATACGAAATTTGAAACAATTCCGGCGAATGTTGTCGCTAAAATCATCAAAATACTGAATATCGGAAGGTACCGTTGTGTGGGGGCTTTACGAATACGTTGACATGCATACATTTTTTTTTTTTTTTTGGATGGGCTGTAGTACCCTTTACAAACTTTGAGTACGAAATTTGAAACAATTCTGGTAAAAAATGTCGCTAAAATCATTAAAATAACGAATATCGGGAGGTACAGTTATATGGGGGCTATACGAGGACTTGGACTTGCACAGACAATTTTCTGTCATAGGCTGTAATATCCATTAAGATCTTCGAATACGAAATTTGAAACAATTCCGGCGAATGATGTCGCTAAAATCATCAAAATACCGAATATCGGGAGGTATCGTTATATGGGGACTATACGAAGACATAGACATGCCTATAACATTTTTTTGCATAGGCTGTAGTACCCCTTGCAAACTTCGAATACGAAATTTGAAACAATTCGGGTAAATAATGTCGTTGAAATCGTAAAAATACCGAATATTGGGAGGTAACGTTATATGGGGGCCATACGAAAATGTGAACGGACATGGCCCATTTACAAACCTAACATGCCTACTGGGAAAATACACATATGTGCCAAATTTCAGCCTTCTATCTCAATTCGTTCGAAAGATGGCGTGACTACAATAGACAGGCGGACAAACAGACATACAGACGGACATCTGAAAATCGTCTTAGAATTTTACACTGTTTACGAGGAGTTACAAACGGAATGACAAAGCTAATACTATACCCTCCATAAAATTGTGGAGGGTATAAAAACAATCTCCTTACAGTCCTCTTTATCGATTGATTGAATAAAATCCCAGAATTGCCTATACCATCCCGGATATTTAGTTGTTTTTTTTTTAACTCCCACTAATTACACTTGTTATTGTTTTCAAATTGCGTCACTTAATAAAAATATATAAATATATTCAACACTCTTATAAACATCTCAGAATTACTCATTTTGAGACCTAAACATTTTTCCCACGCAAGTTATTGGTGTGTTCAAGAGTCATGAGATATGACCTAATAAGGTCATGTTTTTTTTTTAGACGAGGAAAGCCCCAAAAAAATTAAAAAAATAAATAATAATTAAAAATAAAAGTAATAGTAAAACCAAGAGATTTATATGACATTAGAGTCATTACTATGGGGGAAAAAATTCAGAACAAAAATTAAAATTTATAAAAAAATTAAAACTAAAGCAAAACAAAATATTTAACCGGTAACATGGTGATAATACAAAAACAAAAGCCAGACATGGCCTGAAGCCATCATTTTTTTGTTTTGTTTTTGCAAAAAAAAAAATAACACAAAACACACACAACCTGCAATTTCTCATTTGTAGAGAGTGCTTAATGCACTCTCTCTCTCTCTCTCACTCTCTTGATAACACATTGGCATTCCAGCCAGAAAAAAACATGAATGCTAAATGTTTTCGTTGTTTTTGCAACTGAATTATTTAAATGTAAGCGTCAGTGATGAGCCCAATTCAGTTGGATTTCAAAACTCAAACTGTTCGCTTCCGTAGGAAAGAAAAAGTACACGCCTTGAGCTCTTTAAAGCCTTTTGATAATTTGGCGTAAATATTGAAATTAAAATTGAAAAAATTTGACAAAGAAATACAAATTTTTCAATTAAGAGAAAAATATAAATAGCTAGTGAAAAATACACAAAAAGAAAAAAAAATAATTGTGTTTCAATAATATAAAAAAGAATTAAAAAATATAAACAAAAAAATTATTTTGCTGAAAAAAGTGATTATATTTTTTTATATCAAAAAAATTAAAAATCAAAATGTCGTGCAGTAAAATCTTCTCCACCCTTGCCGGTCTCTTGTTTGTTTTTTTGGTGCTGTGCAGTTTTAGCAGCAGTCAAGCGGCTGTGTTTACACAACGGGCCATAATCAATCCTGGTTAGTATTTTTTTTGTTAATTTTTTCCAACAACTCACGTTTTCAGAAAACAAAAAAAATGTTATTTGTGTTTATTATTAACGGTTACATTATGCATATTTAATAGTGTGAAAAAAGGCATTCAACAATGACTTCTATATAGGAAGACAAAACAATTTAAAATCAATAGGAAAAGAACAATAATAACAACGATAATTAGAAAAGGGGAAATTTTGAAGGTATTTTTTTTGCAGTTATTAGGGTGTTTACAAGTAATTTAATACCAATAATTTTTATGGGGCAAAAATTAGTTTTTTTTTATTAGAAAAATATTTAATTTAATAATTTAAAAATAATATTATTAAAAAAATATTAATTAAAAAATAAATAAATATTAAATTTTTCATTAATTTTTTCACGTGGAAAAAAACTAAATGTTTAATATTTTGTAAAACTAAAAATTTAATACCAATAATTTTTATAGGGCATAAAATAAATAATTTTTTATCGTAAAAATTATGGGGGAAAATCGGTCCAAATTTAGATATAACTTCCTTATGTATTTCATCCGATTTCAATTTTTTTTTGTGCTCCATATGTGTAATATTCGTTCAAATAGAATGGATTTTCGGCACATCCAATCGAATTTAGCTTAGAAGCAAGTACCTCTCTCTCTCTCTTTCGTTTCAATGCTCCAATTCTCTCTTGCAACTTCACGTTTGTTTCTTAAGTCTTTTGTGTGCATTTGTAGTAATGTTTATATTTCTAATTTCCTCACTCTCTTCTCTTTTATCACTCTTACTCTCTGGGACAGTGGTGCTCAAAACCGTGTTCTAGAACATGAAGAGAAAAAAGAGATAATTAAAGAGAAAATTAAAATTCTGTTTTTCTTTATATTTTACGGTTCTATTTAATTGTTTTTAAACACGACTGTTTGCCAAAATAATTTATAAAGCAAATGGATAAAAAATATTTGTATAAATAATGACTTAACACTGCTTTGTTCTTGATTTAAATAAGCAAAGAGAAATTCGACTGAAAAGAGATATTTCTTCTTGAGCACCCCTGCTCTGGGACATCAAATTAAAATGCGAATAATAGTTTCCCTCTTTAAAAAGCGTTGTTTTTTCGTTTTTTATTATTTATAATAATTATTATTTAAATATTATTATATATTGGTGATGAGAAAAAGCTTGTATACTATTTGAAGTGAAGATGAGAGTAAATGATTTCGAATGTTGAGATGGTAAAGGAAAACCAAAGACTTAAGAAACAAACATAACAATGCACTGTTTCATTGTTGAGAAAAAGAAAACATCCATGAGTATATCAAACAAAAGACTTAGGAAACGAACTTTTAATTAGAAAAAATGTAGAAAAGAGTTAATATCGAATAAAAATGAATACAAATTTATAGAGTTGTTATTAAAATTAAAAACTTTAAAATGTTGCAGTTTTTTGAGATTAATTTATAAAATATTTGATTTTTTTAATTAAAATTAATTCGATTATTTAAAATTATTTCATATAAAAGACTTGGAATATGAACTTTAAATGAGAAAAAAAATGTGGAAAAGTGTTGATATTGAATAAAAATAAATACAAGTTTATAGAGTTGTTAGAAAAAATAAAAACTGAAAATGTTTAAACTTTTTTGAGATTCATTTATAAAACATTTGATTATTTAAAAGTATTTCAAACAAAAGACTTAGGAAACAAACTTTTAATTAGAAAAAATATTGATATTTAATAAAAAATAAATGAAAAATAAAATAAATACAAATTTATAGAGTTGTTAGTAAAAATGAAAACTTAGAAATGTTTCAACTTTTTTGAGATTTATTTATAAGATCGTTGGTTTTCTAACAAAAATTGTTACATGGAACAGCAAATGAAAGACTTAGGAAACAAACTTTCTTATTATTACATGAATTTCTTAGAGACGGAATTTGTGTGTGTGAGAGTCTTTGGAAGAGAAATCTAAACAAAAGACTTAAGAAACGAACAATTTTTATGACTATGCCCCAACAATAATTTCTAAAAAAATTAATTCATAAAAAAACGAAATTAAAATATCTAATTTTTGGGGAATACATTCCTCTGGGAGTAAACAAACCCATTAAATAAAATAACTGTATACAGCTATTTTTTATGAATAAAACAATAATTGGCAAAAAAAAAAAAAAAAAAAAAAAACAGGGAATTAATGACAAACAATGTGGATTCTAAGAATTCTTTAAGTCTTCACACACACACACACATGTACTAGGTCATTAATAAAATTTGAAAATGATGATAATTAGCGAAATTGTCTCATCAGCCAAGTATTCATTATTAATGACCTTGACCAACAGATGACAGTTGTTTTCGTTCTTTGATGGAAATTAAAGAGATAATTGTTTACGCGTGTTTGCCATTGCGAATCAGCGTTTTAAAAAATCAGGTTTTCTTTTTCTTCGTTTTTTATTATTTGTATTCTTTTCTGGTGGAATTTTTCATTGGCAGTGATTTCTTTGTCCTTTGTCTGGCCAACAGAAATCTCTCTCTGTGCAATTCAAAATGCCTTGTGCATTCTTTTGGTTTTTGCTGCATGTTTTCAAGTTTTACAAGCTATTTATAGCATTGTTTATTTCGAAAATATTGGGGTCTTCCAATTGGCAAGGTGTTTATAGTTTACATTCCTTGTAATTATTTTAAAAGTCCCCCTCTTTTTTTAAAGGTATTCGATTTCATGCCAAATGTGGTTGAAATATTTTGCTTTAAAGGAATTTTGATTTTTTTTTTGATTTGCTTTCGAGTGTGTTTTATCATTGTCATTCTGTTTATACCCTCGAAGATGATTTATTTTGTTTTGTAACAGGTCATGTTAAGTCAGCAAAAAAAATAGTGTTTAGTCATTTCCACAATTGTTTGTTTGCCTGTCCTCAAAATTCTTTAAGTGATCATAAATTTGTCAGAAATTCATGAAACTTTTTTTTTGAAAAAAATATTTTTATAATAAAAATATTTTTTTATAATAAAAAATATTTTTTATTAATAAATAAATAATAAAAAAAATGGGAAAATATTTTTTACTAATAAAAAAAAAATAGAAAAAATTTAAGCGAACAGAAATATAGAAAAATATATTTTATTATTTTTTATAACATATTATATAAAAATATATTTACAAAAAAAAAAAATATCTTCATTTGTTAAAAAAACATAAATTTATTATTTTCAAATTTTATTTGAAGAAAATTAAAATAGATTTAATATTATTTTTATACATTACTTTATTATTTATTAGTATTTCACGTATTCATTTTAATTTTACATTTTAAAATTTTTTAAATTTGGATATATTATAAATAAATTTCGATTTTGGACGACATCCGAGTTTAAAAAACAATTAAAATGAATGGATAAATATAAAGAAAAATACAATTTTGGTTTTCTCTTAAATAATCTTTTTTTGGACTCATGTGCTAGCACACGGTTTTGAGCAGTGCTGTTGTAAAACAATTTTTCTTGTGCTCTCCTTTCGTGTCCCTCTTCAAGTTCTCTGAGAATACAGTTATGAAAAGGCGCATTTCCGAAGACATTCATTAGTAATTAGTTATATTTATTTTCTTGGAATTTACGACGTAAATTTTACGTTCATAATCCTATCTCTCTCTCTCTCTCTCTTATTTACACTCTCTTTTGTTATACCTAGGGAATTTCTCTAAGTTTTGGCTCAAAAAACGTTTGTTTTCTAAGTCTTTCTTTATTGCAATTTTATTTTTAGAATTATTTGTTGGAGAAAAAATAATGTTTTGACATGTTTTTGTGTAAACATTTCAATTGTTTATTTTTATTAAGTGTCATCATAAATAACAACAATTTTGTGCCGTAGACACAAACCACTTGTCATTATAAATTGCCAATAAATGTCATAATCGTGCTGTGCAAATGACCTTACATTGAGGATAATGTTCATAAATTTATTTATTGTTTTTGACATATCAAAATAGAAGAAGAGAAAAAAAATTAACAAAAATTATAAGTGGGTAATTTTTATGGGGAAAAAATGCAAATTTAGGATTCTGAAAAAAAATATATTTTTTTTAAATAACATCTATAAATTTTATGAATAATTAAATAAAAAAAATAAAAGCAACTCTAAATAATGGTATTGTATAAAATTTAAAGAAAAGGTAAAAATTATAGAAAATAAAAAAATATTAATTAAAAATTGTTATTTTTATTAAAAATTATAATTATATAATTAAATAAAATGTAGACATAATTTATGGTTTTCATAGCAAATAATTTTAAAATTATTTTAATAGTTTTATGAAAAAAAAACAAATGAATAACAGTCTCAAAAAATTTTAATTATTGGACAAAATTTTAAGAAAAATAGGTAAAAAATATTTTTTTTATTTTAATGAGGAAAAAACAAATTTAGAATTCTAAAAAAACAAAAAAAAAAAGACTTAAATAACATCTATAAATTATTTTTATAATTGTTTTATGAAAAAAATGAATATCAGTCTCAAAAACAAAAATAAAAATAAATACATAATTTTTGTTTAAAATTTGAAGCAAAATATGTAAAAAATATTTTTTTTTTATTTTAATGGGAAAAATACAAATTTAGAATTCTAAAAAAAAAAACAAAATAATTATATAACATCTATAAATTATTTTTATAATTGTTTTATGAAAAAATAAATGAATAACAGCCTCAAAAAATTGTAATTATTGGATAAAATTTGAAGGAAAATAGGTAAAAAATAGATTTTTTTATTTTAATGGGAAAAACACAAATTTAAAATTAAAAAAAAAATAAATAAATAACATCTATAAATTATTTTTAAGAATTTTTGAAAAATGTTAAAAAAATTGAAGCAACTCTCAAAAAAAAAAAAAGAAAAATTATTTTTTTTCTTCTTACAAAAGTTATATGAAGGAAAAATACAAATTTAGAATTCTAAGAAATTCTAAAAAAAACAAAAAAAAAAAAATTAAATAACATCTATAAATTATTTTTACAATTTATTAAAAAAATATTAAAAAAATTGAAATAACCCTCAAACAAAAAATAACAATTATTTTTTTTATTAAAATTATATGAAACATAAAATTATATATAACTAAAATATAAGAGACATCATTTATAGTTTCCAAATAAATTTTTCATTTTTTTTAATTATTATTTATTTATTTTTTTTTTTGTTGAGTAAGCTTTTAAGATTTATCTTTCATTATTGTATGCCTATCAAACTCAGCCAAAATTGTTTACACTTGCCTGCCTCTCCACTTGGGCATGGTATTGACGTCAATTGCCAAAATAATACTGGTTTCATTGGCATTTATAGTTGGTGTTTTTGCCAAAAAAAAAAAAAAAACGACAAAATTCCTTCCAACAGCACAATGAACCACAACATTCAGTGGTCAATTTCACGACATCCATACCCATCAGGCAGGTGTTAATATTTTTTTTCTTTTTGAGAAGGTCACATAGTAAGCATAACTTAAGAAAATGTTGTTATTTGCATTTTTTTGTTTGCTCCAAAAAAAAGAAAAAAATTAAGAAGTTCCAAGATGATAATCAAAGCTAAATAGTCATGGGAATTTTTTTGTTTGGAGTTTCTATTTTTGAAAATGATTTGATAGAGTGAAAAATGTTGTGAAAAAACAATTAGTATGTTTTTATTGAATTATTCCTTTGTCTATTTCCATAATACTAATTTTAAGCGGTAATCCAATATATTTTTGTGAATTTCTATTTTTGCAAATGATGCAAAAGATTTATTGAGATTAAACTAATTTAAATCGTTAATGTTTTTCTGTCTTAAGTCTTTTGTTTCTCTAAGATTTTTAAAATATTTAAAAAAAGCTAGTTTCTTAAGTCTTTTGTTTTCTGGTCTAATTGTGTATTTTGAAGAATTCAAGTTCATGAGATTGTGCCAGAAGTCTTTGGTTGTCGGGACCTTACCATGAAGATTACCATCTTTTGTTTTTATTAAAAGTTTTTTAGGTTAGTTTTTCATTTCAGAAACATTTAAAAAAATTAATAATTATTTGATATGAAAACCATAAATTATGTCTCCATATTATATAATTACATATGATTTCACATTTAATATAATTTTTAATAAAAATAAAAATTTTTAATTGTTATTTTTTTCCACTTTTCTTCAAATTTATTTTTTGAGAGTTGTTTTTTACATTTTTTAATTATATGAATAATATAATTTAAAGCTCTTATTAAAAAAATATTTTCCCAGACAGATGAGGATTGGTGATGAGGATTGGTGGCTCTTTCCGAAACCTTGGTATTCCCTGCCATATCCTCTGGTACATATTACCATCGTTCTCCACTAATAAAACAACAATAAAGGGATTTATAAAAACAACAATAACGGGATTAAGCATGACCATTTTTCAAACAACAAAATACTATGGTATCCCGAACAAACAAGCCAACACTGTTTTTTTTAGGATTCTACATTTGTATTTTTCACGATTAAACCATCTTTGGAAATTCGTTCTTAAATTGATTAATTGTTTTAATTTTTTTTTTTGATTTTTCATTTCCGTCCATTAGAACTTTTCGTTTATTTTCATTTGCGAAATTTTACAAATTTCATGTTTGTTTCCTAAGTCTTTTGTTTCGATGCAAAATATGTATATTTTCCCCATTTCTCTCTCTCTCAATAATAATAATCGGATAATTCTCTCTCTCCAGCAACCACTGTTAATTTTCGTCTCTTTTCGGTGATGAAGTTCGTTTCTTAAGTCTTTTGTTTCGTTGCTAAATGTTTATGTTTTTTGACTATTCCACTATCCCCATTTCTCTCTCTCTCTCTTTGTCTGATAATTATCCATATATTTGAGTAGAGAATTACCAATTAAGCCAAGTTCGTTTCTTAAGTCTTTTGATTCCATATTCGAAATCTCACTCTCCTGCAGCTGTTGTCATTTCTCTTCTCTTTTCACTGATGAAATTCGTTCTCTAAGTCTTTTGTTTCGAGGGTAAATAATTATGTTTTTTGACTATTCCACTATCCCCATTTCTCTCTCTCTAACTCTCCATGTCTGATAATTATCCATAGATTTGAGTAGAGAATTACCAATTAAGCCAAGTTCGTTTCTTAAGTCTGTTGCTTCCACACTCACTCTCTCCTTCAACCATTTTTAATGTTCGTCTCTTTTCTTAGATGAAGTTTGGCCAACCTCAAGTTCGTTTCCTAAGTCTTTTGTTTTGATGTAAAACATGTATATTTTCTCCAACTCTCTCTCAATCTCATATAATTCTACATATATATGGGAGTGAGTAGTGACTTACCATTTTAGCCAAGTTCATTTCTTGAGTCCTTCGTTTTCATACTCATAACCTCTCCTACAACTTTCATCATTTTTTATCACATTTCTCTCTCTCTCACTGGGAAATCTATAGCTTGCTAATTAAGCAAAGTTCGTTTCTTAAGTCTTTTGTCTTGACTCTGTTTCTCGAAGAAGTCCTGAGTAACCTAACAAGAAGGCTTCTACAGCATTCTTCTCACCTCTGCCAAAATACTTATTTTTCTTCATCCTCTGAGAGTTTTTTTTTGTTAAGTATTAAGTTTGTTATTCAACCAAAGTTAGTTTCTTAAGTCTTTCTTTACCATATCAAAACAGAAATTCTCTCCTTCTCAATTACTCCCTCCTTGTAGGGCTATCCTATAAAAATTGCTAATTTCTCTCTCTCCTTACACCCTCTCTTATTTCTCCTCTGACGCTCTCTTTTTGTGGGAAATGCAAAAATGTCAGCCTTTTGTTAAATTTCCCTGTCTGGTCTCAAACTCTCCCTCCCTCTCTCTCTCTCTCTCTCTCTCTGAATTAAACTGTTAAATGGGTAATTTCTCTTTCAATGTTTGTTTCCTAAGTCTTTTGTTTCTTCTATAAAAAAGCAATTATGTTTTTCTCTGTTCACTCTTTGAAGTATGACCAACCTTTACCCAGTAAATGAGTGTGAGGTTGACGTGGGCTTCTCTATTTTCTCAAGGGGTTACAATAATTGAAGGAGAGGGCGTTGCGTTTACTGAGAACCACTGAGAGGGGTAAAACGTTGCCTTCTTGTTTGGCTAATGGATTATTTTAATGAATTCAAGTTTGTGTCTTAAGTCTTTAGTTTTTTGATTGATTTTCTGGTTTTCATTAGCTAGTTTTTTTTTTTTTGCTTAGTGCTTCCCCTATGGAATATTTTTTGTGAAATTGATTTAGTTCAGGCTTAATTTTCAATTTGTCTATGGGCCTTAATTCTTTAGTTTTTTTTTCGACAACACCACCAAATGAATATTGATTAGCAGTTATGTTTTCGAACCCCTAGCCACTTCCTTAATAATAAAAAAAACAACATAACATATGTCGTCTTCTGTTTCTGTAGCACAGTTGTCTGTCTGTCTGTCTTGTACAAAATTTTTACACTTATTTTAATCGAAGAGCGAGTAGCTGACATGAGTAGCTAGAACAGACATTATTCATATCAGATTTCCTTCCCTTGTGCCATATAAATAAGCCATAGTCGTTGTTGTTGTTGTCTACAATATTAAATATGCATAGCTGATGAACTTCCTTATTTTTTAGTTTTGCAATAAATAATAAAAAAATACTAATTTCCTCTCTCTCTCTCTCTGCTGTTTTTTTTCTCCTTCTACAGCACATCCCGGTAGATGTTTTGATAAATTCACCCATCGTGCCATGCTGCCCAACAAGGAATACAAACCCAAAGGCATTTGTGCAGCCTTGACTTGTGATCTGGAACATCAGACCATTAACATTGAGACATGTCCCTACATTGAGATGCCCGGCTGTGAGGAATTGCCGGCCGATCCATCGTGGAGTTTTCCCAAGTGTTGTCCCCAGTTTAAGTGTACCGATTTTAAGACAGGCAAGGAATTTGTTGTGTCGCTGTAAGCCAATCGACCAACCAACCAACAACAAAACCCCGATGAACAGTATCAACAGCATTAAGTCTTAATCTCATCATCAGAAAACAAAAACTAAATATTATATTAATATCTTAATACAAAAAAAAAACCTTATCTTAAGTCTAGAATGTGTGAATGACAAACTCCCCCAAATGAGTGCCTGTAAATATCATTAAATTGTTTAAATCATCATTTAATTTATTTATTATTTTTAAATTTTCCAAAAAAAAAAAAAAAAAAATTCACCCAATCTAAATGCCTACAAATTTCGTAACATTTCATTGCTCTAAGGCCTTGTACATACATATTCCCCCTCCCCCCTCTAAGTTTCACTCACACCCCATCACTGTGTGTATGCGTTAATTTTGTATGTATGCGCGTCTGTCAAATTGTTTTATTTAGTTTTAAGTGACAACAACAACAATTCCCATTTTTTTGTATTAATTTTAAATTTCATAGTTGTTTAGTTTACACCACCTGAATTGATGATCTTTGTGTGCGTTTTTGGCATACTTTTATTAATTGTTTTATAAATGTTTTTTTTTTGTAATTTTTTGTAAAAATAAAATTTGTAAAATAAACACCTAGTTGTAAGTTAATTTAATGGAAAAAATTTGAAAAAAAAATCAACAAAAAAAATTATATTAATAAAAAAAAATAATTAATGAGGAAATATTAAAAAAATTAAATATTTGTTTTATTTTTTATTTTTTTATTGAAGTCCACTAAAAAATCACTCTTGGCCTCTTTTCATCAAAGCAATTTGACACATTTCAAGTTCGTTTCCTAAGTCTTTTGTTTCCAAGTAAAAAGGTTTAATTCTTTTACTATGGCATTATCTCTCCCTCTCACTCTCTCTCTCTGATGATCCTAGATAGGCGTGAGTGGGGCATTGCCAATTAAGCAATGTTCGTTTCTTAAGTCTTTTGTTTCACACTAGACCTCTTAAATCACTTCGCACTTCTCGTCTCTTTTCATTCATGAAATTTGACTATTTTCGAGTTCGTCTCCTAAGTCTTTTGTTTATATATAAGAAATGTTAATTGCTCTACTACAGCCTTGCTCACGAAAAAATATCTCTTTCCAGTCAAATTTCTCTTTGCTTATTTAATTCATTATTTATACAAATATTTTTTATTCATTTGCTTTATAAATTATTTTGGCAAACATTTATGTTTAAAAACAATTAAATGGAATCGTAAAATATAAAGAAAAACAAAATTTTAATGTTCTCTTAAATTATCTCTTTTTCGGCTCATGTTCTAGAACACGGTTTTGAGGGCTGCTCCACTATCTATATTTCTCTTCCACTCTCATTCTCTGATAATTTCATTTAAGAATTATAACCAAATCACCAATCGAGAAAAGTTCGCTTCTAAAGTCTTTCCTTGCCGTGAAAAAAATCCTCAGGTCACTGAGGAGACATTTTTCTATAGAAAAAAATCATTCTTTTCTATAGAGAAAAAATTGCTCAGTTAACTAAGGAGAAAACTAAGGCCACTGAGACGACTTATTTCTAGAGAAAAAATCCTCAAGCCACTGAGGAGACTTTTTTTCTATAGAAAACAATTCCTCAGGTCAGTGAGGAGACTTTTTTCTATAGAAAAAAATTACTCAGGTCACTGAGGAGACTTTTTTCTATAGAAAAAAATTTCGTCAGGTCACTGATGGGACTTTTTTCTATAGAAAAAAATTTCGTCAGGTCACTGATGGGACTTTTTTCTATAGAAAAAAATTTCGTCAGGTCACTGATGGGACTTTTTTCTATAGAAAAAAATTTCGTCAGGTCACTGATGGGACTTTTTTCTATAGAAAAAAATTTCGTCAGGTCACTGATGAGACTTTTTTCTATAGAAAAAAATTTCGTCAGGTCACAGATGATACTTTTTTCTATAGAAAAAATTCCTCAGGTTACTGAGGTAACTTTTTTCAATAGAAAAAATTCCTCAAGTTACTGAGGTAACTTTTTTCTATAGAAAAACATTCCTCAGGTTACTGAGGTGACTTTTTTCTATAGAAAAAAATTCCTCAGGTTACTGAGGTGACTTTTTCTATAGAAAAAATTCCTCAGGTTACTGAGGTGACTTTTTCTATAGAAAAAATTCCTCAGGTTACTGAGGTGACTTTTTCTATAGAAAAAATTCCTCAGGTTACTGAGGTAACTTTTTTCAATAGAAAAAATTCCTCAGGTTACTGAGGTAACTTTTTTCTATAGAAAAACATTCCTCAGGTTACTGAGGTGACTTTTTTCTATAGAAAAAAATTCCTCAGGTTACTGAGGTGACTTTTTTTCTATAGAAAAAAATTCCTCAGGTTACTGAGGTGACTTTTTTCTATAGAAAAAATTCCTCACGTTACTGAGATGACTTTTTTCTATGAAAAAAAATTCGTCAGGTCACTGAGGAGACTTTCTTAATAAAATAAAATTCTCTGGTCACGGAGGAGAACTTCTTTCTATAAAAAATCCTTAGGTCACCGAGGAGACTCTTTTCTATAGAAACAAAAATTGAGGAGATTTTTTTCTATAAAAAAAATTCCTAAGACCACTGAGAGGACTTTTTTCTTTAGAAAAAAACTAAGGCCACTGAGGATATTTTTTTATATAGAAAAAATTTCTCAGGTTACTGAGATTACTTTTTTCTATAAAAATATTTGTAGGTCATTGAGGAGATTTTTTCCTATAGAAAAAAATTCCTCAGGTCATTGAGGAGACTTTTTTCGGTAGAAAAGGATTCCTTAGGTCATGGAGGAGACTTTATTCCATAAAAAATCCACAGGTCACTGAAGAGACTTTTTTATAGAAAAAAAAATTCCTCAGGTCACGGAAGAGACTTTTTTATAGAAAACAATTCCTCAGACTGCTGAGGAGACTTTTTTCCATAGAAAAAAAATATTAGTAGGTCACTGAGGGGACTTTTTTCTAAATCATCAGGTCAAAAAATCTCTCAGCGCACTGAGAAGACGTTTTTTCTATAGGAAAAAAATTTTCAGGGAAGGAGAAGAATTTTTATAAAGAAATAATTCCTCAGAACACTGAGGAGATTTTTTATATGGGAAGAGAGGGTATGTATAATTTCATACGGCCAAAACGTGCCCAGGCGAAATAATGGTTTTAGACCCTAGGTCTCATTGGACCATATCCGTTTCAGGGCATTTGGAGTCGATCTAGAGATGTACGTCCATCCGTACGTCTGTCTGCCTGGCTGGCTGGTGTGCACGATAAATCTCGAAGGGAGTATCCGATTTGGCCCAAACTTGGTACATCGTAATATTATTATCAAATGTAGATTGAGTTCGGAGATGGGCAATATCGGTCCACACCTTCTGGTACCTGCCACACAAAATGTCAACATTTTCAAAAAAAAAAATAATTTAATGCACAGAAAGAGAACGGATAATTTGATGTTGCTCCAACTTTGTAAATCCTACTATTTGCATCCGTAATAGGTCAGGTGGGAAATTGGACAATATCGGTCCACTCCACCATGTACCTTCCCCACAAAGGGTAAACATTTGGAATAATTATAACTCTTATAAAATTTAATGTAAGAGTCCGATTGTCTTCAAATTACACACATCACAATATTTTTGTGAACCCAAGGTCGGGTGTGAAGATGGAATATATTGGTCCTCTACTTCTGGTACTTCTCCCACAAAGGGAGAATAACCAAAACGATTATAAAATCCGAAAAACGCATTCGGTTTTCTTCAAATTAAATACATCACGATATTTTTATTAACCCAAGATCTGATGTGAAGATGTGTGTGTTTCCACTCATACTGGTACCTCCCTCACAAAATGTCAACATTTTCAAAGAAAATAATTTACTGCACAGAAATAGGAAAGATAATCCGATTTTGCTCCAACTTTGCAAATCCCAATATCTGCATCAGTGCTTGGTGACTTGCGAAAATGGACATTATCTATTCACTCCTTCTGGTACCTTCCCCACAAATGGTCAAAATTCTGAAAATTCATGAAGCTCAGAAAACACGAAATTAACATCCGATTCCATTCAGACTTGGTACATCTCAATATTTTCATCAACATGAAATCTGTTAGAAATGTGGTAGAGATCGGACCATTCCTTCTGGTACCTCCCCCACAAACGGTCAAAGTTTTAAATAACCAACACGATTATAAAATCCGAAATAAGCATCCGGTTCTCTTCAAATTAAACACATACCATTATGTCTACCAACACAACATCTGCTGTGAAGATGAAATATATCGGTCCACTCCCTCTGGTACCTCACCCACAAAGGTTCACTCAATACTTTTCTATGTCTATAAATTGCGAAACAAGTCAGCAATTCTTTACAACTTCCTATATCTAAATATTTCTCCCAAGCTGAAATGGAATTTATGATTCCGCATAAATTTGGATATAAATGTTTGATTTCCTTCAAATTTTGCCCACACCAATATTTTTATCTGTATTAGAGAAGTATTAAAATGGAAAACTTCAATCCGCACTACCACGCATATTTCCCAATTTTTCAAAAATTTGCACATATCTCCTATAAAATGTAGGAAATAGACGATATAGTCCAAATCTGGCACGTTGTAATATTTATATAAGCCTTAGGTCAGATACCAAGTGTCCAATATTGGCTAACTGCTCCGGAACCTCCCTCATAAAAGGTCAACAGTTTGAATAATCATCCCTCAAGGCTGGGTGTATACATCTGTCGACAAAACCGTCTGATACTATTTTACTTTTTTTTGTAGAAGAGTTCCTCAAGACGCGGAGAGAAGAATTTTAATTTTTAGAAAAGAGTTCTATGGGGAAACATTCCTCAGATTACTGAGGAGACTCTCTCTTTCTCTCTGGTGAGTGTATATCCCAAATACTCTCTGGCAAAATAGTTCTATAGAAAAACTGGCTTCAGGTTACTGAGGAGCAGCCCTGCTCAAAACCATGTTCTAGAACATGAGCCGAAAAAAGAGATAATTTAAGAGAAAATTAAAATTCTGTTTTTCTTTATATTTTACTATTACATTTAATTGTTTTTAAAAATAAATGTTCGCCAAAATAATTTATAAAGCAATGGATAAAAAATATTTGTATAAACAATGACTTTACACTGTTTTGTTCCTGATTTAAATAAGCAGAGAGAAATTTAATGGAAAGAGATATTTTTTCTTGAGCAGCGCTGCTGAGGAGACTCTCTCTCTCTATCTTTCTGAGGAGACTCTCTCTCTCTCTATCTATCTCTCTTTCTTGTGAATGTATATCCCACATACGCTCTTACAATAGGATTTTCTCACAAAAATTTACCGTTTTTTTATTCTTAGTTCATTAAACTCTCTTTCAGATCATAATCAAAAACAAAAGACTTAAGACACAAACATGCCATGGGAATTCCTAGGTCAATGAATAAAGTTTGTGTCTTAAGTCTTTCTTGCCTTAATTCTTTCATTCATTTTACCCAAAGAATCCACATAATAGCCAAATAGCATGCGATTGCATCTAACAAATTTGCAGCCAATCTAATCTGCCGGGGCCCAATATTATGAATGTGGGAAAATCCCAAATGCCATAAAACGCAAACAACTTAAAAACCAAAATCAATTTAGAAAAAAGAATTTGACATTTTTTTTGCAACTTTCACAATTTTCATATATTCCGCAAAGGAAAGAAAAAAACCCAAACAAAACAGAAACTAAATAAATCATGAGATAAGAGAGCACGGAATGGAGATGATGAGAGGCAACACATTAATGCAAGAAAAAAAGCAAAAACACCAAACTGGAACAAAGTCATGGTTAATTAAACAAAAAATACAAGAAATAAAAACCATCAAAATTGGCCCGTCTGGCCGGTGCCAAGATGTTAGCATTTGTTGTTATTTTTTTCTTATTTGTTGTTTTCAAATTTTACTACGTAGTTCGTCTAACTAATTTGGCAGATATTTAATTTGTAGCAAAACAAAATACGTTTCATTTCAAAAATTGATGATAAACAAAATTAAAATCGATATTCGATTAAAAAAAAAAATAATAATAATAAAATAAAAAAAAAATAAAGATATACAGGGTAAGATAAAAAACTGCAACAATGTCGAACGCCATAATTTGTACATTTTTTTAAAATGTTATTGAATGAAAGCAAAAAATGTCGGACATAGCATCCAATTACAGAATAAGTTGTTGCAAAATAGTCAGGCTTAATCCCTTTGTTGTTGTTTTTATAAAAAAAAAACGTTTGTTTATTAGTGGAGAACGATGTCAATGTTTACCAGGGGGTAAGGCAGGGAATTCCTAGGTTTTTGTTCCTCTTCTATTGAGCTTACGATCTCGTCACTTGGGTAAAAAATATTTTTTGTCATAGAAGTTATTTTTAAAATCACTTCTGGGGAGAATATTCCAGATAAAAAACAAGGGAACTGATGAGGATTGGTGGCTCTTTCCGAAACCTAGGTATTACCTGCCTTACCCCCTGGTAAGTATTGCCATCGTTCTCTACTAATAAACAAACGTTGTTTTCTATAAAAACAACAATAAAGGGGTTAAGCCTGACTATTTTGCTACAAAACAAAATTCTATGGTATTCCGAACAAACAAGCCAACACTGTTCTATTTTAGAATAAGTTCAGATTTATCCGAATTGATCACTTTTGGTATTAATTAAGGCCTTCAAACGGCTAATGAAACCATCACACGCTGCCCGAATGTTGCTGTGCGGTATTTTGGCTATTCCCGGCGAAGCGCATGCATGAGATGATCGACACTTTGGTATTTTTTTGTGCCAACCTAGCTTTCCAAAATACTCCAGACACACGGATTGGTATTCGGAGATTTTGGTGGCCATTGTGCGTTGAAGCGAGTAACCTCATTTTGTAACCATTCTTGGATGACGCGTGCTGTGTGCTGATGATGCTGAGTCCTGTTGGAATGTCCAAGGTCTGCGGCCAAAATGTTTGCTTGCCCAAGGCTTTAAAACACCCTCCAGAATATTTTCGTAATAATATTCGACATTTATTATGATGCCATGGTCGATTAATTATCTTTGGAACGAATTATGGCCTTCAAACGGCCAATGAAACCGTCACAAGCTGACCGAATGTTGTTCTGCGGTATTTTGGCCCATACCCGGCGAATCACTTGCTTCAGGTGATCGACACTTTGGTACACTTTTAGTGCCAACCTTGCTATCCTTGCAAAATACTTCAGACACAATAGTCCAACGGATTGATATCCGGAGATTTGGTGCTGAATCCTGTTTCCAAGGTCTGCGGCTTTAATACACCCTCCAGAATATTTTCGCAATAATATTCGGCATTTATTCTGATGCCACGGTCTATTGGAACGAGCGGAGAGCCATCATCGGCTGTTATGGCGGCCAACACCATCACCATGACCGGCACTTGAGTTCTGGTGGCCAATGGAAGGTGCCCATTTTCAGCTGACTGACCTCTTTGGCAAATAAACCCGATAATTTTGTTTGTTTGTACAAACTGCTGGACAAGAGAATGTTTTCTCATCGGAGATTGGAGAAAACCAAATTCGGCAGTTCACCACTTTCGGCCAAGCGAAGCAACTTTTTAGCTCTTTTGAGTCTATTGCGGTGTAAGTTCGTTCACTTTTTGGAATTTCAATGGCTTTACCCCGAGCTCTTTTTTCAATATTTGCCGAATGGAATATTGCGATATGTTCAGCTCACAAGCCAGTTTTTGGTCACTGCGAAGCGGGTTTCGATCTAGTCGCTTCATTACTTTTCGAAGCATTCCTGCTGATGTTGCTGTTTTCTTCCGTCCCCTTCCTTGACGTCGAGCTACGCTGCCAGTATCATCTACCAGGTAACGAGCGATGGCACGAGCCACAAAAGATTTATTCACATTTAAATGCTGGAGTGCTCTAACAATAACCACTTGTGGTTCTCCAGCCAAATATAAAGAAATCACCCCTATCACGCTTGAATTCCATGACGACGAAAAACTTTTTTCTGGAAAATTCTCACCAAAATGCTTTTGTAGGCTTGTAAACAATATAATGAGCTGTCACTGGAATCATTTTAACAGCTGTCGGATGAGTGCCTTAGAAATGACAGCAGTCTGAAGTTGGTTGTCGTTTTTTCATCACACCCTATATGTGATATGCGTTTTTGGCCAAAATACCATTGGAATTTTGATGTTAGCTTGCGGTTTTGTGTTTTGGTGTTTTTTTCGCCTAGTTTTGTGGAATTTCCATTGAAACTCCCCCCAACATTATGTGATTTGGAGCAAAACATTTCATGAATTTTGCAACAGATAATTTGTGACTAATGGAAAAAGAAAACACAAAAAATAACAATTACTTATTTGGCAAAAAAAATGTTAAATAAATTCCAAACATGTCCCACGCTTGCAAATAGGTAGCCGAAACAAAACGGCCTTCCCCTTAAATGAATAGCAACAAGTCCACGCAACGGCAAATTTGGCACACGCCTAATATTTTCGCAGCACTTAACATATTCTTGGCAATTTTTAAATGGTAAACATTATATCCAACGTCAAGGAATTATTGACTCTCACTCTCCCTCTCTCTCTCTCTCACTCCCTGAGAGACATTCCCCATTCATAACTCATCATCACCTCTGTATAAATAATGTTCAGCAAGTTAATGACTTGCCTAAGCCATTTATGGAGTGTTGGTTAGTGGGTTGCTTGCCGGATTTTTGTTTTTTGAATGACTCTTCATAATTCAATTGTCTAATTGGGGAATTTACAAACATATCTGCCATTCATACAAGTGTGACGGTTAGTCTTTTGTTGTTTTTGTTTCTTTTTCACAATTAGAAGTAATTCGATTTGAGTTTTTTTATAATTTTACAGTCCCCTACCATGGCTGAGCTCTTTAAAATGCCATAGACTATGATTTATTATTTGACGAAAAAAAGCAAAATGAAGAGAATATGCAAATGTGAACGTGGGAAGATAATTGCCATTGTGGCAATTGAATACAAATTAGAGAGAAAAATAAAAATTAACCAAAAAAAAAATAATTTATAAATTATTATCCAAATGAGAACGGACACAGACTCTAGAAATGAGTCACGATATATGAGGGAAAAGAAGGTATCCATCAGTGTCTGGAAGTTAGAATACTTCTAGAAGACACTTTGTGTTAAGAAGGCCTCTAGAATGTGCTCCATTTCCAAAGGACCTCTCGAGGATCTGCTGGGTATGAAGCTCTCTTGAAAGCTATTTACATTTAGCACACCTTTCAAAGGTTTCTTTTGTGTGTCTTAATGACCTTAAAAGGTCATCTCTAAGAGGTAAAGAATCTATAGAAGGTTTTCACGATGCAGAAGAATTTTTCATTAGTGTCTGGAAGGTCTATATTAGAATACTTCTACAAGACACTTTGTGTTAAGAAGGCCTCTAGAATGTGCTCCATGTCCAGAGGACCTCTCGTGGATCTGCTGGGTATGAAAATCTCTTGAAAACCATTTACATTTAGCATACCTTAGATAGTTTTTTTGTGTCTTAATGACCTTTAAAGGTCATATCTAAGAGGTGAAAAATCTATAAAAGGTTTTCACTATGGAGAGGAATTTTTTATCAGTGTCTGGAAGGTCTATATTAGAATACTTCTAGAAGACACTCTGTGTTAAGAAGGCCTCTAGAATGTCCTCTATGTCCAGAGGACCTCTCGAGGACCTGCTGGGTATAAAAATCTCTTGTTTTTTGTGCCTTAAAGGTAATTTCTAAGAGGTTGAGAATGTATAGAAGGTTTACACGACACAGAGGATCTTTTGAAGATGTTCTGTGCGAAAAACACTTCCAACAGGTTTTCTAGGTTTGGAAAATCTGAAGAAGATCACCCGTGTCTAAATAGCTTCCCAAAGATTTTCCACCTCTAAAAACCCTTAAAGGTCTCTAAAAGGTGTTTTCTGTCAAAAAGACCTGTGACTGGTCTTCAGAGTCCAAAAGGACTCTAGAAAGTCTTCTGTGTTTAGAAGTCATTTAGGTTGTCTTACATGGCGTAAAAATTCTTACGAAGCTCCTTCGTATTCAATAGACCTCTGGAATGAGCAGGAGACCTATGGACCGCCTTCTTTGCCCCAAAGATATTCCAAGGCTCTTCAACGTCTAGCAATTCTTCAAAAGGGTTTCTATGTCCATAAGATTTCTTGGAGGTCTTTTGTGTATAGACGACCCCGATAAGGTTTTCTGTATCTAGAAGATCTGTAGAAGGTCTCCCATGTATTCTGTACCTTTATAGCCTCCAGACAGTCTTCTAGATCCAATGGACCCCCAAAACGATGTTTTGTGTTTAAAAACGCCTATAACGCTTTACATCCCTCGAAGACTTTAAAAAGCTATTCTGCATCGGAGAGACCTCTCGAAAGTCCTCTGTGTCCAACTAAACTCCATAGGTTTTTAAGGTCCATTGGATGTTTAGCAGACCTGCTGTGTCTAAACGACCCATACAAGGCATTGAAGATCGTATAAAGAATGAATCCCGAAGGTCTACCTAGAGGTCCCATAGGAATGTCTTTAGAAGGTCTTCAATGTCAAATAGACCTCAAGATGGTCTTCTGTGTCCAAAAAGCCTCAAGAAGGTATTTTAGGTCCATTGGACCTCTAATGGATATTTTGTGTATTAAAAATCTCTGAAGGCCTTCAGTATAAAGAATGAATTCTGAAGGTCTACCTAGAGGTCCCATAGAAATGTATTTAGAAGGTCTTCTATGACAAATAGACCTCAAGATGATCTTCTGATCTTCTACCTCTAGAAGGTATTTTAGGTCCATTGGACCTCTAATAGACCTTCTGTGTATAAGAAAATCTCCAGAAGGTCTTCAGTATAAAGAATGAATCCCAAAGGTCTACCTAGTCTAGAGGTCCCATTAAAAATGTCTTTAGAAGGTCTTCAATGACAAATAGACCTCAAGATGGTCTTACGTGTCCAACAAGCCTCTAGAAGGTCTCTAAGGTCCATTGGGCCTCTAATAGACCTTCTGTGCCTAAAAAATCTCTCGAAGGTCTTCAGTATCTGCAAGACATCTATGAGGAATTCTGTGTCTAAAAAGATCTATAGATGTTTTTTTTTGGTTCCGGAAGATTTATCAAGGAAAAAAACATTTAGAATATTTCGTATGCTTTGAAATTCATTAGAAGGTCTTTCAAAACCAGAAGACCCACAAAATACCTTCTTAACATAAATAACCCCTGAAAAGCACGTCCATTTCTAGAAGACCTTTTAGGGGTATTTATTCAAGAAAACATCTGAGAGGTCTTATATTTTTTGATGACACCTGTTCAGCCCCTGAGAATTTCTTTTTTCAATAAAAAATATCTTTGCTCACGTGATTATTTTTTCTGTAGAAAAAAATCTGTTGGTCATGAGAATGTATTTTTCCCATAGAATCTTTTAGGACCACCTTTTTGCCGAAGAAAAAAATCCTTAGCCCCTGAAGACTATTCTTTAGAAAAAACTCTCAGCTTATAGACTATAACAAATTTCTAAACCCCTCGGGACTACAAATCCCTAAGGTCTGTTTTGTTCCACTAAAAGAGAATATAGTCCCTTTGGTCTACTTTCATCTTCAGTCATTGAGGACCAATTTTTTTAAATCCTACTACAATAAAGAGTTCTGTTTTCTATATAAAAAACATTTTTTTCTGTAGAAAAACTTAACCCTTGGGGAAAATTTATTTCTATAGAAAAAAATGTCCTCTACCTCCAAAGAATAATTTTTCTTTAGTAAAAAATTAATACTCCTTTTTCTATAGAAAAAAAATTGTCAGCATTTGAGGACTACTTTTTTCCTATATAAATAAATAACCCAAACCCTGAGAACTAGTTTTTTTATTTAGAAAAGATTCCCCAACAATTTTTCACTTTAAAATTGTGTTTATCGTAGTTGATTTTCTAAATCTTTACGCGAATGTGATGAGTTCTAATGAAAATTATCTAAAAGAGAATAAGAGAGAGAGAGAAAGTCAGTGTTTCCAATAGAAAACCCCTCAGAATAATAGCATTTGCTGCTGAGGATAGCAATATTCATTCGATAACATCTCAGGGTCCCTGGCTATTATTTTATTTAAACGAGGTCTTCTTTGCATGGAGGACCTCCAGAAGATTCTCTAGGAGATCTTCTTAATTTTTTAAATATTCTACTCTCTTCACTCTGTGTTAAAATCCTCTCCATTACATTCTCATTTTTCTCTCCCCTCAAAAAGTTTGTGTCTTAAGTCTTTTGTTTTGAATTAACCCCCAAATCTAGCAAATTCTACATCAAATATGCAAAAATAATTATTATTCAATTTTTCTAAATATTTTATGCTGATTAAAATCCTGTCATTCTGCCAAGATGAACCAATAAATCTGCACAAAACAATAAACGAAATACCAAAGTGAGCTAAAACACATAACTTTGGGTAAAAACAACAACGAAAACACCCAAAGTCCTCAAAATAAAAAAAAAACAAAACAAGAAATACATATTTCAAATCTTTTGTTTTGTTTTTTTGTTGTTGAAACCGAACGCAATCGAAATGGGAAATACCCAGATAGTGTGATTGTGGCCGTTGTTGGCCAATGTTGTAGCGCAAGTTGGTATTTGAGAAAGAAACAAATGCAAAAAAAATGCCAAATCATAGCATTTCTTTTGTCGGCCTTTCCAAAAAAACAAACAATAAAATATTTTTGTTGTTTTTTCCATATCAAATATATAGACAATAACAAATTTACGTCATTTCTAATGCCAAAGAATTTTTATTTATTTTTTTTTTTCAAAAACAAAAAATGTTAATTCAGCACTTTTTGTTGGCCCAGCATCTTTGACAATCAAATCCAGTTCGTGAAAGTAGTAAATATTGTTGCCATTAATTTGTTGTGTTTTTGCTAAAATTTAGTGTCTGGCTGGCGTCTTTGTGACGCCAAATAGCGGTTTGAATGGGATTTTCGCAGATCTCTATTCAAATGCATATTTTTTGGAATTTTTGTTAACCGGATTGATTAGTTGTGTTATTTAGGCTATGGATAAACCCCAAAAAATATTTTCATAATTTATGGCAGCGTCAGCCGCGTGGCACAGTAGAGCAACACGCTGATATCGTCGTTGACAAGAATTTGAGTGGAACAAAAATTCTGCTTAATTTAAATGAAATGCAAAGGTGATTAAAAGAATTTATTTATTTTTTAAAAAAAATTGCCGACTTAAGGTTCAACCGGTATCTACTAGAAAATTTGACACCCACCTAGGTATTTGATAATATTTCGTCTTAATTTTTTTTTTGTTTCAATTTTGATATGGCAGAGCAAAAAACCCAAACAAGTTATGAAAATAAACAAAACAATTTGTCACACGGTCGATTGTTTACAAACAAATATTTGTAGTTGTCGTTCGTTTGATCGGCAACGAAAAAAGACGGCATGTCAAAAACAATATCATAATTTAAGAGATTTTTTTGGAAATAAATAATTAAAATTTGGATAATGATATTTAATGGCATAATTAAGAATTATTTGTTAATCGGTCAAGGTTGACTTCGAGGAAAATAAATAAAAAAAATATTTCAATATAAAAGTAATAATAATAATAATAATAATAATAATAATAATAATAATAATAATAATAATAATAATAATAATAATAATAATAATAATAATAATAATAATAATAATAATAATAGTAATAATAATAATAATAATAATATAATAATAATAATAATAATAATAATAATAATAATAATAATAATAATAATAATAATAATAATAATAATAATAATAATAATAATAATAATAATAATAATAATAATAATAATAATAATAATAATAATAATAATAATAATAATAATAATAATAATAATAATAATAATAATAATAATAATAATAATAATAATAATAATAATAATAATAATAATAATAATAATAATAATGATAATAATAATAATAATGATAATAATAATAATAATAATAACAATAACAATAATAATAATAATAATAATAATAATAATAATAATAATAATAATAATAATAATAATAATAATAATAATAATAATAATAATAATGGATTAAAATGTATGGTGAATACAGCAACAAGAGAAGGAGGTGGGTCAAAATCATGCATTGATCATCTATTTATCAGATGGGACAAAAAATTGAAAACTGCACACGCAGCGGTTGTTACTACAGTCATATCCGATCATCATGCAATTTTCGCAAGCATAGAAGAAACAGAACATGAAACACACAAAATCACACAGAGTGTCACAGATTACAAAATTAATAATAATAGAGTAAATACTCAAATTAGAAAAGTAAACTGGCAGGAACTAATTAACAAATCTAAAAACACAAATGAGCTTTTTAATAGCATATATAATACATTTAACCAAATTTACGAAAATTCAAAATGTGAAAAACCTAAACTCAAAAGGCGTAAACCACATCCATGGCTAACCGATAGTATATTACAATCATGCTACATAAGAGACAAACTTTATAAAAAATGGTCACAAAATAAGAACAACAAAACAAACGAAATTATCTATAAAAATTTTAACAATAAATTAAACAAAGAAATTTTAAAAGCAAAAAATAGGCATATATTCCTACAATTTCTGAATAACAAAAACAACATAAGGGGCACATGGAAAATTATAAACGAGGTGATTGGAAAAAAGACTAAAAACTTAGATGAACATATTAAACTAAGTTTTAAAGACAGGAATATGTACGAAATTGCGGAGAATTTCGCTATAAATTTCAACCAAAATGTCATAAACATAGTGCATCCGTGTAATGTAACAACTTTAGAAACCAGGACTCAAAGATTCATCTCAAATTCTATGTTTCTCGACTACACTACGGAAAGTGAAATAAATAATATAATTAAAAATTTAAATGCCAGAAAAGGTGCCGGAATGGACAATATAAGGGCAATTGACCTTAAAAGCAATGCCGATGTTCTTACACCAATTGTAACACATTTAATAAACTCAAGCCTAAGGGAAGCATCAATACCACAAATATTAAAAGAATCTACAATACGGCCAATATATAAGAGCGGTAATAAATCGGATTACGCAAATTACAGGCCAATTTCTATATTGCCCGTATTAGAGAAAGTGCTTGAAGAAATTGTTGTGAGAAGGCTAACTAGTTTTCTTTCCAAATATAAAATTATAAACAAAAATCAATACGGTTTTCAAAAAAATAAAAATATCAACCAACTTCTTGGATATTTTGCGAACCACATAAACCAAAACCTCAACATGCATAACAACAGTGTAGCCATCTTTATCGACTTCAGCAAAGCATTCGATACATTGGCACATGACAAAGTAATAAGCGTATTAGAACAAAGTGGAATCAGAGGTCATTGCATACAATGGTTCAAGAATTATCTCAATCACAGAGCCTTCAGCGTTAAAATAAACGGAATCAGCAGTAGCAAGAAGCAGTTATTATATGGAGTACCTCAAGGATCAAAATTAGGTCCAATACTCTACTTAATATATACAAACGAGATGACGCAAAACCTCAAAAACAGCACATCCTTTACATATGCAGATGATACTGCTATCATTATCTCGCATAAAAATATAGACAATGCAATAAATCTCATGCAGGAAGACTTCAATCTGCTCACAAAATGGTGCCACGATATGGGATTAATAATTAATCCATCAAAAACTAAAATAATGCACTTCAGGTCAAGACATGTACCCAAAAGTAACATACGCATTATTTACCATAGCAATGATTGCATTCACACCAAAAACAGAGAAATAAATCAGTCATTAAATGATCAATGTGATACTCATATAGAGCTAGTGGAAGAATACAAATACTTAGGTGTACACCTTGACCACAACTTCAAGTGGAAAACACATATTGAAAATGTACAGAAAAAGTTACGTAAGTCGTCATTCGCTCTTTATCACCTCAGCAATTGCGCTCCCTATAAAGCTCTAAGACAAGCATACTTTTCATTGGTAGAGTCGCAATTGCGGCATGGCATATCCGCATGGGGGAACGCGAGATGTTGTAAAAAACTACAATTTACGCAAGACCGAATTTTAAAATTATTGCATAAGCAATCGCAAAATACGCACGAAATGCAGAATGATAATATGAAACTAATATATAAACAACATAATGTACTAAACATCAGGCAGATTTTTGCAATAACAATTGCAAGTGAATTTTCGGAAGATCCAATTTTAGCCAGAAAAATTAGACATCAGTATAATACTAGGAGAAGAAGCGAAGGTTGGTACGAAGTGCCAAAATTCGCAAATGAATACGGTAAACTTTCACTGACAGTTGCTGTTCCAATGATTCTGAATGATATACCCAAGGAATTGTTAGAGATTAGAAACAAAACATCAAAAATGAAAAAAATAAAGAATTATTTTATAAATAGTCATGTATGAAAATGAAAAGTATATAAAATATTAAATACACAAAATATTAAAAATGAAATAAAGGAAGCCTACAGCATATATATATTTTTTAAAGATAAATGTATATCATAAAATAATCTTATTGAACCATATATCCCACAGACAAGCTTAAAAAAGCTTCGTGGGATACACTACATAAGAATAATAAATGTACTATGAATAACTTTTTGTAATTTGAAAAATGAAACAATAAATGAAGCAGATTTATTTCAAAAAAAAAAAAAAAAAAAAAAAATAATAATAATAATAATAATAATAATAATAATAATATTAACAATAATAATAATAATAATAATAATAATAATAATAATAATAATAATAATAATAATAATAATAATAATAATAATATTAATAATAATAATATTAATAATAATAATAATAATAATAATAATAATAATAATAATAATAATTTTTTTTTTTTTTTTTTTTTTTTTTTTTTGCGGGTAGGGATGGGAAAATGCTTTACGCATCTGACGATGTCGTCACATTCGTCGTATGCCGGGCTCGGGTCTATACCGGCTAAAAACCCACCTCCTTTCACCCCGGAGGTTATGCCCCACCTCGGAACTACTTTCGCATTACTTCAAGGTGGACCCCCATTGTGGTGTGTGACCAATGTATCTATTTTGAACCTGCGTCCAGGCGCCGCTTGTTATCAATTTTATTTTTAGAGGGAAGAATCTAGGTCTGCCTTCTTCTTACGGAGAAGGCATTCCACGAACTTTGCAGTCGCATCCCAAGCTCTTTCGGATTGCAGTATTTTTCTTGCTATGTTTGTCATTGAAACCTGGCCTATCTCCGATTCAAGGCGGTTACGAAATTCCGACCAGCGGTTACACTGGAAAAAGGTGTGTTCCACGTCGTCAGTCACTTGCTCTTCCTCATATATACAGAATGGAGAGCTGCATTTGCCCATTTTGTACAAGTACTTCCGAAAGTACCCATGACCTGATAGCATCTGAGTTATGTAGTAGTTTACCTCTCCGTGTTTTCTGTTGTACCAGTCTTGTACGTCTGGGATTAGTTTCCGTGTACATTTACCAAGAGTTCCGTTTTGCCATCTTGCTTGCCATTTTTCTAATGTTTCTTGGCGGGCGTGTTCTGCTTGCTGTTCATTTCGAACCCTGGCTTGACATATGTTATACCGCTCTATTGCCTGTAAGTCAATAGGAATCATTCCAGCAATAACTAGCACGGCATCAGCAGATACAGTGCGATAGGCTGAGGTTACCCGTAACGCTGCTGTTCTTTGAACAGAAAGTAATTTACTCGCTCTTGCTTTAATTTTTAATACTGGGGCCCAAATTTCTGAACCATACAGCAGTATACTATTACTTGCCTCCATAATAATTTTCCTCCTACTTGCTAGAGGTCCTCCAACATTGGCCATTAGTCTGCTCAATTGAGTTGTTATTTTGGCAGCTTTAGTTGTTGCGTACTCTATCTGCTTCAAATAGGTCAGCTTGGAGTCCAGTCTCATTCCTAGATATTTTACGGACGGCCTTGTCGGAATAACCAAATCTCCTATGCGCAACTCCACTTCAGTAGGGATATGTCGTCTGCTAATGAGTAGGACTTCAGTTTTTTGAAGTGCTAGTTGAAGACCGTGTTTCTCTAGCCAATTTTTCGTACGTATCATTGTTTGATATAATCGTCTTTGTGCTTCCTCTGTATTCTTAGCTTTTATTACTGCGGCTATATCATCAGCGTAGCCCACGAGATAAGTGTCATGTGGCATTTCAATTTTAAGGATTTCGTCATACGTGGCGTTCCAAAGGTCCGGTCCTAATATAGAGCCTTGAGCGGCCCCTGACGTTACTTGCATGGCTTTTTTCCCGTGTTTGGTGTCATACACCAAAATCCTATTTCTTAAATAATCTCTTATTATATTACGTAAGTAAGCAGGTATCTTAAAAATTTTATCTAGAGTCTCAATTACGTCTACCCAACGCAAGCTGTTGAAAGCATTTTTCACATCTAATGTTACCAACAGTATGATGGGACGAGAGTAGTGATTTCCAGTTTGTGTACTTTCTGCAGTGTGTATTACATCTCTGAGGGCTCCTATTGTTGACTTACCCGGGCGAAAACCGTGTTGCCTGCTGGACAGACCACCTGCTGCATTTATGGATTCATTTAGTCTTGGCTTAATTAACCTTTCCAGTAACTTTCCAGCTGTGTCCAGCATACAAAGTGGTCTGTATGCTGATGGTTCTGTGCGGTCTCCTTTTCCTTTGCTTAGTAGGACTAGTTTCTGTATTTTCCATGGTTCTGGAAAAATACCCTTTTTCAGACATTTGTTATACATCTTGAGCAGCATATCAGGGCGACTTTTTGATATTTCTTTAATAATTTCACTTGGTATACCATCGGGGCCAGGGGCTTTGTTTATTTTGAGACTGCCTGCTGCTGTTTGAAGCTCGCTTATTGTAAACAATGGTATGTCTGCGGGAGACCCATGTTCAGTTGCATCTGCTATGATGCTATGTTTTGGGAATAGAGTGCAGACAATATTGTCCATAACATCGTCGTCCATTAGATCTGCAGTATTTTTCGATCCTAATTTTTGCATCACGATCTTGTAGCCAAGTCCCCATGGGTTCTGGTTAATGTCTGCCCTTAATTCTTCCCATTTGTTTTTCTTGCTTCTGAAGATGGCCGTCTGCAGCTGTTTTTTTGCATCTTTATATGCAGCATGCTCCATTTGCGCCTCCCCTCTTCGTCTCGCTCGCGTGTATTTTCTCCTTGTCTTTAAACATTTTCGTCGGAATTCGCCGATTGTGGTGTTCCACCAGTACACCTTTTTTCGGGTTCCTTGGGTTATTAATTTTGGCATGGCCTTCTCACAACTCTTTAGTATTATATCCATTACGCGATTGACGGTGTGGATTGCATCTTTTTCGGATTGGTCTTCCGCGGCAAGTCTATCTATTTCCGCAATCAATTTGTCTTTATTAAGTTTATTGACGTTCCATTTGCGGGTTGTAACGCTACAACTGTTTATTATCTCATTTGCTTGCAGGCTGAATGAGATATACTGATGATCGCTGCCAGTGTACGTTTCCATGACTCTCCAATTTTCTATTTTGTTGAGTAGCCCCTCTGAGACAAAAGTCACATCTGGGATGGTACCAGCACAACCGGGCCGTCTAAACGTGGCAGTACTTCCAATATTAGCAGGCGCTATACCTAGTCTAGCAATCATATCTATAATCCGCTTTCCTCTAGGATCTGTTGTTGGCATCCCCCATTCCACCGCCCGGGAGTTAAAGTCCCCTGCGATTATGATGTCTCCATCTCTATGCCTTGTGAAGTCTTCAATATCGTCTAATTTTTGTTGAAAAGAATCTATATGATCACTAGGGGTAAGATAGCAGCTGACGATAGTAAGATTATCAAGTACTATCCATGAAAACCCATTTCCGTATCCGCTCTGGTCAATGGCTTGTTTACTGCTCGGGAGCCATATTGATGCCGTTTTTGATTCATCTTCGACCCATTTTCCTGTTTCAATGCTTTTGTATTGTTCGCTGATTATGACAATATCAGCCCCCTCTTCGTATACTATTTGGCCCAATAGCGAATGCGCAACTTTTCCGCGATGCATATTGGCCTGGAGGAATCTCATTGTGTTCTGTACTGGTTTGGATTGCAGCTATAACTCCCGGGCATATGACTCGCTTGGTTCTTGTTATACTGCGAGCAGATGCAGCAATTCGCTGTGTTCACACACTCTTTCAATTTATGTCCTTTTTGACCACATTTTATACAAATTCCCATACCTTTGCGGTCTGGTCCCTTGCATTCCCACTGCATGTGTCCTGATTCGAAACACCTGTAGCATCGCTTCACTTCTACCTTGTATTTTATCTTGCAGTATGTCCATCCTACTAATATCCTACGCTTCTCCAGGAGTTTGTTTGCATCTGCTGCGGGTAAAGACACGAAAGCCCGCTTCTGCTCTCTTATGTTGGCTGCCGTTAGTCGAATGTTTACTTCTTCTTTCGCTGCATTAACAGTTTTTATTATGGAATCAATTACCTCGTCTTCAGTTGTGAGGACGTCGAGATCTTGAATTTCGATAGTTGCCTTAGTCTTCACGCTGTTCACTATGGCTTCCTCCTTTAGTGATCCTTTGATAGTCTCACGAAATTCCTCTTTATTTCCTCCTTTTCCCATTATAAGGAGTAGGGAACCTGTTTTTGTCTTCCGCACTGATTGAACTGCAACGTCTGTGTTTTCGGGGTTCACCTTTTCCCGTAGTCGTCTTAAAACATCAGCATAGCTGTGGCCGTCTCGAGGTTTTATAACGACAGCTTCTGGTCGGACTTTCGGTCTTTTAATGTTCGGCTTCCTGTTTCTGTTTACAGTTTTCCACTCGGGCTCTTTTTCTGTTGAATGTCGATCACTTTCTACTTCTACAGCAGTTTCTGTAGGTTTCTTATGTTTTTTCTGCGGATTGGTTTCGCCAGGACTCGACGCACTACGCTTATTTTTGTACGTATTTGATTTCGGGGTAAGTAGGTCCACCTCGAGCTCCACGTTACGGAGTTTACTTGCTCCTCTTTCCTTTTCAGCCGACT